>NW_011888875.1:1895116-1898724 GCF_000151845.1 Pteropus vampyrus
AGGGAGCTATATGTACTTATGGCACCAAAGAATAAAAAGGAAATAAATAAGAATGAATTAAAAGCCAAAAGAAAAAAATGTGTAGACACTCTTCTTCAAATCCTACCAAGGACAGATGTGATTGGAGTTGAGTGTGTTAGTGTTTGCCTGGCCTGTTTCTCCTTTCAGCTGCTTCAACTGAAAATGTCACCTGCATTGTTAAGATCTTGGTTGCAGGAACTGAACTTTCTCACATCTGCTCTAAAGGTAAGGTCGGAGGGAAGAAGAAAGAAGAATTTTATTGCATTTTTTTTAGTGGCTTTGTTGCTTCCAGAATTTCTATCAGAACATTTAGTCATTTAAATTGCTTTTGAGATACCTCTTTAGACGGTGGCCAAGGGCTCTCTGGGTGCTCACACAAACTAGCTGTGACAGCCGTGGGCGCTCTGGGACCCTTTCTCCCTGAGCCTCCTTCAACTCCACACCCTTCCCTGCTATACTCCATTTTCTCAACTTTCTAGAAAAATGCTAGGTCTGAACCTAGAATTCCTTAGGACAAATGAGGGACTTCGTGGACGCTAGTTTTTCTATACTTAATGTTCTGCTCCTCCTCGATTTGGGTACCCCTATCCCAGCCTGGTCAGCTGGGCACCCCATCCTCACCCCTGTCAGATTACTGGGATGAGGAAGGGCAAGTTAGATAAGGAAAGGCTGAGAGGGATTTCCAAATATTTACACACACACACACACACACACACACCACAAACACATCTGTATCTCTCACTAATTCAAACAAATGATTGAAATTCAGTTTAAAAAAAGGAGGTACAATGTTTATTTCTTTTAAATATCCACAGCAATTAGGCCCAGGATGGCAAAACATTGCCTAGCAGAAGTCCTGAGGGAATCATATTTGACAAGTACATTAAAATTCTTTCCAATTAACCTATCAATGATTTATGAATACAGAGTTCTCTGGAGTGCTTGCAAATATTTGGAAACTGTAATTACTTACAGAAGGATTCAACAGGCTAAACTTTCCCCCTTAGATAAATTTTGGTACACTATTCATTTCCTGAGCAAATCTTTTCTTTACAAACAATGAAAAGGCACACCGTAGCCCAGCCCCTGTTTGCGTTATTACAGACGTCCAGCTTCATGGTGTCCGAATTATGAGACTTTGTACCTGTGGTATCTTGAGGAGGGTCTAGTCCCATGCTTACCTAAGCTCATTGGATTTGAAGAGTCCCCTTAGAAGGAACAGGGCTCCCCCAAAATCTCACCATTCTGACCGCAGTAAGCAAAACCCAAGAAATTAAACAGTGGTTGTCCCAATAGTAGTAATGACAAGCGGCCTAAGATGACATTCATTTAAGTTTTAAAAATTACACTAAAGTAAAATATTAATTTTACATAAGTCTTTATATACTGCTTGAGTCTCTCTTAAAGCCTAACTTTGTAATTAAATTATTGTTAAGAAACAGGTTTTTTTTTTTTTTTTTATTTTTTTTATTTTAAAAATCCAGGCTGATCTTGATTGTCTTAATCTGAGAGTGCCGGCACACAGAAGATGATGGTAGCTTGACTGTCACTCAGTCACACAATGGAAGAAATAAGAAATTGATTTGGGAGATATCGGAAATTTCAGAATATTTTGGCCATTCAGGAGAACAGACATATTCCTCGAACGAAAAATATTTTCATTTGTTCAAGGAATTGAGAGGATTTTATAGACGCTCTTTTGCTTGACAGTAAAAAAAAAAAAAAAAAAAGGCAGGAATTGTGTCTTATTCATGTTTTTTTTCCCCCAATACAGCACCTAGCGTGTGGCCAGTGCTTACAGCATGTTTGATTGATGGGTGAATGAATGAAGATGTGACTGGGCTATTATCCAGGGAGACAGAAGTCGAAAGGGTGAGAGGAAAGTTTTTACGTCCTTGCAGTGGCCCCTCGTGGACTGCAGTAGACACTACGGGTGTCTGCCTAGTCCACGTCCTTCCTCCCTCCAGTGCCAATAGGTGCCTTGGTCTGGGTGACCCACTGGCCAGAGCTGACTGGACTGGGGTGACAGCTTGTCCCAAGATTCTCTCTCCAGGAATTGGGGTTAAGACAGGTCAGTCTCTGATGGGTGCTTCAACTAAAGTGGGGCATTGTGGGGCAACAGCCTCCTGCTGTATGCACGGAGAACCCAAGCTCTGTGGGGATGGCGATTCAGAGGGAAGGAGAGATCAGCAGGTTGCCCTGGGAAACACAGGGTAGATGTAGGGATGCTTCTGTCCTACCTCCCAGCTACATATGTGTCCTGCCCTCGGGTTCCTGAGATACTTGTGATCCTCCCTGTTCCTCATCCTCTTTGTGTAAGCTCATTTGAGTGGGTTTCTGTCACTTTTTATCAAAGCACCTTGACAAAGATGAGGCGTTTTGAAATTCCCTTTCCCTTTCTGGCTGGAGTTTTCAGAAAGGAGAATGCAGGGTTTGAAGCATGTCAGAGGCACATGGCAGTCTCCTCTTTATTGGCAGGAGAAATTTTTCAAACGCCCAGGAATTATCCGGCATTTTTCTTTCTGGTATTTCTCCCCCGGTATAATCCTGTGAAAGAGTGTAGTTCAATGGTTATGTCTGCCAGCTGATGGTTGACGATACACACAGTGTTTTCCAAATTGAAAATGGCAACTGAGAAAGAACACTGTCCCAAACATGGTCCATAGCGTTTTTTGCAGACATAATTTATAACTCCTCCTGGGATATAATTAGCATTCCTGAGTAATTTGCTGACAGACTTTCAAGAGGTTAAGACATTCATCTGGAAAGTTACGTGCCCGCCTAGCTACGTAAATAACCAACTGCCTTTTGAGGAGTCTGAGGTCACCAGATATATTTTATATTGTATCGTATCCAAGTATAATTTAAAAAAATCTAAAAGCATGATTCTTATATACATATAAAACAGAGTGTGTTAAAGATTTATTTAATTTGTTAATGAGAGATCCAGTTATATTTAAAATTATGGAAAATATTGAATATCACCAATGGAAAAATGTTGAATTAAGATTGCAAGTTCGATAAAACTGGTTAATATCCTACATGACAATGAAATGGTAACTTCTCTCGGACAGAAATCATTTCGTTTTTACTGGACAGAAATCTACTAGTTAACCTGTGACTTCAGAGTCTGCACCCTAATTGATGGTAATAATTCAAACAAAGGTACATAAAAGAATTACGTAATCCTTGAGTGGGCCAGTTATTTAATGATTTTCCTCGCAAAGACTGAAAAGTCACACAAGCTTTTTTCTTCCTTAGTTCCAGGTTTTAGAAAATGTTTCTTAATAGTCCTTCCCCCGCTACTCCCCCACAATAAATATCTCTAACAGAAGGGCTATCTTGAAATTGGCTGGCTCCTCTCTTGTGGAAAATTTGAAATAAAACTTTGACACATGCTCTTTTCAGTTTGGCTGAGAACTCGCTTTAACAATTCAATATTAAAATTTATTAGGAAGGTCATCCAAGTGCCATAAAGCAGCTGTTTCTCTGATAGAGGACTGCATTTGCTTGTGAATCTGAGGCCGTACCTGAAGGCCTAAACTAAAATACACAGTGTAAAGGCAATTCATTTCTCTCTCTCTCTC
>NW_011888875.1:1900349-1906300 GCF_000151845.1 Pteropus vampyrus
AAACTTTCATGCATTTATACCATTTTTATTTTTTATTATTAATTTTTTTCAAACATTGAAGTAATGAATTGGCCATATGTATTAAGCTATAGGTAGAAAATATTGTTTGAAAAAGATGTAAATCCTTTTTATGAAGCTTTATTATTTTATGAGAGCATCGCACCTAGGCAAAAGATAAATGTAGTTTTATAATTTTATATTTTATGTTAGCGTTTAACACTTATTGTAATTGCACACTTCACATTACTTGTTACATTTCACTAATATTAGATATTGAGGTCTCTACACCGTTTTCTTATGTAATACTTCTCTATTTCTAGATAGAAATATTTCGGTAAACCATGATTCTACAAATATAACGTATAATGGAACAATCTTCTCTGTTTCTTTATAAGTGCATCCATTTTCAGTTTAATTCTTTTGTGGCAATTTTATATTTTCTCAGGAGGATTCCAAAAACATTTATCCTGTGTGTTTAGCTTTCTGTGTTAGAAGGCTTTATTTTTGGTGGAAGGTCTAAGTTTTAATTATGAAAGTATCTGTATTACTAAAATTTTGCAAATCATGGCACTTCAAGATATTTCTGTCTTGTGTTTGTCTTGCATCAGATTGCAGCTGGGCAAACCAGTAACTGCTGGAAGCCTTAAAGAGAAAGCTGAGCCTTCCTGAGGAAGAAGAAATTCTGCCTGTGGGCTGTGGCTTCAGCCCCTGTTCCGGAGTCCCCAGCCTGATCTCCCTGTCAGCCCGCCCCAAGGATCTGGGACTTGCCATCCCCCACAATCGCGAAGCCAATTCCTTAAAATAGATCTCAAGGATATACACATGTATGTCGTTTGCATGTAGATGCGGGTGTGCATGCGCGTGAGTGTGTGTGTGTATGTATGTATCCTACTGGTTCTGTTTCTCTGGTAGAACTCTGACTGCGAAACCTTTGAAACCAGTAAAGAAGGATAGGAACTAGCACAAGGCTCCCTCCTTCTTATGAAGAGCCTTCCTGCGAAGAGCTTAACTTTTTTAAATTGGCCCCCCAAGTCTGAGAACGTCATGCTACTCTAAATCTCTCCTGACTTATTGGTGGAATTCCTCTATTCCTTTGTATTTCCAAACTTTATAATAAAGTGCATTGCACACATGACAGCCATGTGCTGGTGTGGTTGAGAGGATTTAAAGGACGCGGGCTGTATTGAACGTGTGGCTGATTCAGGTGGGGTTCTTAATCGCGAGCAACGGACATGGACGACGGCTGACTGAAGCGACAATAAACGAAAGAAAGGAAGAGAGAAAGAGAACAAGGAAAAGAAGGAAAAACAGAAAATAAAAGAACACGTTGAAAGGATATCGGGCTGCTCAGAATAGCCGAGAATGTTGGACAGCTAGGCTTGGAAAATGGCCAGGAGGATCTGCCAGGAGCAGCCAGGAACGGGTCAGATACCCTGCCACAAAACCAGCCTGTCTGAGGATGCCGGGGACTGCTGGGTGCACAGCTCAGGGGGTCACTGCGGCCACCGCTACCTTGGAGATGCGATGCAGTGTTGCTGCTGCTGCCTTCTGCCGGAATGTATTATCTACTGTCCCGTGTTTTTGGGTCATCAGCTCCTGGTTCAAGTCCAACGTGGGAGCCCTGGATTGGCGACGTCTGGGTCACACGCTAATGGCCTAGTGATAAGGGGGTCTAAGAGAGTACTCGGTACTTCTGGTTTCTACAGGGGAAGGAGGGCTCGGCTCGGTGGGAAATTCTCCAAATATAGGAAGGGGATTTGGATGGGGGTCAATCCAGGAGGACAAACGTTCATCGCAGTGCCTCCTGATGTCACCCCTCTGTGGAAGCCAACAGGATGATAGCGGCACAGACCCCATGGAGCCGGAGCACCTGGTGGATACCAGAGGGGAGCAGAGCCGAGCGAGACCAGGAGGAGCAGGCAGAGCAGCCGCCTGGCTGGAGGGCACCTGGGGATGATGAACTAAGGCCTCTGGGGTCGCAGAGGACCAGAGGGGAAAAAGGGCATCTGCACAGAGTGGCCTGGTTAACACCCGCAGGTCCTTAATGAGCATCTCTGAACGGTGCCTGTGGAGAGGAGCCAGGCCTGCAGCCTTCCTCATCACCATCGGACGAAAGTATCCCATAGCTGGCAGGCTGCCAGGCATCTGCTCAGTTTCCAGCGGGACTGACACCCACCTGTGCCTGGAGGCTTTGCTCAGCTCAGCTCATCTTACCTACATGGGGTAGACATCCTGTTCCGTTCTGAAAGGCACTGGAAACCTTCTTATCCTCCCCTTCCTCCAAACAGAGAGAGGGATCCTGGACGCCCAGGGAGATGGTGGCAGTCCTGGCGTAGAAGAGATGCCACCAGCCAGCAGCTGCACTTGGATGGATCCGAACAAAACCAGCTGGAGATTTTATCCATGGATCGTTTGTCCCCTCCCACCTCTCCTCCCTTCAGGTTAGGACAGTGGTGAGAGTTACCCCTAGTTTGTGACGGTCCAATTTATAACTCACATGTGCAAAATAAAATTAAGCCACAAACCTAAAAAATCTAGGAATGGTTGGCAGTTGCCATATCACTTAGGAATGCTTTCAGTTGCATGTAATGAAAAATGTAATACACTGTTTTAAACAAATAGGGATTTAATTTCCCATATAACAAGTTGGTCTGTTGAGTGGCAGTTGTTCGTTCAAAGACTCAAAGATATTAAAGCAATCGTTTTTATAATTCAAAGGACTTTTCTCTCATGCTCACTAAAACGGACTGAATATTTGTGTGCTCCGCTTAATCCCAGTGTGATGGTGTTAGGGGGTGGAGAGTTTGGGAGGTGATTAGGTCATGAAGGTGGAGCCCTCATAAATGGGATTAGGGCCCTTATCTGAAGAGGCCAGGAAGTTAGCTGGCTCTCTTTCCCCAATGCAGGCATGCAAAGGGAGGTTGGCAGTCTGTAACCTCAAAGAGGGGTCTCGCCAGAACCAGACTACGCTGGCCCCTGATCTCAGACTTCCAGTCTCCAGAACTGGGAGACGATTTCTGTTGTTTGTGAGCCTTGCGGTCTATGGTAACGCAGTCTGAATGGAGTGTGACAGTCGCGATATGGCGGTTTCATAGTATCCTTCTGGAGCTGCAACAACTCCGGGCACCATGGTCTCATTCTGGCTGGAAGAAAGTGTGAAAGGGAGCACTGAATCTGTCTTTTGTGAGAAAAGTAAGAGCATTCTCAGGAGCCCTAGTAGACTGCCATTTATGGTTCATCAGCCATAATCATGTCACCTATAACTTCAAGGGAGCCTGAGAAGTATTTACCATTTCCTGCATATATAGGAGAAGTAAGCATAGAAGAATGGGATTGAATTGTGGGTGGGTTAGCCAACAGCAGTGACTTCTTCCATTACCAACTTTATAATTTAAATTAATATTGATTTGTAAACTGATCATTCCTTTACTCTCTATTGATGCTCGCTAGCTCACAATTTGTTGACGGGCAATAAAATTTCTCTCAAAATTATGGCAGTAAAACAGTTAATAAAATTCTATCCAGTTATTATTTTTTTTTATAAAATTAAAAGTTACTATTATATGATTTTAGTGACAAATACAATCCATTTCGTGGAATGCTACATTGCCGACAGACCGTAAAACATTGTGATTTTGAAAATAAGACCTGGAGAAGGAAATGTATGATTTTTAAGTCTCAAAATATATTATAAAACAGCATAAAAAAAGGACTTGGTTTCTAAGTCACAGTCAATAAATAGCTATGTGGCATCTGGAGAGTTGGTCTGTTTTCTATAAAATGATAATCTTTTCTATAAAACGAAATCATAATCTATATTGGTTAATGTCAGAGCTGCCAATTAGTATTGATGTCTTTGATTCCATGGGAGTGGGCAATAAATAAAATGCCATGTGCTCATTCATATAATCTTCTTAAATTTAAGGGCTATTATTTTGAGTACCTACCGGATGCTGGGCAACAAAGCCACCGAGGATGAATCTCTTGTCAAAAGACCAATTTAAGTGAGGGTTTTAGTTTGAAGTTTCCTTTAAAACTTTTTAAGAAAAGAAAGAATTATTTTCCTGAAGCAGGTTAGCCCAATCCCTTCAATAATGGGATCATTTCCCGCCATGGTCAGGTAGGCAGGATATAAGGGACTTGCAGGCTCCTCCAACTCAAGCATCTTCTGTGCCAACCTGTCATCCCACTCACAGTTCTTATCACCGAGCTGATTCCATCTCCAGAAAGTCAAGTTTAAGGATACAGCTGGGGTGGAGCTGGAGAGCTGACTGAACCAGCTCTGTACCCAACAGCCACTAACTGTGGGAATTAATCTAGAATATTAGTCAGGAAGCCAGAAGGGGGTCCTCTGAGAGTGGGGCCTATGGTTGTGGACCACCTGGCTAGGGAATGTCGGGGACCCAGGCCTGACCAGGTGAAGTCTGCTCTAGCTTCAGGATCCTGAAAAACAGACAACCCCTTTGGGAATGAAGAAGAATTTTTTAGCAGGAAGAGAAGACCACAGAGAAAAATATCCAGTTCACAACTTTGCCGATGATGGCAGAGACCAGGGATCCATTGGACCGTCTTGACTGTTATTAGCCCTGGCTTTCTTCCTGACATCAGCCAGGTCTGTGTTGATGTGTCATCATCCCCAGAGGCACCCCTTTCTCCTCCCACCCCCTTATCTTCAGTACCTCCCGTCATCTCTATATAGTTTAGGGGCACCAAGTGGAGCTGAATTGCCACAGCTCATTCTAGTCTTCTGGTTATATGGCCTAGGGCAAGCCACTTTATCCCTGTCTGTCTCTCCTCTGTAGTATGGGGGCCACGTGGTCATGGCCAAGTGTACAGGGTGTTTTAAGATAAAACAAGTTAATGCGCAATAATCATCTAGAAAAGTGTTAGCTGTAATTTCCCTTCCTCAGACCTTTTCTCCCTGGGCTGTCAGCCCTGGCCAAGCTGAGTTTTCACCTCTGTTAAAATAAGAACTCTTTTCTTGAGGACCTGGTCCCAAGCTCTTTTAAGGTAATTATAAGGATATACAATTAACTGACAACATGCTAATAAGAGAGACAGGATGGTGACACTGTGCAGTCCCTGAGCGGGCAGGGGCAGATGGAACCCAGCAAGCTGGAGTGCCAGGTCAGCATTCTCTGCAGGCTAGCATCAGAGCAGCACGTGGCGAAGGTGCCCTTTGCAGGCAAAGCTTCCCAGATGCCTACAAATTCAGACAGTTATAATGTCATTTCTCGCCACTCGGTTTGGCTGTGAACCTAAAACTGCTCTAAAAATATTTATTAATAATAAAAAATAGAACATTAGGAAAAAGAAATTTCTAATTTTACTAGTTTCTGAAGAGCGATCAGAGTTTATACTGATTACAGATTTTTTTGTTTCCTTGTAAGAATTCGAACACTTGTTCAAGAGTTTATCGTGTTTGGTAGCCCTTATGAGCAGATGTACTTCCTCTGCTCCGGGTAAGGTCTGGAGCTGGTCTTCCTAGAATTTTTAATCCAGTATAGACCTGCATTGTTTAATGTGGTAGCCGCTGGTGCCACATTGGCTACTGAGCATTTAAAATGTGCCTAGTCCACATGGGCTATTAGTGTTAAATACACATAAGATTTCTAGGAGTAAATATATAAAAGAATGTAAAATATCTCACGAATAATTTTTATAGGGATAATATGTTGAAATAATATTTTGAATGTATTGGCTTAAGTGAAACATAATAAAATTAATTTTACCTATTTCTTTTTAGAATGGGGCTCCTAGAAAATATATACTTACACATGTGGCACAGGTACTTCTAATAGACAGTCCCTGTCTCCACGAGAGAGAAGTGTTTGCGGATATGAAACGTGTCTATTCTCCTCTGGAAAGTCTTGTAAGGCAAAGATCCTGGGAACTTCACACATGCCGATGCAGCTATTGCTCTGACAGGTAGACAGTATTTAAGAAATTAT
>NW_011888875.1:1907210-1910101 GCF_000151845.1 Pteropus vampyrus
AAGCAACCTATTGTCCCGTAACGGGCATCAGAGATATCTAGGTGGGGCGCAGGCTGCTTTTGTGTCCAGTTTGTTGGCTGTCTCTAGCTCTCATTGGCCCTTGGGTTTGGATAAAAGCAAACGTTTAGTTCCCTTGGAGAGAGGGACGTGGATGGTGTGTCCCATGGGTAGTTTCCTTCAGTCTTGTACATTGCCTCGGTGCCCAGCAGGTGAGAAACAGCTGGAAGCTGCTCTGAGCATTGAAATCAGCTTTCACTTCATTTGGTGGTGCTCTCTCTCTCTTTAAAAATGAATATTGTGGAATGAAAAAATAAAATCCAGGTGTTTGTTTTAGCATTTACCTTCAGGGACATTGTCTATTATATTTTTTTCACTTAGCGGCACTATAGCTGTATAACCAACTATAGGAATTCATAATGCGAATCAATAAAATACGCACCGTCATGATTTAATAAATGCAAATTTATATTTGTATAAAAACATCGTATGTAATTTATGTACTACTGCCACATCTTCCTCCTCTCTGTGGGTATTTATCTTGCTGTTTTATTCTAGTGAACATCTTGTTATGGTAGACACATATTAACGTTCTTATTTTCATATAATTTATGTGTCATAAGTACTTGGAATTTCCAACATATCTGTTTTGTGTTTCCTTAAGACAATTCTTATTAGTTCTTTTTAGTGACTTCTCCCCATTTGAAAATGGTGACCTTGAAATGACAGATGGCTTTGCTACTTCTAATACCAGTAAATCGATGCCTGTTGTATGTCTTAATTTAAAACTTTGTCAGGTTTTACCCTATAAGGATATAAAACGTGGCTGTTAGCTTTCTGCCATGTTCTTATGTTTTGTCGATTATGCGCGCTCTTAGATTTCAGCGCCTTTTTCTTTTCCTCTACTTTTCCCTCGGTCTGTTCAAGTTGAAGTTAAAGAATTAACTGATCAAATGTCTCTTGTTTAACCTCAGTGGCGTTCTAGGACATTTAATTGACAGAGCTCTTTTTACGTACTGAATTTGCAAAAGTCAAAAAAAGTTATTGAAGAATGTTTAATAATATGGGAAAATGTTCACAATTAATACATGAAAAAGCAGGCCACGAAAGCAATATTGTTCCAATTCTATGAACATAGAAAATTTATGTGAATATATATAGAAAACAGAAGAAAAGGACATACACCAAATTTGAATACTTACTATCTCTGGCTGGTGGCATTAAAGAAGATTTTATTTTTCTTTGTTTTTTCTTTTTCTGTAATGAATATATGTATGACAAATAGATAAACATTTATATATTTAAATATAAATGATCTAAATAAAACCATAAATATAATGATCATAAATTACATATAAACATAAAATTTGTAGTTAGAAAAAATTATAAAGTTTCACGCTCCCTGAATATTTACACTACTTTTTTCTAAGACAAAGTGAGCATCCTTTGGTAAATACTTCCTGTTTTCCGTGCACCAGGTCATATCCTTGTAAACAAACTGTTTTGCAACTCATGCTCTCTCCCTCCGGCTAAGTGAGCAGCCACTATTTTACATGAATTGGAAGCGGCAGGTGGTAAGCGCACAGTCCAGATCAGTGTGAGGAGCACCAAGAATGAAACAAAGGTGTAGCTTGGTTCTCTTTTCCACACAGCATCCTTTTCCTGACCGTCATCAATGGCGATGCATTGCCCCTAACCCGAGGCTCATGGGAAAAGGATTTTAGTTAGCAGCCATGACAATTTACCATGAAAGCTGCAAATACAGATCTCTGTGGTCACATTATTTAGGAAAACGAATAGATACCAAAGCATACAGATAGTCGCATCTGTGAGCTCTGACCTCTGCAGAGCTTTAAATGCTCCCGGGAGGGCCTGCAACCCCCCGTTTTTCTCATGTCTGAGGCTGGTGTCAGCATCGGGAAAGGCCGCTGAGCGTGTGGATATTTCGAGGAATCGATTCCCACTGCACAGGAAATGTTAGCAGGAAGTTTACCTGTTACCTTTTCTCCTTTAGTCATGCTAAACTCTTTCCTGGCACTGAGTTTGGTAGCTGTTTATTTATGCCTCTCTGCTGTTTGCAGTCGGCTTTACTTTTTGTGGCCTTTCTTGAACAAACAAGAAAAGGGTGGAGCAACCGCTCACACCTACTCTGTTTGTGAGTTAAAACCAGTAGCTTAACCTCAAGAGTCACTGGCCACCTGGGACATTTTGATTTCCCAGGTCGGTGTTGAGTTACCCTCCTGCCAGGAGCCCAGCGTTCAAGATGGTGTCTGGATCAGCTCGTCCCTTCCTCTCACGGACAGGCCCGCCCCCTCGCTAAGTCCCACTTGTGGTTCGATCTGTTGTGGAATTCCCTGAATGAATGCTTTCTTTTAGTATTTCCTCCTCTTTAGAGAAAGTTCTAGAAGCTCAGGTAGGAAAGATGGTAGTAGAAGATCCTGGAGCAGTTCAGTTCAATTCAGTAAACACTTATCTAAGCACCTGCTGTGTGTAAAGGGCTGTGGAGGAGCCCTGGGGAATACGAGCTTTTCTTCTTCCTCCATTTTTTCTCTCCTTCCTTCCTTCATCTCTTCTTCCCTCCTTTTGTTCTCCGTCCCTCCCTCCTTCCTTCTTTTCTTTCCTTCCTTCCTTCCTTCCTTCCTTCCTTCCTTCCTTCCTTCCTTCCTTCCTTCCTTCCTTCCTCCATACGTATTGAGTGCCTTTCTTAAATTACCTTTGACAGTTCTGATGCTCCCCTAACACTCACTACACGATTGATGATATTTGCCCCCTTTTCTTACAGGAAGTCCTTTTTCTTCTCTCAGTGATGACCTTATCTGGGGACCAAATAGGATGAATACATGGGGACCATTGCCTGTCGCTTTCGGGTGCCTTAGAATAAGACCCGTGGGCCC
>NW_011888875.1:1911876-1914723 GCF_000151845.1 Pteropus vampyrus
GATGGCTGTTATTTATAGGCAAATGTGGTCACGCAGCAGACAGACAAGGTAGGTGAGCAGCTGACTTGGGGTGAAATGGCAGAGCCCGGTGAAGTCGAGGTCACTGCTGTCCAAGTGGGGTACAGTTCCTTTTCCACCCGGGCGTCTAAGTGGAGGCTCAGACCCATGGGTGCTCTAGAGTCGTGGGGATGAATGTGGTCACTGGAACAGGGCAACCTTATTTTCCGTGTCACAGTGGGCTTCACACAGGTGTGCCTGGTAGGTGTCCTTTCTTATCTGCAATGTGTAATGAGTCATTTTACTACAGTATTCGACTCTTTTGTCTTTGTTCTTCTTAGTATAATTGTTTTGCTTTTTTTTTTTTTTTAAGTTGTGATTTTAATGGTCTCTATTTCTTTAATGTATGCTACTTTTTCAGCTATTATAGAA
This sequence comes from Pteropus vampyrus, assembly GCF_000151845.1. Lineage (NCBI taxonomy): Eukaryota > Metazoa > Chordata > Mammalia > Chiroptera > Pteropodidae > Pteropus > Pteropus vampyrus. Next base: position 1,912,306 of record NW_011888875.1, read on the forward strand.
CTGATGACGGTACTTTTCCAGGCAGGTCAATGTAGATAATTAACAATCTCAATGGCAGAATTCCTTTCGAGGAAGGAAATTGCCTTTAGGACAAACAAACAAACGTCACTTAAGTCACTAGAGATAGGAGATGAGACTTGAGGGCAGAGCCAGAACGACCCAGGAGAAGGGCTTAGAGCAAGTCCACTGCCTGGCAGGCCGGCGAGTAGGTGAAGGGTGGAGGGAGGATGGAGGCGCTCGGGGGAAGCGGGGGGTGGAGGCAGGGAGATGCCCGAAGATGGAGCTGGGCCTTCCCCAGACGAGAGATGAGCAGAGAACCTGACGGTGGGGATGCTTACAGTGTGTTTGGAAGTCGTCTCCGCCTCCTGACCTCTGAGGGGTCTGCTGCATTCCCGAGCCGCTGTGTTGTGTCCCAGAGTCCCAGCCATGCCCTATGCTCTTAGGGGAAATGCCTATGTTTATGTGTAGCCCCGTGCTGAGACTGTTAGGCAAGTAAAAGTGTTTATTGACCGAATAGTTTCTTCATGAGAGTAAATTCTACGTCATCTACATTCTACAATTAATAATAGAGTGAGTAGAATATTCAGTTTTCTTTTGCTGAGAAAATTAATCTCAAAAGACTTGAATATTCAGTATCCTTTTCCCATGCCTGTGTAGAACTAGAAACTTAAAAAAGGAATTCCTCCTAGTCACTTTTTACCTTTAAAATATGTTCCGCCTGCTCAAAGAGAAAATTTAGAGTAATAAAAATACAGCGTATTAAACTTAATTTCTGAATGTGTCGGAGCATCTGCATCATAATTACATCTGTTCTCTAACTTCCTGACTTTGGGGCCTAATTTATCTTTGTTAGAATTCTAGATTCTCCATTTTAAAGCTAAGCAGGTGTAGACAGGCACCTCTAAAGAGAAAAGGGGGTGCCCACTGTCTGTTCATTGAGGACATCGATCATGCCCCGTGTTTGTGATTTCCCATTGCCCCTTCATGAGCTTTTATGTGCTTTGAGGGTGTTAATGAGTGACAGAAATAGATTGCCACTTCTCAAAAAAGAACTTTGGTGTTTCTGGGATAATGAAGACGTTCGTAACTGGGTCAGCACCTAGAAGCCTCCGTGGTGATAGTCAGTTCAGGAGCGGAGAGGCTGGTTACATTTCATCGTGAGAGTTTGAATTCTTGGTAATTGTGTGCAAATATATGACCTGTGAGCCGATATTTTAAATTTCATTATAAAGATTTAAAAATGGCTAATGATGTATTCTTGCCTTCTCGATCTCCTTTTAGAATTGGCAGATAACACTAGAAGAGAGTGGAATGCCAAGAACTTAGTGGGTCTTCTTAAGATTGCACATCTGCAAGGGAGTCGTGCGTATAAGATGTATTCTTGCCGTGGAGTTTCTTAAAAAAAGACTTTTACAATCCCCATTTTTATAGGTTAAAAAAATCAAGTTTTTAGGCCAGTGGCACCATAGCGAAATAAAACAGGGCCCAGCACATCACTAGTAAATTAATAAATGCAGAGAAATTAGCTTAAAATTTTTATGCGTTTTGATCAAAGGCTAAGAAGCAAAGATGAGGGGCAAATGATCTTTTAAAACAGTGATGCAAGGATCCTGAAGAGATGTCGTGGGCTTGCCTTCATCCTCACCTTTATCTCAGGCCTCCGAATTTCTTTAATGTGCTGTGTGCAATTTTGTGGGTAATCTGGGAATTCGGCAGAGTTTTTGGTTGGGGTCTGAGGGACACGGTGGGATGAATATGCTTGTGGGGGAGGGGATGAGGTTGATCGGTCATTTCAGGCAGAATGCTGGGATTTTGAAGAATTCTAAGCAGTTCCGAGGGGCTCAGTTCAGCTCCACTCAACTCAGCAACTCATGTTCTTGCCGCTCAAGTAGCAGCTACTGCTCAGCCTGCCTTCTGTGTCTGCGCACCTGGCCACCTGCATTCTGTCCAGTGGAGCAGAGAGCTCCTTTCAACAAGCCTTGGCATTTGCGGTGATGCAAACAATATTATTTTAAAACAATTAAGCTTATTTCATTTCCTGGAAGGGAGATGAGTAGGTGAGCTGATGGGGAAATGAACTTCGTCTCATTCTAAGTGAGTCTGTGACACCACTTCGCAGCTTTGGGGCTCGGGTCCCCATCTCCTAAGCGGTACCCACTTTATTCGTATTAAGATTTCTTTTTAAAAAAAGTCTGTTAAATCCTGCTTTGTGTACTGGAGGATATTGTGGTGAAATAAAGGCTTTCGCTTAATGCTTGTTACGGAGGACACTCAAACTTCTTTACAAAATTTAATCCTGACCTTGTTTCAGAGGGATAAAGACACAGTCACTGCTTTTGCAAATGGGGATTTAGGCCTGAAGTCTGTGCGGAGAGACAGAGGAAAAGAAAGCGATAGGAATTTTGGCTTCATGAGTTT
>NW_011888875.1:1916298-1919886 GCF_000151845.1 Pteropus vampyrus
AATGCACAGCCTCCCTTTCTGCCCTGGCTTCATTTGGGAAATGCAGTTCTAGGAGATAATTTTTGGTTATCAAAACACCTCGTTTACACAGCATACTCTCATGCCCTTCCAAAGTAAAGCAAAACAGAACCAAAGGCCTCATCAAACACTAATAAAAATGCCTTCCTCTTAAGATTCAGAGGCTGAAGGAGCAGGGCTAACAAAATACCCAGAGCTAAAGGACAAGTAACACTCTCTGTGGTTTAAATTTACCCTCCTTTTATTATTGTATTTATAAAAAAAAAACAATTTTCAACTTTTTAAGTTTAGAAAGTTCTTAAATTGTCCGATGATCCCACGTAGTTTTTAGTTTGTCAAAGCCACGAATTCTCATCAAACCTGGGTTCAGGCTGCGAATCCGGGGGGAGAACCGAGCGCGTGGTTAAAGCTCGCCCCCTAGTGGCCGCTCGGGGGCGTGCATGCGACAGCCTTATGTACTCCATCGCTCAGTGTTCGTTTCTCTCCAGGCAAAGTCGTCATTATTTGAGGGGTTCTCGTGGCCTCCTGTGCCGTCCGGCCAGGGCCGTGAGCTTGTGGCTTGGCCCGTTTCCGCCGAGCTGTGCCCACAGGAAGGCATTTCCTCCTTCAGGGCGCCTCGGGGCGTCCCTTGGGTGCAGTGTGCACGGACTTTACCGCTCTAACAGGTGAGTTAATGTCCCATGGCTGTCGTAACAAGCGACCACAAACCTAGTGGCTTAAAACACCGCAAGTTTGTGATCTAACGGTTCTAGTGGGCAGGGGTCCGACAGGGGTCTCGGGGCTAAGAGCAAGGCGTTGGCAGGGCTGCGCACCTTTCTGGGGGCCCCAGGCGAGAATCTGCCCCCTTGCCTTTTCCAGCTGCCGGAGGCGCCTGCGTTCTTGGCTCACGCCCGTGTCAACGCCAGCGACGTCGCATTTCTCTGATTGCGCTTCCGTAGTGGCGTCTCTTTCTCTGACCTCCTCTCCTGCCTCTGTCATCGCTTAGGGGCCCTCAGGATCACAGCGAGCGCCCTGGATAATCCAGGCTACTCTCCCTATTTTAAGGTCAGCTGATTATCTTAACTCCCCTTAGCCACGTGCCCCGACATGTTCACAGGCTCTGGGGATTGAGGTTTGGACATCTTTGGCGCCGGTCCTCTGATGCTACAAGAGGCAGGCTCGGCGTAGTTGTGGCGCTGCAGCTTCTAGAAAACTTCGGCTGGTTTCCTTGTAGATTTAATTTTTGAGGCCTTCCTTTGCTTCCAATCAGGGCAGGAAATAATGTCAGAGTTTGGCCACATGTCCTTCAGTTTCCTGGAGGGAGCTGGGGACTCCACCCATTCCCATAGCCCAGAAGTTCTCCTGTATGGACCAGGACACCTGCGGGGAGGGAGGGGCACATCCCTTCAGGGGGTCTGAGGTCAAAACCATGTTCATACTTATCCTAAGACATCTTGCCTGTGGAGTTGCTTTCTGGTGGCTGCCGTGACACGTGGCAGTGTCATTGCTGTGGTGGCTGATGGAATGTGTGCTTGTGTATCCTTGTGTTTCACACATGTCTCGGGTTTAATTTCGAATGCAGTAAATGTTAATAGCTATAACCCACACGTACACAGGCTTTGGGTCCTTGATAATTTTCAAGAGCGTAAAGGGTTCCTGAGACCTCAGATTTTGAGGGCCGTTGGCCCAGCCATTTGGCAACTTCAGACTCCAGGATTGGATGGGAGCCGGCAGGGCGCAGAGTCGCCTGGAGGGCTGCGTCTGCTTGTGAGCTCAGCTGAAGAATAAACTCTTGGAAGGTGTCCTCACCTTCATCCAGATTAGTAGGGGGCTGGGCACTGCACCCCACTCTGCTGGTCATCCTGGGACCCCGACCTTGACCTGGGCCTGGAGCTGGCGATCACATCAGCATCAGCTGGGCCCTTTGTACAGTGGCTCCGATTCAATGGCTTTGCAGTAGGCTTGAGAATCTGTATTTATACGAAGCATCCGAGACGATTCAAGAACCTTCCAGGTTCGGGAAGGATTGCCTAACCCGTGCCAGATGCGCCCTTCTTGGAAAATCGGGAGATGGAGGTTGTTTTTACAGAAGCCAGAAGCCTGAGGAAGATGGGCGTGGATGAGGCGGAGGAAGAAGGAAACTATAGAGCGAGTTCGAGAGTGAGGGGCTGACGCATAGTTGTCTCCTTTCCCTCCTTGACTTAGAAGGATGGAAGAGATCAAGACATCAGGCCGATGGAGATGAAAATATTTGTCTGTTAGTACTGATAAGCTGATCGGAATACATGGCCTTCTGTCTGCAGTCATTCTGACTGTGCCTTCCAACAGGGGTGACAGCAGCAGCCAGGTGGCAGCCTCACAGGGGAGCAGATAGAGGAGGGACCCAGCACGCTCAACTTCTCTCCTAATTCCAAATCAGAAAGCCAGCTTCTCTCACTCCTTTGCACCTGCCCGAAGTCCCGCCACCTGGAAGGATGAGGTGTGGGGAGTAACTAACCTTCGGCTCCGTGTACTCATTAATATCGTCCATAAACGTTTATTTGGTCGACTCTGAGCCAGGCATGGTGCCGGGTGCCAGGACAAAATGTGAACAAGACACAATCCTGGCCCCAGAGAGGTCATGAGTTTTCTTCAGAAGCGTGTTTCCTAGACCACCAATGTCTGAGCCTGGATTTTCACTCGCCACGTGTTTGTCGAGTGCCTCCCGTGAACCAGGTGCTGTTCCAGGTGCTGGGGATCCCAGCAGCGAGCACCACAGACCGAGCCCCGCCCTCCTTCCCTCCCGTTCTGGGGGGGGCACGGGCTGTGTCAGCTGCCGAGGAGCACAGGGGGCAGAAATCAGTGAAGCAGGGTTGCTGGAAACTCTGGAGAGCGGCTTGGGGGGGTGGGGCTCGCTGTTTTATGGGGCGCTCAGAAATCACCTCACTGACAAGGGGGCATTAGAGCAGGGTCCCGAAGGACTTGAAAAAACCATGTGGGTATCCGGCAAACAGGGTTCCAGGGAGCGGGAACGTCACATGCAAAGGTCCTGTGGCCTCGTGAGCTGGAACAGCCGAGGGAGGTCGGGTGCCTGGAGGGGAGGAGAAGAGGTGGGAGACGGGGTAAGAGAAGCCACGTAGGAAGAACATGCTTTGACCTCCACCCGGAAAGGATAACTCTGGTTTGTGGGGAGGCAGAAGCGTTTGGTAGCTGTGGTCACGATTCGGCTGAGGTAACGCTTTCTCCGGCGGGAGTGGCAGCGTTGGCCTAAGAAGCGGTCGGATTCCGGATGTGTTCCGTAGCAGAGCCGGAGGGGTTTGCGGATGGATCGGTAGAGAGAGGAGGTGGGAGAGAGCCGAGTCAAGGATGACTCAAGGCTCTGCAGCGTAGCGCCTGGAAGGGTCAAGCTGCCCTCCCTCGACATGGGGTGACCTGTGGGAGGAGCCAGCTCGGAGGGGACTAGGACCTGGTTCGGGAAGAGCTGAGTCCGATGCCTGATGGACGTCTGCACGAGGAACTGGCAGCGGCTGCTGAAGGCTGGGGCTGGGAAGAACCTTCAGGAGCTGGGGAGCCTGCGCTCTGAGACAGCTTGACCTGCGGCGGCTTGGGAGG
>NW_011888875.1:1920716-1926403 GCF_000151845.1 Pteropus vampyrus
CAGCCGAGGGAGGTCGGGTGCCTGGAGGGGAGGAGAAGAGGTGGGAGACGGGGTAAGAGAAGCCACGTAGGAAGAACATGCTTTGACCTCCACCCGGAAAGGATAACTCTGGTTTGTGGGGAGGCAGAAGCGTTTGGTAGCTGTGGTCATGATTCGGCTGAGGTAACGCTTTCTCCGGCGGGAGTGGCAGCGTTGACCTAAGAAGCGGTCAGATTCCAGATGTGTTCTGTAGCAGAGCCGGAGGGGTTTGCGGATGGATCGGTAGAGAGAGGAGGTGGGAGAGAGCCGAGTCAAGGATGACTCAAGGCTCTGCCAGCTCGGAGGGGACTAGGACCTGGTTCGGGAAGAGCTGAGTCCGATGCCTGATGGACGTCTGCACGAGGAACTGGCAGCGGCTGCTAAAGGCTGGGGCTGGGAAGAACCTTCAGGAGCTGGGGAGCCTGCGCTCTGAGACAGCTTGACCTGCGGCGGCTTGGGAGGTGACAGGAGGAGAAGCCAGCGGGTCAGAGCAGAGTCGGGAGAGAGCGCGTGCCGGGTCAAGTGAAGAAAGCGTTTCAAGAAATGGGATCAGCTCTGCCAGGTGGAGCTGACAGCGAAGATGAGGACAGAGTTGCCATTGGATTGAGCCACGTGGAGGTCCTGGCGCCTTCAACGAGTTCTTTCCGTGCAGTCGAGGGGACAAACGCCAGACGGGGCTCCCAGACGGGGTGCGGGGTGCGTTCAGAAGAGAATGAGGAAGTCAGTGGGAGGTGGTGGGTGGAAACTGCTTCAGAAGCACGTTGCTGAGTGGGGAGGTGGCTGGGAAGGGGGCTGTGGAAAGAAGTTCATTCACTCCACACCCATCTGTTGAGCAGCTGCCACGCGTCAGGCTTCAGGTGTCTGGCTTACGTCGGTGAATGAAACCAGAACCCATCCTGGAGAAGCTCACGTTCCGGTCAAGGGAGGCAACGCACAATAATATTGAACAAGCACATTTCATTGATATGTCGGAAGATGATTTGTGCTGTATAAAAAAAGAAGAGAGAAGGTTATGGGTCGTCAGGCGTGTATAGTGTGGCGGGGGGCGGGGCTGCGGGGCAGTGGGCGTCACAGCCCAAGGTCGGAGAGAGGCAGAGAGAAGAGCACTAGGAAATGAGCCTGAGAGGCGAAGGGGGCGCGGAGGTTTGCACAGATGGGGTTGAGAAGATGTCGCCTTGTACTCAGTGAAACGGGGAGACGCCGGAGGTTACAGGAGGTTGGCTAGCGAGATCCTCGTGGTTGGTGGTTGGGACCAGGTGACAGTAGTTGTATTCGTCAGGATTCTCCCGAGAAACAACTAAAAGGAGATCGATCGATTGATTGATTGATCCATCCATCCATCCATCCATCATCTATCGCCAAGAGAAATTTATTTTAAGGAACTGGCTCACATAATTGTAGAACTTGGTAAGTCCAAAGTCGGCCCGCCGAAGACGCAGCGCTGGGGAGAGCTGGTGTTGCAGCTGTAGTCCAAAGACAGCCGAGGGCAGAAATCCCTCTTTCTCGGGATCCCTCCATCTTTTTTCTCAAGGCCTTCGATTGATTGATTGTATGAGGCCGGCCCACGTTGCGGGGGGTAATCTGTTTTACCCAGAGTCTACTGATTTAAATGTTAATCTCGCTTAAGAAATACCTTCACAGCAACATCTAGACTAGCGTTTGACCAAATATCTGGGCTCAGTGCCTAGCCAGCTCGACGCATAACATTCACCATCACAGCGGTGGTGAAAGGTGTTGGCGTCCGGTGCTGAGGCATCGCTCTTGGTTCTTAGAGCCCGGCTGGCGGGCAGGTGCCGCCCCACTCCTGAAGCCCCGATGTGTCTGTGCGTGAATGTGCTCACACGCTCCTCTCCTCCCAAGCAGCCAGGTGGCACCAGCTGCCCCCCAGCCCTCACCCAATCCCCAGTGGCGCTCACGTGTGGCCTCTTCTCACGAGACTCAGTCCTGAGCCACAGTTTAGGGCCTGAAAGCGTCACCTTTCTCTTCTTCCCTGCCTGGGTTCTCCCCTGAGATCCTGTGCGTTCTTCTGCGGATCTTTCTTCTCCATGGACCAAAATAAGGGAAAAGGAACACCCCCCACCCCCAAATCCAAAGGTAGTTTCAACTCTCACGAGTCACCCTCCCTGAGGACTTCCCCAGCTCATGTCACATGTCCAGATGTGTCCAGATGTGTTTGACTCCCATGTGGCCTGGGCTGGGTGATCTGTGGTGATCCCTTCTGCCCTCAAAGGAGAATTTGGAGCTGCCAGTCTCTGGCAGTGAGTCCTAGAAGTGACGAAGCGGGGTGTGTGTGTGTGTGTGTGGCTGGAGCCAGGGGAGGGGAAGGAGGAGGAGAGGGGCGAGGGAGGGAGGAAAGACGTGAAATGTCTGCGTTCGAGAAATCCTGGAACAACTCTGGGCTGTGAGAGAAGGGGGTGGGGGGTGGGGCAGAGGCAAGGGGCTTTTGAGAAATGTTGAGATGGGATATGAATTGAATCCCTTTGAACATTCTCAGAGATGCGCAGGCAATAATTAGAATATTTTTTTAAAACTACTTTTGGTCCCAGGACTCTGATACTTTGTTGAGGACGCCATGGCAAGACTGAGCCAGGTGGGCCCCAGCTTTTTCAGGAGGGCCCCAAATGTCTGCTTGACCACAGTATGGTAGCAAAGTAAGAAGCCTTGCGGTCAGAGAGATTCCCTGCTCTCCGGCTGGGCCACCCACAGTGGGATGCTGCTTAAAGCTGTAGTCTTCTCTATGAGATGAGGTGAGTTGGGCTACCTTGTCGGCTTATTATGAGGTTCCAGCGAGATGAGGCTTGCAGAGGCTTTTTTTTGGCACGCAGGGCTCGCTCAGTGAAGGCTGCTGAGTTTTCCCCAAGTTTTCCCACTGTCTGCCTTGACCATCATCTAAATAGACCCGAGGAGATTTTCTGCTTCTCCCAAGCTCACAGAAATCTTCTGAAGACCTCCGAGTCTTGGCAGCATTTTCTCCCGAGGGGATCGAGACCATGCTGGTGCCCATCACTGGGGACAGAGGTGGAAGGAGATGCGCTCCCCATGCCCTTCACACCGGCTTTCCCAGTGAGAACTGGGGAGACGTAGATGTAAGCCAGGGTTTAAAGACCATTGCACGAACGAGCTGAGATTGAGAAATTACAGCTTCTCCAATGGTGCTAGAAATATTGTTTAACAAGATTTTCATTAAAATACAGCTAATGCACAATATGATGTTAGTTTCAGGGAATACACTATAGTTATTCGACATTGATGTAACTAAAGTGACCACCATAAGCAACCAATTGACACAGTGCTGTTTGCTAGAGATATTTATCCTTTACCTTAATTAATGATTCCTGGAGTTACAGTGAGCCATCCTATCAAGACAGCTAAGGTGAGAGACACTTTGTAATAAAAAGTTTCCAAAACACCAATCCATCCAGCCTTAGCAACAGAATTGCCTGGAGGCTAGCCCCACCTTGTGGAGAAGCCTAAAAATATCTTAGCGACTTGTTCAAAGTTAAGGAATTGAGGCAAAATGCATTTGAATTTTAATATTATCACTCTTTTCGGAAAACACCTTGAAGTTTTATATAATCATACCCAAGCACATTTGGTATGAAACTTATAAATGTTTTTTTTCCGTCAACGATGAAGTCACTTCATCAGGTGATACTGACTCTTTGTAACTGAACTAATACCTTAAAAAAAAAAAAAAAAAAGCACAAAAAAAAGCAATAACTCCAGGTAGCTTACCCTTAATTTCTTGCACAAAACATGATCTTTAATTCTAATGTATTCTTTTATGTCCGTTTTTAAGAAAAGTCTAGGACAAAGTGTGCTTATGATTAACTTGGACTTGAATCAAGATTCTTGTGAGCCGAAAGAGGCTAGGGCAGCCACCTAGGGCTAGAGAAACAAAATAGCTGGACTGATGAGAAGGTTTTGCGTTATGGAGTTAAAACTTCCTCTTTTTCTAGAAGTTTAATAATGCTACATACAATGGATTGATACATTTTCTTTCTCTGAGTATGACAGATGTTAAGGGAAGGGCTGACGCAGGATGCAGAATCAGTTCTGACTAGAGAATCTTAACCAACTCTGTACCCGAGTTCTCGTCCTGCCGGTCACCACCTGCTGTCATTCGGGGGAAGTGAGTAACTGTCTCCAGGTATCAGTTTCCTAATCTGTCCTGTGAAGCAGTTGGAAAAGACGATCTTGCAAGATTCCAAACCTTTGAGGCCGTAGGGATGGGAGCAAACCAGAAGAAGCATCGCATGATGCACAGGAAGAGTGGCGAAAGTGACCTCTCTCTCCCCAAGGGGCCACGGGACTGGGTTGAGAGAGTGGTGGCCGTAGACCGAGTAGGTGCGCTGAGGATGTGAGCTTCCCGTGACTTCAGGACCAACCTCGTGAGCAGTCATTGCAAAAGTCCAGATTTACAACTTGTAGGATCAGAAAACAGTGAGCTCATGATGGGAACCGTGGTCACTTGGAGTTTCTTCTGGGCTCGGTGGCGAGCAGGAGTGTTTAAAAAAAAAGAAGAGAGTCATTTCTGAAATGGGCAAGGGACCTCTGCTATGGTTTTCTTCTCTGGGCTCCATGCAGCATCCCATTTTCCCCAGAAATGTCGAGCTGGGTCAGAGGGTCCGAGGACTGGGGCCAGATGGAACCATATCTTGCTCTGGGTTCCATGCAAAGCTGGGAGCCTTACGTATTACTGTGTACATGGCCGGAGCGGTGCACTCAGATATGGGCTTTGTCACCTCCCAAATCCAGAGGCTCAATAGGAATTGTGCTTCTTTCTCGTTCAAGAAGTCCTGTCTGGAACAGCAGCTGTAAATGGAGTCGCCCCCTGACTAAGCTTGCTTCTTGTCATTCAGTGCTTCGAACAATTTTATCACCCAGAGGACATTTGGAAATGTCTGGAGACATTGTCACAACTAAGGAGGGTATGTTACTGGCATCTAATGGCTGGAGGCCAGGGATGCTGCTAAACATTTCACAGTGCAAGAATTTTCCAGATCCAAATATCGATAGTGCCACAATGGAGGAGCCTTGAGATAAGATCATCCATCTTGAGACAGGTACTGGTGGAACAGGAGAGTTAAAAGGATTTGTGGTAGGGATTGCCTCCTGCATCTGTCACATCTAGGATGGCGGTGCTGCCTTCTGTTTTCATAGGGAGACGGTGTTCCAGAAGAATCCATACCTGGAAAACGGAGGGTTCTGCCATTTGGCAAGGGTATCTATTCTAATTATATACTTAGGCATTATGGAAATGACCCCAGGATGAAGTCACATGTCCACTGGTGACAGGATGAGTTTTGTGTATCCAATGGGTCACTGTCAGATAGAATTGGAGTTTAGCACCATTGATTACTAACCCCACTCAGCCCCACCTTGAATGTGGCCCCAGACCAGAGAGTACCCCGAGGCAGGCGAGAGGCTCTCGAGGACGTGTAGGACTTGGAGCGGTTTGGGGCCAGGCAAAGTCACTTTTCACCATCCTCGTTGCAGTTTACCTCCATTTAACGGGATGGGTTCGTTTAAACAAGTTTAAAACAAATTTTCTTGTGTTCTAATACATGATTAATTTCGTTAGCCATCTACGGCCTATAAAAGAGTAATGTTGTCTGGAGAGAATAAGGTTTAATATATTTCTCTTGAAACATTTGATCTGAGCATCC
>NW_011888875.1:1927065-1929944 GCF_000151845.1 Pteropus vampyrus
AAAATGGGAGCCAGAACATTTCTCATAAAAGTCGGATGAAGAATATATTGTCCATAGTGTTCAGATTATGGTGATATTTATCTTTATGTTTTCCACAGTAAATGTGTATTATTTTTATAATAAACTATATTAAAAAACCATTAGTATTAGAATTGTTTAAGTGAGGTTAAGGATCTTAAAGATCATTCAAAATCGTTCAAAATGAATTCACTCTAACTATCAATATTGTGGCACTATATATATTTGCATGTTTTACTTCTTCAGAGATTGATATAAAAATTTTTGCATGTTCAACGTGCCATCTTTCGTGCAGCGAGATGTATTTTATAATTATTTCATATTTAGTTTGGTTCATATGATACAGTAGTAGGCAAAGTTTCTAAACTGGGAGTTTTTGAAAGGGAAACCATGTGAATGAACATAGCAAGTTTCTTATGGCTTAGAATTATAAAAAGGGAGGCTTTGGCTTGTCTTCCATGAAGGCACTCAATAATTTTTCCATTATTTTATCTTCTTTGTAAATATGAGACAGTAAATATAAATTATCGATAAGGCTTGATGTACTCAGGAGACAGGTCCGTTTTTGCGTTTCCTTAAGTTTCCTTACGTTTCTGGCAGTGGGTACGGGTGAGTTACACTTCCAGCCACTGGGTGGCAGCAAACCTCCACTCGTGGTCATCTGTCTGCAGAATCCGGGTCCATCCCGCGCAGACTGCATCATTAAGCGTATTGTGCTTGAAAGGAAAAAAAGAAAAGAACCAATATGTAGTATCTCTGGATTAATCTCATTTTATTAACCTCCAAACATCAGATGTTATAGGGCACGAGACTGCAATGCTGTAAGCCTTGTAACTGGAATTCTAAGGGTTTCTTTTCACAGAGAAAAGGGAAAAAGAGCCTTAGAAATCTAAGCCTGTGGGTCGCAGGCACAGAGCTCTCGTCAGGCGTGTATAGATCCATTGTTAATAGTGGAGCTTTACCAATTTGACATTTGCACGCCACAAATAATATCGCCACAACAATTCTCCATCAGGAAAATATTCGTGAGCCTTAGCTGACGGCTCAGAGCAATGGTAAGTTGATGCTCAGTATATTGAAATTCACTCTTATGAATAATTCAGTTCATGAAATGATGGTTTGCAATCCTATCCTATTTGATAATCACTCAGTAAAATGATAATAAAGAGCACCTGTGTGTGTACTTCAGTACGAGAAAAAATGTGGGAGTCGATCACATTGTAAACCTCATACTTCAGTCTGGGTGAATAGAGGGAGTGGAAATACTGAGCATGCAGGTGTACATCCTCTGTTTAACTAGGGCACAGACTAGGAAAAGGGACACTTACCGAAGGGGCTAGAATTTGCCTTTCGCACTTCTCAATAACTCCTTCTCCACAAGCCCCAAACACCATTATCACTACCTGTGGCCTCAAATTAAAAACTATGTCCAGCAAAAATGAGGACAACAATGGCATGAAAAGTGACACCTTCAGGAGGGTTAGAAAATAGAGATGTTACTTAATAGAGGTGTTAGTTTTTGGCTTATTACCGTATACAATTCAGGTGGTTTAAAAATTTATCACGTGACATGTATTTAATGAGCACTTATTACGTGAGATGCTGTGCTCATCACAATATTCAAAACGCTTGTTTGAAAGAATTCTAGCACAAATTATATTTCTAAAAATGTAATTATTCGGGATAAAAGCTATTAGAATCAAAGGATGAGCCATGCAATTTCAGCGAAGATTCAGGAAGGGGTCCGTGGAGGAAGGGGTATGTGAGCAGGTTCTTGACACGTGGATGGGACTTTGGCACAGAAGGAGGAGGTGTGTTCCCAACAGATCTGAAGGTACATTTAGGGGTCAGCGTGGTGCCCCTCCCCCAAACGCAATTGGCAAGAACGGACACGATGGCTGGTGTCTTTTCTCAGAGAGGTGGTTTGTAGGGATGGGCAGTAGGTGGCTTGAAGCTTTTTACTTTTTTCACGGCTGCACAGTCCTGGCTAGGAGCTTTCCTGTTCTTTAGGCATTGCTTGCTTCTACATTTTAGAATAAAACTTTACTATTTAAGTAAGAATTTCGAACTGATTTTAATGAGATTTAATCTCTGTAAGAGTTGAGTAGAACTAATTAGGAAAAATAAACTCTAATTCGACGGCTCACCACTGGGAAACTTTCTGCAGGACAAACTTTTGTGACTTAAAAATGTTTTGCATTTAATTAATTTTCTTTAAGGAAAAAATAAGAGAGAGAAATGTAATTCTCTAATGGGGATAACAGTTTGGAGAAAAATTGCCTTCAACTATAGTTCTTTTACTTGTAATTGCCTGACATTTTCTTTGAGGAGATGGCTGTTTTCTGCTCTGTGTATTTTTCGGATTAGAAAAGCAATAGGTTTTCTGCTATAGCTCTACCTCACTCAGTGAATTAACCCCTTCGTTTTTGTTTTCTGTTCTTTGTTATTATTATGTAACAAGCATGTGTTTTTTTCCTCCCAGTGTTTGGCAGGGAAACCTTTGCTCACTGAGCAGTGCTCCCTCGGCCTGCCTTAGTCTCAGTGTTGCTGGGCCATCCCTAGCTTGTGTCAAAATGATGCTCAGAATGGCAAGAAAGTAGGTGATGACCGGGAAGAGAACGTCCGTGTGAGGTTCGGATGAGAGGCGATTTTCCTTCAGGCTTTAGGATGAGAAAGGAGGGAGGCTGAAGCAGAAGGGGAGGTTGGGAGAGAGCGAGAATGAGAGGAACTGGAGTAGAAGGAGGGTGGCTCTCCCTCAGGAAGTGGCAGTGATCCAAGTGCGGGGTGGTTTCTTGGGGAGCAGGGAGACATTGTCCTTCTAGAATTTTCTCTTGGAGCAGATTCAAACTTTAACCCTTTGC
>NW_011888875.1:1929994-1943991 GCF_000151845.1 Pteropus vampyrus
CTGTGTATTTTTCGGATTAGAAAAGCAATAGGTTTTCTGCTATAGCTCTACCTCACTCAGTGAATTAACCCCTTCGTTTTTGTTTTCTGTTCTTTGTTATTATTATGTAACAAGCATGTGTTTTTTTCCTCCCAGTGTTTGGCAGGGAAACCTTTGCTCACTGAGCAGTGCTCCCTCGGCCTGCCTTAGCCTCAGTGTTGCTGGGCCATCCCTAGCTTGTGTCAAAATGATGCTCAGAATGGCAAGAAAGTAGGTGATGACCGGGAAGAGAACGTCCGTGTGAGGTTCGGATGAGAGGCGATTTTCCTTCAGGCTTTAGGATGAGAAAGGAGGGAGGCTGAAGCAGAAGGGGAGGTTGGGAGAGAGCGAGAATGAGAGGAACTGGAGTAGAAGGAGGGTGGCTCTCCCTCAGGAAGTGGCAGTGATCCAAGTGCGGGGTGGTTTCTTGGGGAGCAGGGAGACATTGTCCTTCTAGAATTTTCTCTTGGAGCAGATTCAAACTTTAACCCTTTGCATTGGGGAAGGAGGAGGATGAACGTGGCCAAGCAGAGGGAAACTGTTTTTCCCTGACCTGCTCTAGCTCAATTTTAGAACACCTGCCACAGGAATATACCTTTCCTTTATTTTCTTCTATTATGAAAGGAAAATAGTATAGACTTTTTTAGCTTTTTAACTTTCCCTTTAATGTGTAGGTGTGCTATTGCTCTTACTTTAAACGATTTAGAATAATTTAAAAACTGAGTTTTATGGAAAGTTCTTTTCTTTTAAACCTTATTGCCTAGTGAGGGTGTATTTTACGTGCATTGACTCATGAGCTGTAACAGCCTGAATTCCCATCTTCCTCGATAGAAGCTTACAACTTAATACTTTACTTTATTGTTGACAATTTGCAGTTTTATCTCCTTTGCTAGATTATAAACTCTTTCTACCTTATACTTGAACGATATTGTGTTGGGTGTGTCAGAGAAGCTCAATAGACATAATGGTTGTTTTGGTGAGATTAATGAGCTATACTAAAAGGTTTTGTTAAAATCTTAAGAACTTTTTAAATCACACCTAAAATATGGAATTAATTTTCTTACCGCCAAGGAAAGGAATTATGTCACCAGATTTTATCCTTAAGGTCTTTCTTTGCTTTGTTTCCTATTAAACAGGAAACTTTCGACATTTTCGACGATATAATATCTACAAGTTAAAACAGTCCAAAGAAAATAATTGTTCAGATTAACTTTCATGTCAAATACTAAATCGCCAGGCAAATGCTACATTTTCAGTATCCTTGCCCTGTCCTGCTTTTCATGTTTTCATATCTAAGTACATTTGCGTTCCTCACTTAGAATTTACTTCAATCAACGAAAGTTGTTATGCGTAATTAATTATACCATCTCGTTTGGATGTTTGAATCTACCTGGGGGTTCCTTTTGAATACAAAGCTCAATGTTGACTGTTTTCAGTGGCAGAGTTAATAATAGATGAAAAATCAGGAAGTGTCCTTTTGTCTCCATCAAGAAAGTTGTTATGCCTGTTTTGATAAAAAGTAAGCATCGAAAGTCATCCTTTAAGAAGCTTTGAAGGAACGTTTGGTCTGCATAGCATTCTATAATGTAGTTTTGTTAGGATTAAAACAGATTTATTGTTTATGTGGTAATGGAGTTTATGTTTGCTCTCTGAAATGACCATTTCCCATTTTTGCTATTGAAGGAAACAGCACTGTTTGAGAATTGCCTTGTGAAATCTGTAGGTGCTAATGACATTATGACAAGTTATATTATGGTCTTTAAGAAAGGCGAAACATCGAAAAGACCAACAGGTAAATAAATTATTTTTGTCTTCCATGGCAATATAAATTTTGCTTTGTTAGTAGCAGAGCAACTCATTTGCGAGTTTGAGGTTTAAAGAACTGATTAGCTCCTGGATGAGGTTATAAATGGGATTGCTTTATTCATTTAATGAGCAGTACAAAGACCCAGAAATACAGATGTGACTGACAGATCCACCCCTGACCTCTAAGAGTTTGCAGTGGTGTTGGTGGGGGTTAGAGGTCACCAAAAGCAAAGCATCAGAGCCTCCCCTTGACCTCTGGCCTTCTGCTAACTGTACTCTTTCTGAGGTGATCAAATTATTCTTGGTTCCGGCTGGAAACATCTTCATCGATGTCTCCCCAAGTCTACCCTTAAGCTTTTCAAAGAGAGACAAGACATTCTTTCCAGGAATTACTGCTTGGGTTCAGATAAATAGATTTTCTGTATCTGATCACGTTCTTGTAATCAGAAAATTTTCTGCATCACAAATCAGTGCCTTTTGTTTTATTACCAGACCCCTTAACATGGGTGTGAGTGCTAAGCTAACCTTAGGTGTTCATGAATATGTGTTGGTTGTTTTCCGGGGTTTGTGTATATGATAAAAATAATAACAAATGGGGGTTTGCACAATGAAGATCTCATAGGTTGGGGAGTTTCTCTATCATGGTGGCTGATTAATGTGCTTCTGACGGAATGATTTTAGAGCCCCTGGCTAGAGATATTCTCTGTTGGTTTTAGAAGATGCCTCTTGAGTGAATTAACTAATCATTCTTAACATTGTACCGAATGGCATTTGGTTCATTTTTGTCTTTAAATGTTTCCATAGGAAAGGAACAGGATTTTGAGTTTACCATATCATGATATTTTAGCACGAGAGAAAGGCAAAGAGGAAGTAAATGCAGGGTTAAGTGAGAATGCTTACGTTTGCTGGTGAACCTAACTCTCGACTTTTTTCTTTCCTAGTTTAACAAAAACAAGCACAACTGATTATAGCCCTCAAAATGATCCCCCGATGAAACGTGGGTCCTGGTCCTCATTTGTGCTGCTGTCGTCTGGGGTTCCTGTATGCGACAGCCTGGATCTGACTATCGGGGAGTCAGCAGCGAGCTGCGGGCTCGCTCAGTGTTACTCACTGCTCCTTGCGGTCTTCAGGACCAGGGACAAGGTCTCGTGCAGGCAGCAACTTATGCAATGAAATATATTTTACTCCTCAATAAGTAACTGATTAACTAAATCAGAGCCAAAAAAGAGGGGTGAGAGTTGGCGTTTTTGTTGCTTCATATTTGGGAGAGATCGTGCCTTAAAATTCCCGTGTATGAAGTGGGACAATAGCAACTAGGAGGTAACAAAGGGAAAGATCGGTTAGGTCTGCTGCTTTCGCAAAGCAAAAATGAGCACGTTAAGAAGGGTTCTCTTCAGTCTGTGACTAATACTGGTCATATATCTGTTTGGACCTTGAATTTCTGAAAGAAAGAATGAAGACATAGGGTCATTCTCTAGTTGTTGAGTATCCTTCAGATGATAACTACAAACATAATTCTGATTAAAGAAGTGTTATGTTTCTCAGTCGCGTATGATATCTGCTGAGATTTTCGTTCTACATAAGGAACGACTAGGATAACTAAGCTAGGTACCATAACCTGTAAGGGTTCAACATAAAACATTATAACCATGCTAAACAGCCAGCCTCAAAGCAGGATGCTAGAAGGACGTATTGTCGTGAACTTTGTGGTTTGTCCCTAAAATCTGATTTTTTTATTCTCATTCAGAGTCCCTGAGCTTTGTGTTTGGGTTTGGGAGAAGAATTTTATAAGGCAGTACAACTTTAAACACAAAGAATAATTATCGTTGTCCAGGGGACATCATTGTTTAAGATATAGGTATCAAGAATGGAAAAAAATCCTATGGGGAGAACAAAATTATCAAAAATGTCATAGCGCTGCAGTGTTAAGTAATCGACCTCATTTTAGATGATTCCAGTGACATAATTTTTCCAGTGTTTCGTATGCCTTGTTAAAGGAGTACATGGAGAATTCATGTTAAGATAACGCTGCGATCACTTTCAGCATGCCGTGTGCTTGGGATCTACGTGGCAAAGGTCACTCACTCAGGCCGTGCATTTTGTCCAGGCCTGGGTTGTCTGGCCACCAGCCTCACGCAGTTCATGGGGAAGAGGGAGCCTGTGTGGCTGGTGGTTTATCCAAGTCACATAGCCAACCAGAACAGGTGAGCTAGGATCAGAAGTGTGGCTTCCCCAAACCAGGACAGTGTGGAAATGTCACCAGGAGGAGGATGAGAAGAGATGTCAGAGTGAGCTTCCTGCGACTCTCTCCTTGTGAAAACCCCTCTCCCAGTGCTAACGTGCACAGCTCGTACACGCTCCACCTGAAAGTTACGTCCATAATCACGCCTGCACCCTGTGTGTTTTCGGCATCGAGCCTTCCTCCTTCTCCAGTTTAGTGTGTGATTTGCTCTAAATACATCGTCTTTCTGTATCTTCCTTTGGGATTTCTCCTGCCTCTCCTTCTTCCTCTCTTTTGAATTTTGACAGATGAGGCTTCCAGAAAACTTATGCATCATTTTTTTTTAGCTTTTGCTCCACAGTTTTAACTCATGGAAATGATGGCAAAACCAACAAACCATGCTTCGTTGGAAAGTTTTAAAACTATTTTTTTTTTTTTTTGAGGGGAGGCAGCTCAAGTGATTATTGAATCGATATATTATTGTTTCTTTTCTTTTTATTATGAGTATTTTCTATGATGAATTTTTAAATTACGATAGAATAAAGAAAAGGGTAATGGATGTTTTTGGTCTCGCATATGCTGACCTCCATGTTTTCAAGATGAAAAGACTGATAGGAAAAGTGAAGACCAAGAGCTTTATTTATATTTCTTTAGTCATCTAGTTTCCAAAATGTGCTTTCGCTGGATTACCCCATTCCTGTCTGAGTTATTATGATTCTTCACTTCACCCAAGCTTGACAAAATGGAATCATCGTTGACAGCTGTCTTCTCTTCCGTCACCAGTTGTCAAGTTCCATCTATCTATCCCTTCCCACTTTTCCATCAACCAGGAATTCTGTGTAGGAGTAGCTTCGGGGTAGCAAAATGGTGGATGGGAAAAGAGGACCTGCCTCTTTTTATTTAGCTTGTTCGTTCTTTTTTGGTTGGCTCGGGCGACCCTGCTTCCACTCCTCCATCAAATCCTTTATTTTCTCACGCCCAGAATGCTGACTTCTGTCTTTTCCACGCTAGCCTTTCCTGCATGCAACGAGCAGCATAGTTTTCCTGAACAAGACTTTGATCGGTTTATTCTCCTATGACTTCCTGATGCCCGCAAGGGCCAGCTACCTCAGGCAGACACCGTAGTTCAGCCTCCACATACCTTTCAGAGATTACCTATCGCGTTTCTTCACAACCGTAGCTCCAGACAGGCTCTCTTCTGAATTCCCACCTCCATGCTTTGCTCATGATGTCTTCCTCATATGTTATTCCCTGCCTTTTCTCATTTGAATCTTACCCTTATTCAAAGCTCGACTTAAATTTTACCTTCTCCGAGGACTTTGCTTAGATCGTTAGATATCTTCAAACTATATTTCATCTGATTTAAGCCATCATCAGATAAAAAGACACACCACTGTTTCATTCACCACTAAGATAGAAAAACAGCTGTCAATTAAGCCAGGATGCCTCGTTTTCTTCAAATTTTATTCGAATCGAGAAGCTATTTTAGACCTACTTAAACAGAGATTAAAATTGCGCATCCGTACAAATATTAAGTGCAATGAGGAGATTAAGAAATTTCTAAAACTTCTTCACATTCAGGGTCTGATTCTTCTGGAATTTTCTTTCTGTCCACTGTCACCTATTCTGTAAGTTGTGATGTTGGCATTTTCCTGGTCTTCCCAGAAGGTGTCAGTGGCAGATTTTCAGAAAATAACCAGGACACATATTCCTTCTTCAGATGGATCTTCCGTGGCTTGTTGACATATCAAGTTGCTGCAGTGGCCCTGTCATGCCATCCGCAGTGACAACCGAGTCTGCACAAACCCTGGCAGTGACAATTATGTCATGATTATTGCTGACCAACAGCGGTTACAAGAGCACCTGCACTATCAGATGCACCCAATCTCATGATGATAAAAAGCCAAAAAAAAGCGTGCCACTGAGAATGAATGAAATGTGGTATTTTCTCATCCCGCTGACCTCCCTGGCCGTCTTTGTATGCTGCCCCTGCATCTCTGTTTTCAAGGCCATTAAACTGATGATCTCTGGGCTTGATTCAGCTGGGCTTCAGAAAGACATCTTGGAGATGGAAATCTGTGGAAGACCTGAAGATGGTAACTGATAAGACCTGGACTCACACCACTAGAGGAGGACAGAGCTGGGGTTTTTATCCAGGTCTGTCTGACCCCAACGCTTGCACTTTTCTGTGACACTGCATGGCAAAGTAGATGACTCTCTATTACTCAGGGCTGAGTTCAGGAAACTTTACACTTTGGAATGTAAGCATCAAATGGAAATAATTCAACACAGATCCAAGTGAAGCCTGCACCTTATTTTCTCTTTTATGGCACTTTCCACAATCTGTAATTATATTTTATTTATAATTATGTTGTTATTTATATGTTATTCATTTAATATGTCCCCCCAGTGAAGGTGGGAACAGTGGTTTTTCTTAGATTCTGAGATGTACATTTTTTCATAATTTAATATCTGTGAATTCAGGATGTATCTTAAAATTGATGTTGTATTTAAACTTAATTGGCAGCATTTAACTTTTTGGGTGCTACACAAAATAATTATGTTTCTTGTAATTTTTAAATGTTTGATTAAGTGTGCCTTTTAATTAGCTGCACTATGCTTAGTACATAGTACAGTGCCTGGGTCCATAAAAGGCGCTGGCGAACATTCGTCAAATGAATGAACGAAAGCGGAACTTTAAACTCGGCCTGAATTTTTGGATGAAGACTCCTACCTACGGGACGCCCGTTGTCCACTCTCGTTTTCCCGTTCCGTCCGATTTAAGGTTTGTGCATGGCCACAGCGCTCAGCGTGAAAGGGCGTGCTGTCCAACAGGTTGGGCTGGAGACTTCCCAGACTGTGTTCCTGGAGGACGGGTCTCGTCAGCTGAAGCTGGCACTTGGTGGAAACTGCCGCTCAGAAACCCCTCCTGAGGCTCCTGCTGAGCAACGTGTGATAGCTCTTCTCCAACGGCTGGAAATCAATTTGATTTTAGGCAGGCACTCGAGGGGCAGGTGGTCAGACATGGGTTCAGGCTTGAGTCTTGCTGGCACTGCTTAACTACAATTCTCAGGGAGCCTGCTTCAAGTCTGGGACCCTCAGGGGGATCCTTTAAGACACCTGCTGCCTCTGCATTGCCCAAAGAGGGTTGGCATTCAGCCACAGAGGTTGGAAGACTTTGCAGTGTACTGGGAAGACTTGAGGTAGCCATGGTTATGCCCACCAAACACAAAACGAATGCCATCAGCCCTCTGTGCAAATCTTCCCAGAAAGAAACTCTTCCCAAGAGATAACATCAACAGGCTGCTGATGGGATGAGAGTGGTACCTTCAAGACCATCAGGGAAGCACCCAAATTAAGTGCTAATGAAAGATGAGCAGGGACATCATAAATCGGCACCTCTGTCCTGAAGTCAGATGTTGACAGAAGATTCTTGGGACTGGTACTGAGAGGCTGAGCAAGGATGATGGGAAAATCCTGCGGTTTGCTGGTGACCTTTCAAAATCACACAGAGGAGAGTGACTTCTAGTTTAGATTTATAATTCGAACAGAAAACAGACGCTTATCAATACCCAAAGGCTGATTTAAAAAAATATCCCATAAGCAAACTTTAACTTCTTTGCTTACCAAATAATACAGAAGATCCTTGAATGACGTTGTGTAAAAACATTGACGAGATGTTGCGGGAACTTGACTCTTGTTTATGTCCGTGAGCCTATGGTGAAATTGATCTCGGCATATGTCGTTCTGCTTAAAGTCGCAGAACCTACTGATGGCATTTAGTGAGGACTTACTGTCTTCTGGTCTAATCGTTGTCTCTTTGTTAACCCTACACATAGAGGCCACGTCTTAGTGTTGGCTGTTGATCGGATGACTCTCCCAAGTTTAGATACCACATTAACATCCAAATTAGCAGAAGATGTCGATACCAAATTAGCATCCTGGCTTTCAAGTCAGTCTCTTGTGAGGTTGACTAGCAGGCTATTGGCAGGATGAGTTCCCTGTTTCCTGATTCTCCTTGGATGACTTGATTGGATTCGGGTTCCTGAACCTTGAATTCTAAGGACTAACTGCTAGATTAAACAACCCAACTTTAGGCGTCCTGCCTTTTATTCATCCCGATGAGAGAAATTGTACATAATAACTAGATCTCAAATCACCTTGGCTGTGATTTCCCATCACGACTTCACAGTGAGGATGATCAAGGTGTTTAGTCACATAGAATAAATTACCTTGGTTTATTTGTATGTGCAACTAACTGTGCGAGCATAAGTAATTTATAGACCTCATTTGCTTTTTGCATATGAAATAGGCTTCTTGTTCTTTATGGGGAAAAAATGGCTCCTTTGGGTCACAATTAGCCTATCTGACAATTAGTCACAATTAGTCACAATGCTGGCAGTTAATCATGCACAGAAAGTTGTTTAGACAAAGTAAGACTGAATTTCTCGAGCAATTTATTCAGAGCTGTGGTTTCTCTGCTTTCTGTTTTGATATGGTTTAAAGTTTCTCACTGTTCAAAGAAATTAGTCAAATATCTCTATTGACTCCCAGCTTATTGTTGGGCAGTGTATAGAATTAAACGAACATCAGAAGTTGTGTTGCAACCGAACCGTTCAAATGCTTTCATTGGTTGACAAACATGATTAAGAGGCATGTTTAAACTGTACAGCATATAAACAGTATTCCCCTAACAACCCAAGGCTTTGGAACACAGGAGAAGCTCAGGGAAGAGGCTCTAGGAGGAACACTTGAATAGTTTGGGGCACTTTTAATTTTTATTCTGTGTATCTGGTGAATGATACGTGCAAATTAGAAATGTAAATGTGAACTTTAGGTCCTCTAGAGGACTTTTCATTTGAAAGCCTGTTGGATGCGGAGTGGGTCTCCTAGGAGTTAGAAGATCATTCTGGAAGGGTCCAGAAGCAGAGCAGATCGAGGCGATGTTTAGGATCGGCAGGAGACAGCTGTGGAAGCAGAGCGTCACCCGAGTTTTAACAGTAAGTGGCTGTCATCTGTACTTGCACATGTCTTGGATTATCGCCTACAAAAGTTCGAAGTTATATTCTGATTAATTTGTGAGAAACATATTTGTCTGCTAATTTTTGGCTGGCGCGTGAGGCTACATGTTGCTATTTTGAATTTGAAAGAAAGAAGGGTTTGCATCTTTAGGCTTTTCTGCACATTGCCACCCATGCTATAGCTACTGACAGAAATACTCGCTGCATCTTTTGGGACGATGCTTGCCTGAGGGAAAAAACACATTCAGGGCACTTTAGTCTCTTCGCATTCTCTGCGAATTGTAAGCTTTTGTTGGTGATGAGAGATCATTAAGGCAGAGTCTAGGCTGTGAGTTTTCTGGGGTCTGTGGATACCCTATCGCCTACATTCTATAGGCCTGGAAACGAGGTCACAGACAGGGAGATGCAAGGATGCGCCTCTGGAGTCACATTGAAGAATGAAACCCTGCCTAGCACAGGGCCCAGCTCAGCAGCTTTTTATTATGCAAATGCAGAGAGAGGGATTCAGAATCTCTTCCACTGCCAATTAACGCTGGAAGAGAATGATGGTTTCCCTGCCTCCTTGGGGCCTGATCACTGGATCTTTTCCGCATCCCCGACAGTCCAGATGATTCCGTCTGGTCTCGAAGCCTGCTCACCACAGAACATCAGGGATGCTACCTCTGCATTCTCTGAGCACTGCGCCACCAGCCACCCTCTGCTTCCCCGAGCTCCACGATCCCGACGCCTCCTTCCCACGGTCGATGTCTGCCAGCCAGGCCCCTACACTTGTTTGCTTGCAAGCGCTATGCATTCTTTTTTAAAAACAAAGTATAGTTGGTATATAATAGAATTAGTTTCAGATGTACTGTGTAGCGATTTGATATTTGTGTATCCTACGATGTGCTCACCACACTAAGTCTAGTAACCCACCATCTGTCACTGTGCAAAGTTATCACACTGTTATGGACTATCGTCCCCTTCACCTTTTTCACCCTCCTGGCAATCATCAGTTTGTTCTTCGTTTCTATGAGTCCGTTTTTGTTTTGTTTTGATTTTTAATAAAACTCCACCTGTAAGTGAAATCATGCAATATTTGTCTTCTTTTCTCTGACTTATTTCACTTTGCATAATGCCCTCTCCATCCGTGTTGTCACGAATGGCAGGATTTTATTATTTTCTTATGGATGAGTAATATTCCCTTGTATGTGTGCACCACTTCTTCTTTATCCGTTCTTCCGTCATTGGCACCTAGGTGGCTTTCATATCTCGGCTATTATAAATAATGCTGCAGTGAACATAGGGGTGTATGTATCTTTTCAAATTAGTGTTTTTTGGGTTTCTTCAGATAAAGCCCTAGAAGTGGAATTGCTGGGTCGTATGGTAGATCTATTTTTAGTTTTTTGAGGAATCTCCATATTGTTTTCCAAAGTGGCTGCACCAATTTGCAATGCCGCCAACAGTGCGTAAAGGTTCCGTTTTCTCCACCTCCTCGCCAGTACTTGATATTTTTGTTGATTTTTTTTCATCACAGCCATTCTGACAGGTGTGAGGTGGTATCTCGTTGTGGTTTTGATTTGCATTTACCTGAGGATTAGTGATGTTGGGCATCTTTTTGTGTGTTTTCTTTGGAGAGCTGTCTACCTTCATGTCCTCTACTCGGGTTTCGATGGGATTGTTTATTTTTCTTGTCCTCTGAGAAGCCTCTCTGACACTCTGAGGAGGCGAGAGCCCCCTTCTTTGTGCTTCCTCAGCCCTCGTCATGTCATGTAGTGAAATGGCGTTTGTCTCTGTGTCTCTTTCCCTCATTAGTTGGGGAGTTCCTGGAGGATATGGATGACGTCCTCTCCATTTTTAAATAGCCCCCCTTAACACAGAGCCCGATACTAATACACTTTAATTTATGTTTCTGCAGTAAATTGAATTGATTAAACTTTTCACATGTCTAAAAAATTTTCCCGTTCTTTACTACCGAGTGTAAAACATTAAAATCGATGATAAAATCTTGAGTATAGTTAACGGATTAGTTTCTTCCTTGGCACAAGCTACCTTTCGGGGAAAAGTTAGGTTTTTTAGAGGTTTCATTTATATATTTAGTATGCTGGTCCTGTTCACTGCCCTGAAGTATGATATTTAACAGACTTACTTTAGCATCGCTGAATATTATGTAAATAATGCCTGCATTTTTCTATTTAGTGCACTGATATGATAAAGTATTAAATTATAATTTGGTGACCTCAGATAATCAATGGCAAAGATTCCAAAGCTACTCCACTTAAAAACTATAAATATATCTTTAACCTTAGTCTGGAACTATTACTGTGACAATGCTAAATTATAACTAGGTTATTATAATAATTGACTTTATCTAGAATATACATGCAGGAAACAACCAAATGTACCATCAGCAGGGGAAGGAGCTGTGGGTTTAGAAAAATCAAGCCCTATACCCTTTTTGTTGTATCACACACACAAATGTTTTTCAATGAAAAACTTGAAATAATTCTGTATATATTCACCGACTTAATTTGCAAAAATATGGTCCAGATATGATGTCTGCCTTCTTTCTGCTTTTCTCCTAGATGAAGAATGTGTAATACCAACTTATAAGTGTACAATGGACATGAATTTCAGACTTACGGATTCTGTTTTTCTTTCCTTCCCTAAAATTAAACGGAAATATATAATTTTGCTTGTTGACTTTGTCGACTCTTAGGGAAAAAAGCTTGAAAGGTTTATGACAGTCGTCTTGATTTAAATAAACCTCATCGCAAGCTGGTTTTAAAATGGAAGCTGGCTGGCTCCCTGCTGCACGGATGTGTGTGTTCACGTTTTGCACTGTGTGTTTATGCTACAGAAGACTGTTTTCTATTGGACTTCGGATTGCTAGGTTTCGCTAAACAGTGATTGTCGTCGGGGTAGAGACGGTGGAGGGGAGAGAGGGCAGCTCCTTCCCCTGCCGATGAACCAACCCTGCAGGGGGGCGGCCATGGTTCCCGTGGGCGTGCTCAGGGCCAAGACAGAAAAGAACCTTCGCTCTCAGGTGTCTTTGCGGAAAGGCTGTCTGTTTTGCTATGCTCTGGCAACACTGCCAAACCGGTTTATCCTCTGTTCGTCAGGCCCAGACGTGTTTGGCCCCGTGAACGCATTTCATACACGCAAGGTCAAAGCAGTATCCTGGGAGCGTCGGGAGGTGACTGGCTCTGGGATTTAGCTGGGGAGTGGGAGTCGGCATGTACTGTTTGCCATGGGAGTAGACACGTACCCTTGAGCCTGAATGAGTTAATGTTCAAGATGCCCACATGGTAACCACGCCTTTGCCAGACTCTGGGAGAATGTGACTCCGAGTGCAAAATTCATCCATTCCACAAATATCCGTCGGATGGCCATTTGGTGCCACTCTGCTCCGTGACCCCGTGGGGAAGAGCACTTCCGGGCCCTGTGGAGTCTGGAGCTGAAAGTTGTTCTTTCTATCACGTTTTACACGACTGTAGTAACAAGGAAAAAACAAAACAAAACAGACGTCTGGAGTTGGAGAGACCCAAAATTTATGCCCTTGGACTTCCTCTGTTAAGTTCCTGCCTCGTGTGAGAACCACGGGTAGGGCTCGTCCGTCGCGGGCAGGGCACACGCTGGTTTCCTCGGGAGCAGCGTTCTCAGGCTGGGCTGCATGTCGCGATCGCCAGGGGGAGCTTCTGAGAAATAGCGGTGCTGGGGCCTCGCTCTGCACGAGACGGGTCAGAATCTGCCGAGGGCGGAGCGCAGGCATCCGTGTTTTAAAGCACCCAGGGGACTCCAGTGAGCAGCCAGCTTTCAGCACTCAGGTTTATTCTGATGAATAAGGGAAGTTGG
Organism: Pteropus vampyrus; assembly: GCF_000151845.1. Taxonomy (NCBI): domain Eukaryota; kingdom Metazoa; phylum Chordata; class Mammalia; order Chiroptera; family Pteropodidae; genus Pteropus; species Pteropus vampyrus. Next base: position 1,942,892 of record NW_011888875.1, read on the forward strand.
GGAATTTCATCCATGTGCCGTATATAATATGAATGGCGACATATATACTTTTTAGCATATGGGCGAAAGCCACTTGAATTATGTGGCCGCTGCTGCCGGAGGGGGCCCTTGGAATTCTACAAGACTGAGATTCCTGATTTTAGAGTAAGGCCACTGTGGGGTTGGGGGACGATAGAATATACGGCCATGTGAAGGTCCAGTGAGTCTTGGTCAGGTCCAGAAATTTGGTGTGCAGAAAACAACTCTAGGTTAGAATCCGGATGATGCAGTCTTGGGGGCAGAGGGAGTCATGGTGATGGGGGCACCCCTCTGGGGAGTTTCGGGTCGGCTTGGGTGAAACCTCCACATGTAGCAAAAAGGCAGAGAAAGGGTCTTTATTTGTTTGGAAAGAATGACAGATAAGGGAGTTAGTGAATGGGGAGCAGTAACAGACGAGATTCCAGAGCTTGGTCTCTGGGACGCCTGACAGTGTGCGCGGGTCTCCCTGTTTGAGAGCTGTCTCTTTGCTCTGGGACAGAGTGCGGCTCTGTCACCTAATGGAAGGCTTCACTGCAGCTCCTGCCGTGCGTGGATTAGGCAGCCTGGATCGCCTTCCCTTCCAGAAACCACAGTGCGTGGATTAGGCAGCCTGGAGCGCCTTCCCTTCCAGAAACCACAGTGCCGAAGAGCCCTTGGTGCAGGAAGGAGGTGCCTGCTCCCTCTGCAACGGTGGCCCTCCGCCTGGGGACAGGAAATGAAAGGGGAGGGAGGAAAGAAAAGGCAAGTACAGTAGGAGCCGGGAGAAGCTAAGCTGGGGTTCTCCCAGCCAATTAAAGCCCAGGTGTGGAGGGTCCAGGAAGCATCACAGAGCTGCCTCTCGCAGCCAGGAAGCAGGCCCTGTGGGTCGAAAGGAAAATGATGGAAGGCAGAGGGAGGCTTTCCTTTTTTGAAGACAAGGAAATTGGGTTAACTTTGTAGAAATGGTTCAAAATGGAAATAAGTAGGAGAACTGCTTCCCTCGGTTTCTGTAATTCAACACTTATAAATGGCATGTAGGCTGAGTGAGGTCAGCTATATTTGCTGTGAATCGAGAGAGAGAGAGAGAGAGAGAGAGAGAGAGA
>NW_011888875.1:1945391-1957906 GCF_000151845.1 Pteropus vampyrus
CAGATAACCCTTGAGTGGATTTAAAGAAAAAGTGTTTATAGGATATTAGTTTTAAAGAATGCAACATTCTCAGCTGCCTGGGACGCCCTGTGTGTTGGCTTGGCCTTGCAGGCACATCAGAGCTGGGTTCCCAGCTCTGCCACTGGGAGAATTTATGGTCCTCTGTCTCGATTTCCCTGTGTGGCGATAATAACGTCTGCCTCACAGGGCTTTTGTGATGAGTAAACCGAAGCACAGTAAGCAAACGATGACTAGCAGATCTAAAACCAGCAGTGCAACCAGGGCAAATGGAGCAAAGTGTCTTCCGACATCTTCATGAGGATTGGGGAAAGGGCGACCCTGCTCGGCCACAGAGGGACTCCAAGACCTGAAATCTCCATCCTCTGTCCGCTTCTGACTGCCAGTGGTGTCAGTGGGTGGACCTGGGTCTGAGGCAAACCGGCCGACAGGGCTCGGCTTTCCAAGGGTGGAGGGAGCTTAAAACATTTGTACAATTAAAAAGTCATCATTAAGACATTTTGTTTTACCTGAAGTTTGATGTCCAGGGTCAAAGCCTAGGCCATGCCATTTTAATTCAAGTACTGGTTGACCTAGTATTATCTTGATACTGTATCCAGTTTAGTATTCACAGGTACCTTTAAAGTTTGGACCTTCCTCTCCGTCTTATAGGTGAGGGCAAAGTCTCTCGTACAGTTGAGGATTATTAACCTGGAGTGAACATGAAATGTGTGTAGTTCATACAAAGCTCATGGACACAGACATGCAGACTTAGGCTTGGGTTCCACAGAGTTAAAGGCAAAAATAAATTGGTTGAATGGGTTTGTCATGAGAAAAAGTCACAGAGTTTTATTATGAAAGCATATGACATTGGATCTTCTTTGGGATTTGCACATGAACATCTCAAGTCTCTGGTCTGTGTTAACTTTCGAAGCCATGAGAAGTAGCCCAAATGTTAGATACGGAATGGAACTCAGCTGTCACCCAGTCCAGCACTTTGATTTCGGAGTCGCAGACACAGAAGCCTGTAGAGGTTAAGTGACAGATGCAAGGCCTTGCAGTTGGTGGCAGAGCTGGGACTGGAACCTGTGACCCCATTCTGATGCGAGGGCTTGTTAGTCTATATGAAACTGCCCTGCCTTGAAGTGGCATCCGCTGCTCATGGGGTAGCACATCAGTCACTCTTTCACTCCAAGGCGGTAGTGACATACCTTGCCACCAAACTGAAGAGATGTTTTAATAATACGTTCCAGATTTCCTTGGACTTTGGGTAGGCTTCTGGCCATCCTTCCCACCCCCATCTGTCATGCTCGCTCATGCAATGCAAAACGATTTGAATGTGACTCAAAAAAAATTCCGTAGTTTGCCTCACCTTCTGAATCCTACTCTGCCCTCTCTTGCCAAGTGTCCTAGGTGTTTCAAAGGCCAGCAGGACAAGCTGCCTCTAGACAGCCAGTCATCTGACTGCTTGTTGCTGCAGTTCCCTAGCAGCCGGAAAGCTGCAGGGTTAAGTCTGTGGACTTACGATGCACCGATCTGACCAGTAAATATTTGATGTTATTGACTTTTTGTGGTAGTAAAAAAAAAAAGAAAAGTCCCTCATGGTACCAGGATACCTTGGTATCAAGGCAATGAAAGTTGAGACTGATCAACATTGTGGTCACTCATCTACCCGGCACTGACATTCGCTCCGTATTACTTGTCACTCAGAGGCAGAACAGTCAGCGTATGTCAGCATATTTAATGCGTAATGTGCTTTATAATACAGCTCCAGAGACATTGACTTTAAAAATACATCGATAATTTGCTTTGTATACATAAAACTGCCTTGGACATTTTCCCCCCCCCTCTGTGATATTTAAGTAAAAATAGAATAGTGTTCTGTTTTAGGGATCAGCCTCTCCTTTATGTGTGTGTGTGTGTGTGTGTGTGTGTGTGTGTGTGTGTGTGTGTAGAGAGAGAGAGAGGGAGGGAAAGGGAGAGAGAGAGGCAGAGAGGGAGAGAGGGGAGAGGGAGAGAGGCAGATAATATATATATACACATATACATATATGTGTGTGTACATATATATATATGTGGAGTATATATATGTATTTCCTTTGGAGTCCTATGGAGTGATGTGTTGCCATGGCAGAATCGTGGTTAAGCTTCTGTAGGCTTTGGAAGCCCAGCGTTGCTTCCTATCCTGACTCTCTGGCTCTCCACTTCTTTTATGGTTTTATTTTTGGCTGCCTAGTGTTTGCCATCTGTTTTGTTGCTCAGTTCCCAGGTTCCCTGGCTGCCCACCATGTCCTTAAGTTGTTGATGGTCAGTTCAAACTCAGAGAGATCACTTAGAGAAAAGCGTTTTATTCCTACCTGACAGGAACATAGAAAACAGTGAAAACAACAAGACATCTTCCTGGATTTAGCTGCATTTAAAAGGAGATTTAAGTTTACTTCTCTTTGATGGTTATGGAAGGTATACTTTGTGTCAGGACTTGTGTTAATTCCTTTTTGGAGAAATGGCAAGAATCTAGGTATATTTAGTTTTTTTTTTTCTTTTCTTTTTTTTTAACTTTAACACCCCACCCTCACACCTAGTTTCTCTTAAAGTCGTTCTTTCAGACTCCAAAAAATGAATGTAAGTTGCATAGGTCTAGTGATGCCTTTCAATCACTCTGAAATCCCCAACTTTTTACTATTTACATTTTTCTAAAATTTTTTTTGTTCCTTAAATCGTTCTTCATTGCCTCTAAGTTCCCCTCAATCTGCTGGTACCACACCCCTTCCCTTTGCAGTTGAGTTTCCAGAAGGAGCAGTTTATATCCAGCAGCTTTATGCTTCTCTTTTCACGATCATCCTTTTCCCATCTCTACAATCCATTTGCTTTCTGTCCAACCAATAAAATTATTCTAACAAGGATCACTGTGCTACCTGCTGCTGTATTACAAGCCACGTCAGAACTGCACAGCTTACAGCGGCAACAACTCCGTTATTTCTCTTGATTCTATGGGTAACTGGGCTCAGCTGGGCTGTTCTTCTGTTTCACATGGCTCAGGTTGGGTCGCAGTCATCTGAAAGCTCAACTAGGTTGGAATGTCCAAGATAGTCTGAGACTTGCTGCTCGTGAGTCAGCTAAGAGGTCGACTGGAGCTGCTGACCAGAATGCCTTGGTGGTTCTCCATGTGACTTGGACTTCTCAGCATGGTGGTTGGGTTCCAAGGGAGCATTCTCAAGTGCAAAGGCGGAACCCGAAGGTCCCCTAAAGACTAGCCTGGGAGGTTTTACAGTCTCACCTCTCCCCACATTCTTTTGGTGAAAACCGGCTACAAGGCAAACCAAATTCAAAAGCTGGGGAATAGAATCCATCTCTCGATAGGTTAGTGGCGTGGTCACATTACAAAAGAGCTGTGGGATGCTGTGGCCGTCTTGTAAACACAGCTATGAAGGACATCCTAATTGACCCAACCAGTCTTCCATAGCACTAGCTTGACTGGCCACTGTCCATGGTGCTGCCTCCTGGTTTCTTTTTTCTCTCTCTTCCCACTCATTCCCAGCCTTCTCCATTGGTTCCTCTTTCCCTCCTTGCTCCTGGCATATTGGTGTTCCCCAGGATTCTTCACCTTCTTGTCTTTTCATTCTTTATTTCTTCTTAGAAAACCATATCTGGCTTCTGTTTAAACTGATTCGTTCATTCGTTTCACAAATATTTATAAGATAATACTGTGCATATCCCATTTGCTGGACGAAAGGACCAATAGCAGGTTCTGCAATGTGCAGCCCCAGAAAGTGTCATTTATATTGTAGACTGTCTCTGTCCGTTTCTGTCGTATCTATTTTATATCATTTCAGTGGTTCTCAGTGGGGGGTGATTCTGTTCTGCAGGGGACATCTGGCAATGTCTGGAGACATTTTCCTTCTTGCAGTTTGGTGGTAGGGAACTACTGGCATCTAGGAGGTATGGAACAAGGATGCCGCTAAACAGCCCGCAGTGCACAGGACCGCCCCTCACAAGAACAACCTGGCCCGATATGTCAGGTGTGCTGGATCGAGAACCTCTGTCTGTATCTAGATCCACATTCTCAGTGTTCTGTCTGTCTTAGGCTCTGAGAATGCCATTGTCATCCACGTGCTTGGCCTCCAAGGTTGCGTCACTCCAATCCACTTTCACACTGCTGTCAGAGTGACTGGTTTTTTTTGATGCAGTGTGGACGGCTAAACATCTCTCCTGATTTGAAACACATCCGTGGTCCTTCAGGGGCCTCAGATAACCTTTAAACTTTCTGCTGTGGCCCATGAGGTATTTTATGACCTGACTTCTTTCTCATCTCTCATCATGTCTTTCTAGTCCTTTTCAGTTCAGCCCTCCTGGCCGCCTTTTTATTTCCAGAATGTGCTGTGCTTTCCTCTGCCTGTTGGCCTTTGCAGAGATGCCTCCATCCCAGAGACGGCAGTTAATTCTCTTTCAACTCTAAGCTCAAGCCTCCTCTTCTGGAAAGTTTTCCTGTACTATGATCTCGACCCCGCTTCAGCCCCAGGCTAGACTCAGGGATCCTCCTTTCTGCCCCTTCTCTGAAGACCCATAAATGTCTCTATATAAATCTGATGCCCCCGTAATAACCGTAACACCATCCTGTCGTGTTTACATTTTTTTGCTCACATCCTGCCAATCATGCTGTGAACTTTTTTGAAGTCACTGGATAGCGTTTGCCTCTGTGGTGCTGGGACATACTTGGGGTTTCATCAGTGTTTGCCTACACAAAGGGATCCAGAGTGGCCACCTCTTCTCTTCTTAGTGGTGGATGCTACTGGTTGGCATTAAAGGTAATGTATTTCATTCAAGAAATGAGTTGGAAGCTGAATGTCCACCAGTGGCAAAATAGTTGACTAAATTATGATACATCCTTATTATTGAATGTTTTGCAGCTATTATGCAGGTTGGAATAATTGTATTAAACTAGAAAGAAGTCTGAGATGTCTCATTAAGGGAAAATGCATGAAAAAATTGATAGTATAATGTAGAGATGTGTGTAGACATTTGCATATGTTTGTATGAACATAGCACATGTGGAAAGATATGCTTCAAACTGCTAACACTGGTTATATTGAACATGCCTTATTATTGTAATCAGCAATCAATTTAAAAGTAATCAGGGGTATTCAGAAATAAATTTCAAGACCAGCTATGAATCTGTAGACAAATAATAAAAATAGGAGATAGTGTAGAAGAATATTTCTTTAATGGCTTAGAGAATGTTTATAAAACCGGCGATGTCTTTTTTGTGTATGTCGAATGCTTATGTATTCATAGAAATAAGTCTGTAAACATTTAGAACAAAACGTTAACAGTAATAATTTCTGGATGGCAGATAATTTTTATTTCTTTTGGCTTATCTGTATTATGCAATTTCAAAACAATGAGCATGTTATTTTCATAATAGAATTAACATTATTTCTAAAAATAGAAGGTAGTATATGAAAACTGGTACCATTAAACTGCCTGTTATCTGAATACTTAAGACTGGAAGAAAACAACAATAGTATGAAATGATTGCAAAATGAACCCATTCGAGAGTGGCAGTTGCCACATAACCTTTTTATTCCTTTCTCGTAGCAAAGGCTGAAGGAAGAGAAGGAAGCCAGGCGGGCACTTTTGGATGGTAGACATGACTACTTATTTGCGATTGTAGCTTCCTGCGTGGACCTGAACAAAACTGAAGTGGAGGACGCCATTCTCGAAGGGAGTCAGGTGTGATGCCTTTGAGTTCTTGCCGACTTGATCACAGAGGGCACAGGGGGTGCTGGAGGCCGGATGCCATGCTGGGTCTTAGAGGGCAGTCCCTGTTTGAACACGGATAGGATGCCATTCAGCTTCAGTACAGGTGGTAGCAGAGTGAGCTTAGGGTTCTCCAGCTCTTTACATTGACTGGAGTACTTGCGATTGTCATATAAGTTCCGTGGTTCTGACGGTGGCTGCAGTGAAGCTGGGCTCAGGCACTGTTTTGGAACCTGAGTGTGGGGAACAGACTCTCTCAACTGCTGATTTACCTTTTTTTGAACCTATCTCGTTCTGAGCTGGGTGATTGAATCGTACCATCGTTTCCTGGGTTTGACAACCAAATCTGGTTTCTTTTGTTTCCGACCTTGACTTCCATTTTCTGCTATGATTTCCCTCCAAAACCTGGGGTGTGATTTGACCTTGGATGGGGAAGATCATACATGGGTGGCTATAATTTCCTGGGCGGTGAGAAAGACAGGTCAGGAGCCCTGTGGTAATTTCTGAAGTTTTTTTTTTTCTTATTATTAGGCTTTAAAGAGGGTATGGGGGGGGCTTTTGTTGACAGGGGTGTCACACTGTTGATAATGTTTTTCAGTGGAGGCTTGTAAATGTTTGACAACTAAGGCTTTGGGTAAGAGGGTGGAGGGAGGCACTAGTCTGGGCATTTGTTGATTTCTGTTCCATAAATACTCCCACCAGTGCCGATTCCAAACTACCAAACAGATATTACTCAACGCCAAGTTGAGTTGTTGTCATCATTTGGCTGTTATGAGCCAGCATGAGCCGGCTCCAGCATTCCACTGGCTTTGTTCCTTCCCGCTGTGTCACTGCTGGGCTTAATAGGAGTCCGTGGGACAGTTAAGGGTGGATAACACTGAAACAGTTCAACTACAGGGCGAATCAGTCAGGAGTTAAGGAAATTCCTTCTTCTCTTCTTTATTCTCTTCATCACAGCTAACTATTGACTGTTTACCATGTGCTAGTCTCTGTTCTAAGTGGGGTTCAGCTATTAGCCCATTTAATCCCCATCATACCAAGCGGTAAGTAATATTATTTGCCAAAAATGGAGGCACAAAAGGAGACAGAGTCACATAACCGCTTCAGTTTCGGGGACTCTGTTCATGAGTCCAGTGCTTAACTGCCCTTCTTTCTAGTTCAGACATCTGTGTTTGGGGGATGAATGAACTGTAGGAAGCCCAAGTCAAACTGCTGGGTCGTGATTAGAACCCAGGAATGTCAAACCTGGAGGTTTAAAGAAAGCATCCTGGCTCAGGCTTACACGCAAGGCTAGAGGGGCGGGGGTTTCTGTACTGGCCGTGATGGAAATATCTCCACTACATGCCTGGCTTGGAAGTTAATCTCACGGAATGCATCCTACTCAATCCCTTGGCATCCTCAAGAAAGAAAATGTAACAAAGAAAACAGGGCAGCTTGCTTTTTAATATACATATTTTTTTACTTAATGGCTTTATCTATGACATAGTAGAAATTGGAAGGGGGTTATTTTCACATTTAAATTTTTCAGGCTTTATTTTACCCTTTAAAACTTTTTTTATTTTAAATTGTGGTGACATACACATAACATGAAATTTACCGTGTTAACTATTTTTAAGTGCACAGTTTGACAGTGTTAAGAACATTCACACTGTTGTGTAGAGAATCGTCAGAACTCTTTTCATCTTGCAAAACCGAAATGTGATGCCTGTAAACAACTTCCCGTGACCCCCAACCCCCAGCCCTGGTGACCACCCTTTCTCTCTGTGAATCGGACAATTTCGGATGCCTCAACTAAGTGCAATCGTACTGTATTTGTCTTTTTTTTTGACTGGCTGATTTCACTTAGCAAAATGTCCTTAAGGTTCATCATGTTGTAGCATGTGCCAGAATTTACCTCCTTTTTAAGGCTGGTTCATTTTTCATCCTATGTGTGTGCCGCATTTTGTTTATCCATTTACCTGTCGAGGAATAGTTAGATTGCTTCTGCTTTTTGCTTACTGTGAATCATGCTGCTATGATCATGTGTGTCCAAGTGTCTGCAAGATCCTGCTTTCAGTTCTTTTGGGCATATACTTAGAAGTGGAATTTCTGGATCATCCGATAATTCTATCTTTAATATTTTGAGGAACTGGCATGCTTCTTTCTAGAGTGACATTTTACATTCCCACTTACGGTGCACAAGGGTTCCAATTTCTCAATATCCTCGCCAACATTTATTGTTTTTGTTTTTTTTGACAGTAGCCACCTTAATGGGTATGTAGATTTTATCCTTTTTCTTCCGATTTTAATTTAAAACTGTGCTATTGACTATTTAAAAGAAGCTTTCTCATTGGTGGCAGGCCAGTTGGCAGACCTGTAGATGTACAGTGAACCTCACGATGGGGACCAAGTTCCATGCTGCTGTTGGCTGGATTGTCCCATAGTCACCTGTGTTCTCATGGCATTTTTCAGTGATTATTGAAATTTAACATTAATAATTATCTCTAATGTGTTAGCCTGGGTTTTGGGAGGTTTGTTTTTTTCTTTCTGATCTGCAATTGAGTGAAAGTGAAACACTCATCTATATTTATATCTGCCTGTAACAGCTCAGTACTTTACAAAATTAGCAAAAATGGAGGGACGATCTCTTTCTGCATGTGCATATATAGCAAATTTTAGAAAAATTAATTGAAACACTTCTTTGAACTGAATCTTTGCTGTGTGAGGCATTTATTCTTTCACGGTTTTTATGTCGAAACAAATGGGGTGCCTCCTATGTGGTGTGCCTTAGATGCAGCCCTGAGTAAGGAAGATGACGGTAAGTGCTGGTTTAAATGCATTTTCTAATTCAGGACAAAGTCGTTACTGTGCCTTTTTTTCCCCCCGCAGATTGATAGAATCGATCAGCTTTTTGCTGTTGGAGGTCTTCGTCATCTGATGTTTTATTACCAGGATGTGGAGGTAGCAGAAACAGGTATCCAACTTTGACGTAACAAACCCAGAAATATGTTGTTAGATTTATCTGGGGATGATATGAAGCAGGAGGCCACTGTGAGAACTGACCAGGCCTCTCCCACTGTTTGTCACCTTAGGATGGGGGACAGGTGGGCACCAGTGAAGTGTGCTGGGTGAGGCCCAGGTTCTGTTTTCACCTCAGGGAAAAGGGGTAGGTATTTAGCTTGGTTGTTCTAACTTTATTTGGGATATTTTGTTTTCCTTTTCAGGCTGTGCTGTTAATTAAGGAATCAGAAACTAATTAAACTTTCTTCATATCCTAGTTCATTTAATGCAGCTATATTCCAGAACTTCTTATGGGCATCTGTTTCTTCTCTATATAGGCACTGTTTCTTTTTAACGTAGGGAATGTTGCCAATAAGCAGAGCATGAGTCTTCCGGTTAAATATCACACTCTGTTTATCTTTCACTGACGACGATTCAGACGAGTGATATTGAGTGGCAAGTTTAGTCATTTTCACTTAAGAAAAATTTGCAAATCTCTGTGTAGATTCAACTGGTGAATCCCAATCTTCTCTTCTGCAGATTCATATAATTTTAAAGCCAAACTAGGAACATAAACAAATATATTGTGACTATATTAAAATATCGTATGTACCCTTTTATTACTTTTTTTTGAAGGGAAAATAGTTACTGCTGTTGGTATATCGGATGACTATGCTTTTTTTGTTTAAAAACTGAGGAAATTGTGCACGCATATGCTAAATGACTGGCATTTTCCCAACATTATCTATGTGATATTTTGCGGTCAGAAAGTTCATTATATTTTGAGTGAAAAGTCAAAATAATACAGAATTTTCGAATTCTATCCCAGATTGCGAAACTCATAGAACATTGAGTTCATCCATCAAGGGCACTGGGTAAAACTGGCCATTGTGCTGTATAAATCTTATGTCGAACAAGAAGGGTTTATGGGACGGAACATAAATGCAAGTTTATTTTTGTTCTCACTCTCCCTTTAAACATTTTCAGTGGTATTAAAATGTCTGTACTCTGGTAACGTACCCCACCCCAGTACCCCACCCCAGTACCCGATCCTGATGTGCTCTGTTCTGTCATCCCTCCAGCAACCCTGAGGTTTAAGATGGCCCCAGGCTCACTGTCTTTTCCGTGGGGTCCCACCTGGTTCACTAGAAACATGTCCACTTCTTGTCCTGCCGTCAGTGGACATGTTGCCAGCTCCCAGTGTGGCCCAGTTTCTCTCTATCGCATGCTGTGTTTAGGTTTCTAGGGGAGGTGTCATATCTCAGTCCAATTGTCCGTAAACTCCAGGACGTGCAAATCAGGCTTTTTAGGTAGTTGGGTCGAAGAACCTGTTTTTTCACTATAGCGAGCAATGGTCCTGGTTTGCCTGAGATTTGCCCAGTTTTAGCACTGAAAGTCTCATGACTTAGGAAACCCTCAGTCCTGGGCAAACTGGGACAGTCGATCACCCCCTGCTTGACCTGAAGTATAAGTGGAAGCGTTTCATACCACTGCCCTTCCCACGGCATAGCCGTCCACGCAAAATCCTTCCTTAGTCCATGCTCTCCTGAGCCTTCTGAATTCTGATGTGGGCAAGATGTTTAATCAGTTCTAGGACACCTACTTTGAAATTTCTGCAGAAATTTTTTTTTTTTTTGCATTAAAAGTCTCTTTGTTTTCTGGTATGTATCATACCTTGATGCCTTGGTTGAAACTTCTAGTTTAACTTCTTACTCATGAGACTCAGGTAATATGAGTCAGAAGTATGGGACATAATTTGGAATGAGAGAGAGAGCTTCTGGTTACCTTTCTTGGTAGGGTTCACTGTCAGCTCCCGGTCCGAGTCTCCAGCCCAGCATCACAGTGGGAAGAGCCCAGGTGAGGAATTCATGCAGAGGTTGGAATCCCAGGGTCTTAAGATTCAACTTCCAGTTCACTCTCTTCCCCAAGTCCCTCCATAGCACTGTCCTCATCACCTTGCATGACCTCCCAATTCATTTGGAGATATAAAACTTTGTTGGACACATGGGGCACAGTGGAATAGCTCAGAGCATACTCTGAGCTAAATGGTCCGTTTAATGGTCTGAGCTAAATGCTCTGTACTTAAATGGTCCACTTAAATTAGCCACACGCTTATACCACCAAAAACGAATTTTCAAATAATAATAATAATAATAATGTGCAGTGAGCTAGTGTTTTTATGTGCTTTTGTAAGCACTTTACAGATATTAACTTATTCAATCCTCACGACAATTCCAGATGCTGGGTTTAATATTATTATTCCCACTTTTCCAATGATAAAACCGAGGCACAGAAAGATCAAGTAATTTGCCCAAGGTCTCATGGCTGGGCTGTGCAGCCTGAGGTCAAAGCCCCAGGAGTCTGACTATAGCGCCCACACTGTTCATCGCGATGCTGTCCTGCTTCTACATGATCCTGACTCTAGCAAGGAGATGACAGACCGTGACAGAGATGGGGTAGCGGGAAGTGGGGTGGTGTCTGGAGTTCTGTAGTTCGAGCTGGTTTTTAATCTTGGCTCTGCTGCCTGTTGGCTGAGTGACTTGGCATAGGACACAGCTGTGCCAAGCTTGGTAACGTAGACAAGGTTCCAAGCAGAGGGCGTGGCACAGAACATGCTGGGAGATGCTGTCTGCTCCCTCGCCCCTTCTCACTGCCCCGCGAAGGCTCAGAGCAATGGAGACAAGCTTTGTAGCTTCAGCAAGAATCTGCTCTGGACCAAACTTTCTTATTTCTGCTCCTCCCATTCCTGGTTTGTTTGTTGGTTTTTTTTTTTCCTGGAGCAACAATTTTGAAATGAGCCTGTAATTGAGAATCAAGCAGATTCTTTTAGATCCCTTGAGGGCTCAGGCTAAAGATTATCCAAATGGTGGACCTTCTGGGCACGTGACAATACCTCAACAAGGAAACTTCATGCCACGAGGCAACCACGTGGACGGCAGGTAGCTTCTGTGAAACTAAAATTCTTTTGCATTTGTAGGACAACTCGACTCTTCCGGAAAAGTGAAGAAACCGAAGGTGTTCGTGACTGAGGGGAAAGATGTTGCTCTCACTGGAGTGTGTGTGTTCTTCATCAGGACCGACCCTTCCAGAGCCGTCACCCCTGAGAACATCCACCGGGTAAGCAGCAGAGCTGTCCTTCACGCCAACAGCCGAGAATCACGGAAGTTTTACAGGAGACAGTAATCCCTGTGGAGACAACCATTGTGTTCGTTAAATAAGTATCTAAAACTACTTTCAAAGACATATTTTTAAAAGCATTGAAAGCAAGGAATTAAGAGGACATTTTCTTTAAATCTGTTGGGTAAGAGGACTTAATCTTCAATTTATTAACAAAAACTGATGTAACATTATATGTGTGTTTGTGTATTTATGTGAGTGTGCATGTGTGTATATGTATGTTTGTGCCTGTATATGTGTCACAATGAGGTCTTCCGTTTTAAAAAGAATTCCCTACGCATAGTTTACCTAATGGCAAATTTCATGCATTTAAAATAAGATTTATGAAAGCGAATATATAACTTTATTTTGTTTTGCATGCAAAATGAAGTTCATCTGTACATGTCTCCCCTGCCCTCAATGTGTACATTATCTGCTTGGAGCAAATAAACTGGTAAACATCTTCTGTTCTCTGTATTTCATGCTTTTATTTTATTGCAATTTAGAATAGCATGCAGCTTATGTCCAAACAACAATTTACTGGAATGAGAGACTGATATACAAACAGACAATGGCTAGACCACATATGGAAACAGAACTTTGACAGAACCTGCAAGAACCTGCCC
>NW_011888875.1:1959031-1966119 GCF_000151845.1 Pteropus vampyrus
TGTGTGCGTGTGTGTCTGTGCGTCTATGTGTCTGTGGTGGGTGGTGGGTAGGGATGGAGGACACCCTGAAGAGGAGGGAGGACAGACGAACTGACATAGTTGGAGAGAGAGGATCAGGTCCTGTGTTCGGCCAGTGACCAGAAGGCCCTTCAAGAATAAGTTTGGCAAATGTGAGCTTTAGTTCCATCACATTTGCGCTCTCTGTGGTGAGCCTGTGTTAGTGATTCCTGGGGGCGGAAGACAGCCTGGACCTGGCGTGTCTGAGGGAAAGAGGGATGGCCTAGGTGATACCAGGGACAGTAGAACACTCACCCCCCTCCAGGGAACACTGAGACCTACTGGGACCTACTGGGATACTGGGGGGTGGGGCGGGGATGGAGGGAGGCGGGCTCCCTAAAGGATGCAGAATGGGGGAGTTGAACACATTCCATGCAGACCGGGGCAGGACAATTGCAGCCAACTTCTGAGTTATACTAACAACTATGATTCCGGCCATAGTAAAATACAAGTGGAACCAAATTAAATTATTACTCTACCTAAAAAAGCCACGCTTTCATATGATTTCACTTCATTTTATAGCAGAGGTATTAAAAAAACTGGGATGGATTCCCACACAGGATGTAGGTAGTGCCAGTTCTTGAAGCCCAGAGCCCTCCCTGTGAAACTGAGGAGTTGTCTAGGTGTGGCAGGTGGACCGTGCAGAGTGGGAGGAGTCGGGGGTACTGGTGTGCTGGGAGGTCCTTCCATTCTGGGGCAGCGTGAGCCAAGGCACAGGGGTGTGGAGGCATGCGCTGCTCCGGCGGGTTTTCAGAGCTCCGTCAGAGAGGAGCAGTGTGAAAAATGCCAAGTGCCAAGGTCAGGTGCAGGCAGGACAGCGCAGTGCTCTGAGCCTCATTTGGGTAGGATAGATGAAGAGCCTCTGACCAGGGTTGGACTTGGGGGGCCAGGACTAGGGGCTAGTAGAGTTCAGAGCTGGCAGGATGTTATTAGGATGCCAAGTGACAGAAACAGGAAACCTTGAGGGGCTCTCAAGGTGCTGCAGTGTCCCTTTATAGCTGGTACTGGGGGCAGCGGCTCAGCCTCACCCCACAGGCTGGTTTGAAGGGAGCTGCGTGAGCTCCCAGCATCCGGTGCCCTCTGCTCCCCAGCCTGCACCTTCTGCCTTCTGCATCTAGCGTGCTTTCTGGTTTTCCCTTGGTTTACCAAGAAGCCCTTAGGGCCTGGACTTCATGGCTCCTTGGCCATGTTGATGTTGGAGGGTGAAAAACCCACACCCTTTCATGCTGGTTCTGAGCCGACTGAGAGAAGCACATTAGCTCTGTTGCTGGTAAAGTGGGCTTGAGCCTGAGACTTGAATTTAGAGATTCGCGGTGCCAGGTGCACATTTACTGTAAGGAAAATGGCCTCATTAAATCAATATTTTTATTTGATTTGATTTATTATTAATATTTTCATTTTATATTGTGTGTTTAAAAATACATGAGGTTTCATTGTCAAGTCAAAATCCAACATACCTCCTTCCCTGCCCTCTTCCTCCCCAAATAAAAAGCAAATTCGCGAGTTTGCCATTGAACTTGCTAACTCTAAAGACATTATTGGGTAAGGACGTGAGAGCCTTTCTCTCCGGTTAGTATTTTTAAAAAAAGAATGATGGATGAGAAATTACTCCTCCCCGCTATCAATTTCTTGGAAACGTCCCTGCTTTCTTTGGTTTTATGAGTCGGCTTTTTAATTTCCAAGTTCCCTATTAATTCCCAGATTCTGTGCTGTTATAACTCTCTTTCTGTCTAGTTCAGTCTTTTGCTCTTCTTGACCCACACTTTGACCTCAGACTCCATCTTCTGCAGTGGTGTGCTCAGTGTGTGGCGGAATTGGGCATTTCGTATCTCACTGTGCTTTCGCGATCTTTCTTCAGAGGGCAGAGTGGTGTAGACCAGAAGGTCCCCTGAAGATCCTTCTCAACCGAGGGGTCAACCAGAAGTGCGTGCGTGCGTGCGTGCGTGCGTGCGTGTGTGTGTGTGTGTGTGCGTGCTTAAAAAGCATCACCTTATTATTTAATTTTCATTTTAATTAGGTGAACCTTCAAAAGTGTGACATATTTGAATTGAAAACCCTGAAGGAGCCAGTAGACTACCTGACTCTAGCTAATAACCCCGAGACTCTGGAAAAAATAGAAGGTTGTATGAAAGTATGGATCAAACAGACAGAACAGGTAATTTCCAGAAACCAAACATCAGTTCCAGATGCCACGTTATTGAACTAACCAATGGAAGAAGGTATATCATATACCATTCCCATTTGCCTAAGTATTTTACCACTTACCTGAAAAGGTGAGAGGTTCACATGGTTTTAATTTATAGTCATTAAGAAGAGATATAAGAATGCTAAGAGATGAAAGTTAATGATTCTTTACACTTACATAACTAGAGGACAGCCCTTTGCTATTTTTTTTTTCTCAAAATATAATTTACTTTGATGAAGACGCCTTTAGAAATAGAGTTTTCTAATTCAGTGTGTCCTCCGAAAGGGAGCTCGAGACTGAACCTTAAAATAATATTTTCAAGCCTACGGCCATGCCACCTTGAGCAAGCCCGATCCCTTCTGATCTGGGAAGCTAAGCAGGGTCGGGCCTGGTTAGTACTTGGATGGGAGACCACCTAGGAAGACCAGGTGCTGTAGGTTTAAAAAAAAAAAATAAATAAAGGATTGTAAGCTGACAAGGTCCTTGCAATCTGTGAGGTTAACCAAGGGTAGCCTCACCTAAAAAAAAAATATTTTCAGAAAAGTCTTAAGAAAAGGTTGACATTACATCAAAAAATGAGCGCAAATGAAATGAAGCAACGTAGTAGGGGTTACATTGCTTTGCAGTCTTGCAGTAGGTGAATACACGCGGAAACCTTTGAGGTCACGTCCTCCCAAAGTTCAGTAAGGTTCCTTAAATGAGCAGTTTTCAGTTAGAACAAGTCAACTAAATTCTTGTGGAAGTTTAAAAAATGGGTACATGCTAAGTTAGTAAAAGGCCATCATTCAAAGCAGACAAATGAATAAAACTATAGCGTGATTTGGATAGCGTCATTTACTTCTTTACTCATTTTTTGCCTACGTATGATGCTTATCTCTCCAGCCATACACGGTGCTTCTTTGTCCTGTGCATTCTCAGGTCCTCGCTGAAAACAACCAGCTGCGGAAGGAGGCGGATGACCTCGGGCCCCGAGCCGAGCTGGAGCACTGGAAGAAGAGACTGTCCACATTCAACTACCTTCTGGATCAACTGAAAAGCCCAGACGTGAAGGCTGTGTTGGCGGTGCTTGCAGCTGCCAAGTCGAAACTTCTGAAGGTTGTCGGCTGTTTCCTTTTGCTTTATGAAATGTATGGGAATTTCATGTCATGGAATATTTCAGGTCATAGAGTAATTGGGAACAGAAAAAAAAGGTCATTATACCTTCATGAAAAAAAATTTAAGACTCGATAATGTTGCTCTTTCATAATTTGTGATAGTGTGGAACTAGCCTTTGAATTAAAGATATTTGTTGGCTGATGTACCTGTATGTATGTGTATTATTAGAAGGTATTGCAGGTAACATGGTTATACATGTTATGAAACCACGGTCTTTTGATAAATTTATCCCAGAAGTGAATTCCCATCATTTTTGTCACATTCTGTTTATTAGAAGTGAATCGTCAGATTCAGCCCATGATCAAGTGCAGGGGTAACACAAGAATATGAATACCAAGAGTCAATGATCATTGGGGACAGGTGTGCCTAGCACACCTGGCATTGGTGCCATAAAGACTATTTATTAATGATTTGCATGGATGTTTCAATCTATGAAAATAGTTTAAATAATAATAATTTGTTTCAATACCTGTGCTTTAGATTTTCCTTACATCATTGCTCAAAGAAATGTGATCATTTCATTGCAATATCGTTCAGAAATATTATCAGTAGGACTTCCACGAAGTCAATTGAACGTGTTGGCTTTTGCTAAATCATCTTTTTTTTACTTCTCCCACTTTTGGATGTCCTGCCATTATGAAGTTTCTTGCTCACAGTACAGTCCTGGCATGTGGTTGACAGTTAATAAATAATTGCTTCATTAATGGTTGAACAAAAGCATAGGTACATAGGGAAAAGGAATTTCAGGTTAGAATAGAGAGAAGATGGAAAATATGGGAGTGAGATGCAAAGTGGATCCAGTAGCCAGTGGAAGAGAGAAGGTGTGGGCTGAAAGAGAAATGGTACCTCTTGAAGCTCTTTCTTAGTTATTGAGTAGATTTTATAAGAGAAGGCCTGGGGGAGATACCTTTAAACTTAGTCAAAAATTTAAAGTTGTTCTTCAGTGTGGCAGTGTTCTTCATCCCTCTGGATTCAGTTTTATGCAAGACGTGCAGGGTGAACCGAAAGTCTGACCTAAAGGACTTGTGATGACTCTGAAAGCTATTATGTTGGAAGTTCCTCTATTAATAATTACATTAAAATCGCTTCTCTGTACTGTGCTTAGACTTGGCGGGAGATGGATATTCGAATCACTGATGCATCTAATGAAGCGAAGGACAATGTCAAATATTTGTACACACTTGAAAAATGCTGTGACCCTTTGTACAGCGGTGACCCTGTAAGTTAAAGATTTCTACTCCTTTAGCCTGTTTATGGCCCTTTTGTGCCAGCTGAATTGAGTGTGGAGTTTTGGTTCGTAGATATTACAGTCTGTTGGAAAAGTCTTAGAAATCTCTTTTTATTCTTGAGAAAATTTTATGTATATACACATGTCTGTCTGTCTATTGATGTATGTATGATGTTATATTTTAAAAACTTGCATATTCCATTAAATATTGCAGTTGACATGGGCTACACTCAGTGAACTGTGGGAAGCAGCATTAGATGGTGTCTTTTAATCTTTTAACTTTAGAAAGTACCTGCTTTTATTGATTACAAAATTGACTGTTAATACAGCCTCTTTGTTATTAGCAGAAAGTTAATGTTTCTTGCACTGAAGTAAAATTTGCTTAACTGCATATGACTAAACAATAAAATTACCCTTAAATATATTTATGTAAAGCGTTACATAATAGTTTAAAAATTTAAGTAAAAATTGTAGCTAAACTTTATTTTAATGAAAATTGAATGATTGAACTATTAGAATTTTGCTGAATTTGATATTTGTTTCTCTGAAAACTTTTGTGTTTTGTTCAAGATATCCATGATCGATGCTATTCCTACACTTATAAATGCAATTAAAATGATCTATAGTATCTCTCATTACTATAACACCTCTGAGAAGATCACATCGCTGTTTGTAAAGGTAAGTGCACAGCATGAAGTCCACGGTTACTTATATTTCTTTACCAATGGTCAATTCTTTGGTAATTACAAATTTTACCACATTAGCACAATCCAATGTCTATTTATGCTACAACTGCAAAAAAAAAAAAAGATTAATCTCTCAATAGAGATAGAATTAAATTTATGTGAGAAGCTGATTCTAGCAAATCATAAAGTATTCTTTCTCAAAGTAATAATTATAATAAATATTGAGTAATTTATATAGTAAGAATAAAAAAGATTCTTTTTGAAATTTCAATCCCTATTTTTTTTTTGGCACATTATTTATTCCCATTGGGTAAATTTTAATTAAGAAAAACTATATTGAACTATTTCCTGTTTCGTATTTTATATGCCACTATACCAAATTTATTCGATGCCACAGTTGTTTTCTTGGTATTATTAGGGCTGTAATCATGGTACTAAAAGCCACTTACAATGTTCTGGTAACCCATAAAGCAATTGTAATGATTCTGCCAAAAAATATAATGACGTTTAAACCTTATGTCCTGACTCCTAAGTGTTCGCGGTGAGCTCTGTGGCTTTTCCTGTTACGAATGAATGGCCTCTAAGAAGTAAATGACTTTTTCATTACCAAGGCAGAAGTTTTAAATGTCATATTAAAATAGAGGAATTTTCAACTCATCAGGACTTATGTCTTGAATACTAATGCAGTAGGAGTCATGATTTTTCCTGGGAATAGGGACATCCAGCCTCGAGGGCACAACAGGAAACTCTTCCTTCTGCTCTCATGTTCGTTAGAAAGGAGGTAACGCCATGAGACCCTTTCCCAAGTTCTTCACACTTTAGAACTGCATGTTGGAGGAAGTCACGGAGGAAGTTTTCTGGGTAGGAGACTCAAAAGTCAACTTGCATCATGACTCTAGGTTTCATGCATGTTATTTGCAGGTCTTGGTTTTTGAAGAAAATTGTGAAACTGCCATTTGTCTAAATTTCAAAAACCTTACATTATGGACATTTTGAATCATATACCTGAAACCCCTGTGTACATGTCTTGCAGATTCGACAACTGTCAACACATGACCAATCTCGTTTAGCTTATGCTCCCAACCTTTGCATTGCAAATCCCAGCCATCATATCCGTACACACAGAAGTCATCTAATTTTCTTTTTAATTTCTAAAAAAAATCACCTGGAAAATTCTGAACTTTATTTTATTTATTTTTAATTTTTTTTAAGTTTGGAGGGATGAATACAATGTTAGCGGTCACCTACATTATGAGTTTTGCTCTTTTCTCTGTTGCCACCTTCTTTTGGCCTTTCTGCTACGGGTCATGGTGGCGTGAAGTGGTCCGGGTGTCAGTCTTTCACCGGGCACTTTGAAACTGAGTTAGATGTTAGAGCAAGCTACCGAAGGAGATCGGGGCAGCTCCCGACACCTTTTAGGCTAGAAAGGGAATCATTTCTTGGTTGCTTAAGACATTCGTCCTGCATCCACAAGGGGCCAGAATTGCTGATTTTTTTTGTTGCTTCCAACTCTGTGATTTCGCAAATGACTTTGACAATATATCTGTGGAATCAGTCAAATAAGTCAAATAAATAGAAGCAGAGAAGCAGAGAAGTGAATGGTGGTCGCCAGGGGCTGGGGAGAGGGGAGGAGTGGGGAGATGTCAGTCAAAAGGTACGGACTTTCAATTATAAGATGAGTGAGTTCTGGGGACCTAATGTAAGCGTGGAGACTATTGTTAATAATAATAATACTGTATTGTATACTCGACATTTGCTGAGAGAGCAGATCTTAAAT
>NW_011888875.1:1966169-1975340 GCF_000151845.1 Pteropus vampyrus
GCTTTTCCTGTTACGAATGAATGGCCTCTAAGAAGTAAATGACTTTTTCATTACCAAGGCAGAAGTTTTAAATGTCATATTAAAATAGAGGAATTTTCAACTCATCAGGACTTATGTCTTGAATACTAATGCAGTAGGAGTCATGATTTTTCCTGGGAATAGGGACATCCAGCCTCGAGGGCACAACAGGAAACTCTTCCTTCTGCTCTCATGTTCGTTAGAAAGGAGGTAACGCCATGAGACCCTTTCCCAAGTTCTTCACACTTTAGAACTGCGTGTTGGAGGAAGTCACGGAGGAAGTTTTCTGGGTAGGAGACTCAAAAGTCAACTTGCATCATGACTCTAGGTTTCATGCATGTTATTTGCAGGTCTTGGTTTTTGAAGAAAATTGTGAAACTGCCATTTGTCTAAATTTCAAAAACCTTACATTATGGACATTTTGAATCATATACCTGAAACCCCTGTGTACATGTCTTGCAGATTCGACAACTGTCAACACATGACCAATCTCGTTTAGCTTATGCTCCCAACCTTTGCATTGCAAATCCCAGCCATCATATCCGTACACACAGAAGTCATCTAATTTTCTTTTTAATTTCTAAAAAAAATCACCTGGAAAATTCTGAACTTTATTTTATTTATTTTTAATTTTTTTTAAGTTTGGAGGGATGAATACAATGTTAGCGGTCACCTACATTATGAGTTTTGCTCTTTTCTCTGTTGCCACCTTCTTTTGGCCTTTCTGCTACGGGTCATGGTGGCGTGAAGTGGTCCGGGTGTCAGTCTTTCACCGGGCACTTTGAAACTGAGTTAGATGTTAGAGCAAGCTACCGAAGGAGATCGGGGCAGCTCCCGACACCTTTTAGGCTAGAAAGGGAATCATTTCTTGGTTGGTTAAGACATTCGTCCTGCATCCACAAGGGGCCAGAATTGCTGATTTTTTTTGTTGCTTCCAACTCTGTGATTTCGCAAGTGACTTTGACAATATATCTGTGGAATCAGTCAAATAAGTCAAATAAATAGAAGCAGAGAAGCAGAGAAGTGAATGGTGGTCGCCAGGGGCTGGGGAGAGGGGAGGAGTGGGGAGATGTCAGTCAAAAGGTACGGACTTTCAATTATAAGATGAGTGAGTTCTGGGGACCTAATGTAAGCGTGGAGACTATTGTTAATAATAATAATACTGTATTGTATACTCGACATTTGCTGAGAGAGCAGATCTTAAATGCTCCCACCGCATATGTGAAAAATAACTATGTGATGTGATGGATGTTAATTAACTTGATTGTGGTAATCATTTCACTAGGTATATTAAATCATCACATTGTACACCTTAAACATATATGATTTTCATTTGTCAATTATATCTCAATAAAGCCAAAAAAAATAAAAATAAAAAAAAAAGCTAGTGCTTGATCATCAGTGCTATGGAAACAAATAAATCCAAAGTTCAAGTTCACAGATCGTATACTCCGAGAGGTAGAAGAGTTAAAGACCCTACAGTCCAATTTATAATTGATGGCTGTTTAGTGTGCGTAACATCGTTTCGTTGGAAAACTCTAGGTGACCAATCAGATGATATCTGCGTGTAAAGCTTACATCACCAACAATGGGACCGCGTCTGTGTGGAGCCAGCCTCAGGATGTTGTTGTGGAAAAAATATCATCTGCAATTAAACTTAAACAGGTAACGGCCAGCCCAATAATGTATTTGGAACACGTTTCATTATGTCCATGTCATTTTTGCCGACGAGTCCTAAATTATTTAGCAATTATATCGTCAGTTGCCAAAAAGAACAGTACTTTTTTCTGTTAAGAAAATTGAATGTTAATAAGCCTTCCTAGAAAATGCATCCACTTATTCCATCCTCTCTGGGGACCTGCTCTCCCGATGCCATACTAAGTACCGAAGGTACAAAGAGGGCTAAAGTGAGATAGTTTTCCTTAAGCTTCTTACGGGCGAATGGGGAGGTAGACACAGAGTGAGGCTGTTCCCAACAAGATGGGACCGAGGTGCAAAGCCTGCGTCTCTGAGTTGCATTACGAGCAATCAGGAGTTTGCTCGGTTGGAAGAGGGAAAGGTGATACTCCAGGCTGCAGGATGAGGAAATTCTAAGGCAGGAAAGTGAAAGGGTTTGCCATTCCACTCTGACATCGCCGCCACCCTCACTTTAGGGGAACACAGTCAACGTCTCTGGTGATTTCCCTTTCTTCTGTTTTGGTGTTTCATTGTCAGGAATACCAGGACTGCTTTCACAAGATGAAACAAAGGCTTAAACAAGATCCAAACGAAAAACAGTTTGAATTTAGCGAGATGTACATTTTTGGAAAATTTGAAACTTTCCATCGACGTCTTGCCAAGATAATAGACATCTTTACGACTTTTAAGACATATTCCGTTCTGCAAGAGTCTAAAATTGAAGGGCTGGAGGACATGGTCACTAAATACCAGGTATTTTACTTTAAAACTAAATTCATTACTCTTATCCATAACTAAAATGTTGACATTTTATGCAAATAATTATGTTTGGGATGATTCAGATAGTTCATAATGTAAAATATAAGCTCGTGGCCCTTAAATCATAGAGAAATTAAGTTTACTTGAGGATTATGTATTGGTGCTAATATGTTCTTTTCAGGTGCGTGGTTATGAGAATGACTTCCCAATAGTGTGAAATTAATCATCATTAGTAAAAGCGTTTTCATGAGTAGCACAGGAGAATGTTTAACTATAACTTATCCCTTTATTCATGTAAGACATGTCTAATAAGCAAATATTATGCATCAGGCAATGAAGCAAAAACTATGCGTCAGACACGAGTGGACACTGAGTTCTGCGTGGCATCAGATTGTCTCTGGATTTAAGCATTTTATTTGGATACGTGTTAAAAATAAAAGGAACTGAATTTTATTTTAGCTCCACCATTCCTAGTTATTTTGATTTTAGCTACTTTATCTTTTCAGGGTACATGTGTGACTAATCTTAGGTCTCAAAATGGGCACTATGATCTAGTGATGTTTTGAAGATTTTAAAAAAGCCATTTACAAAGAAAATGTGTTTTAACTTCTTAATGCAGAACAGCCAAGTTTTTCCTTGTTTAGGGACAATGACACTAAAATTGTTTGTTTGTTTTTTTTTTGTATTTGAAAAGGATCATATAATTTATTGCCACACATTGCTTTTTGTGCTTTAATAGTTTAGGCCAGTATAAAGAGTCTTTTTAATTTCCTGAGTACACCAGATTTGGGAGAGAAAAAGGAAAGACCTTTTTTATATAGTGGAAACATTTTAGGTGAATCTGTGTAACCTGCAAGGTAGAAAATCTACACTTTGAAACCTACAGTTTTACAAGAGGAAGAGGGAATATATCCATTTATTTTTCAATCCGGAACTTATTTTCTATCTTAATGAAAAAATAACTTTGGAACATATTTCAAAGTTTATTTCTGAATGAGAAGTTGAACTGTCCATCCAAAGGAAGATAAAAACATTTAAACCCGATAAAAAGATATTTTAATCTCATACAAATATCGGGAAGAGAAATTGCTTTGAAACTCAAAGCATCCTGGATGATAGTGAGGTAAAATGTAGACGATGCATGAAAACTTCAGGTGAGATATTCGTACGTTAGTATAAATGTTAGAAACTCAAAGTAGTGTCTACGAAAATGGATCTCAGCCTCCTCGCCTGGCTGTCAAGGCCCCGTCACTGCTGCCTGCTCTCCTCTTCCTCTTCTATCCCAGACACGGTTCAGTCCGCCTTCGGCTCGCAGTGCTTTCTTTCTGGAAAGTTCTGTCCTGGATTATCACACAGTTATTTCCCCCTTGTCCTCCAGATCTTGATTTAAATGACCCTTATTTAAGTTTTCCTTGACTTCTGTTTCACCTCAATCACTCTTTGTCACGTTACTCATTTTATCCCTGTCTAAAATTATCCTGCTTATTTATTTGTGACTCACATAGATTCTGACTCTCTCTCCCCAACCAAAGATTTAAGTTCCCCCAGGGTGCGGACATCTGTTTGTTCTGTTCATTCCTGTGTCTTCAGAGTTTACTGGCACGTAATAGGTGTGCAGTAAACATCTGTCAGGTAAGTGATGTAGACTGAGTTTCATTAGTTGGCTCAAAAGTCACAGTTAATCAGTTTAGTTAAATCAATACTCTTCAGTGACCATTAAATCATGGACACAGACAACAGTTTGGTGGTTATCAGAGGGGAGGGGAGTGTGGGGGAAGTAGGTAAGGGTAAAGGGGGACAGATATATGGTAAAGGGGGACAGATATATAGGAAATTTAACTTTGGGTGGTGAACACACAATGCAATATACACATGACATATTATTGAATTGTACACTTGAAACCTCTATAATCTTATTAACCAATGTCGCCCCAATAAATTTAATAAAAGAAAAAACAAGAAAAAATCCAATCATAGAACAGAATTTTCTAAGGGCTTCAGATCTTTTAAATTACCATCTTTAAATGTGGAAGTATAACTTTTTCATACTTTTTTACACATTTCTTATAACACGATGAGTAGCGTTTATACACACACACAATTTCTAAATAGAACTAATTTTGTAGTTATGCAGCATGAAAGAGTAGATTGTTTTAACTAGTAAACTTGATTCAAGAAGTTAAGCAGTTTATACATGTTTGTCTATTGAGAGATTTGAATCGATGTGTAAATGGAAATGACTTTGAAGAGGAGATTGCAGACAGAGGCCTAACATTCTTCATAAAAATTATATGCCTGTGTCAACAGTGTGGGCTCCTGAGTTTGAGAATGGCTTAGTACCTGGTTAAGAATAATCACAGAGCATTATAGCTCATTATTCAGAGCAAACAAAACGGTGGGTAATACAGTTTTCAAGGAGATAAATTGCCTAATTTGTACTCTTGTACTCATGGACTACAGCTTTGCAGGGCAGGAGGAAGCAATTAATTCTAGTGAGTCTTTGGATGGTGGATGGTGGTTTGACATTTTATTTAAGACACTTGAGGCTTAGAAGATAGTATTTCACCTGTAGATATTATAACATAACTATTTTCTTCCCAAGTTTGTGTTCTATTGTCTTATTTATTTTCTGAGAAGTCAGACTTTTCAATGAAAAATATTTTATTAACTGCTACTCTGGGCTTTGTTTTTATTATTTCAGATGTGATTGATAAGACATTTTTAGAGAAAACACTCCTACTTTTTCGGATGTGATCTTTATTTTATATTTTCCTTTAAAAACATATAAAACCTCATGAGAACGCTTTCCAAATGTTTTCTTGTAATGCAATAGGCAACATTATACTGCTGTAATAAGCATTAAGCTATGTAACTAAAGAAATGGGCCTCTTTTAAGTTGCTTTTTTGGTAATGATTTTTCAGGTTCTACATTTAAAGGTTATATTTAATTAAGTAATGCAAGAATATTGAAATATTGTATTATTTCTTTCATAATATTTCAGGGTATTGTTGCCACCATAAAGAAAAAGGAATATAATTTCTTAGACCAGCGGAAAATGGATTTCGACCAGGATTATGAAGAATTTTGCAAGCAGACTAATGACCTTCATGTAGGTTATATAATAACATTTCTGTTGACAGTCACATATTTATTTTTTCCATTCTCTGTAATGCCACTAATCATGATCCATTCAGAAGGAAGGGCATCTTCATCACGGAGGTGACCGATAGCAACCTCGGCCTGTGTTTTGTGATTTCGGATTAATAATTGAAGGCTCTTTTTCATAGATTAAAGCGTCGTAAATATAGCTTTGGATAGTGATCTGTAATCACAGACTTCTGCATGTCTTCTATCTTAGTTCTTAGAAAATTAACTTTCATCTTCTGTTGAGACATGGTATTATTAGATATAGAAAGTTGTTTCCATTTGTTTGTTACCTTTATAGCAATAATTATGACCAGAGGTCGTTTAAGCAAATGGTCAGCAACATCTGACAGATCCCAAAGGCAGGGCTGCAGCTGGCCCTAGAAACAGCGGTCCCAAGACTGACTCAGCATCTGGACCACTTTCTTCCTTCTCCCGCACCCCCACTGCCACCTCTGCTCTCTGCAGACCAGCCATCTTGACTTCCGGTCCACAGAGCAGCTTCTGAGAACATGTCACAGGACTGTCCTCAGCTCCAAATTCGTAAGGAAGAGGTCGGATTGGCCAGTTCTCATGGAGTTCCTAGCACCGGGCCTGTCACCTGTGGGGTCATGTGCTGAGAGCGGGTGGGCTGGGGTCCTCTGGGCTAGTTGGCAATATTTGTTATCAACCCAGTAGTTATCTACCATAATTAATAGGCAGACTTCTTTTCATCCCGGTGACGTGCAAAATGGGTACCTTTCTGATTATCAAAGGAAAATGGCCGCCTGTTACCTCTTTTCCAGAATTTTTGTTTCAAAATAAATTGGTACACATATGGGAAAAAGAGCTCTGAGGCGGTTTTGGAGGGGTGGCTTCGGTGGTAGAAGGAATCATAATAAAACCAGCCAATTCTACATGTCACGTACTGTTCTAAAGCGGATACGCGCAGTACTCTCACTTTGCAGAGGGGGACACTCAGGCAGTGAGGTTAAGTGACTTGTCCAAAGTCACAGAAATAACAAGTGCTAGCCTTGGGGTTAGACCCAGGCGTTCCGGTTCTAGGATTCAAGTTTTTAAACCCTTATGCTATTAGAAACATTTCAGTTGATGGGAAGATATAATACCTGTAATAATTTAGGCAAAAGACTACCTTTGGGGGCGGAGTCAGACGTAAGGACTATGGATCTCGATTTCGTCTTGTTGGAAAATGATGGACAGTGCAGATCTTGATTCTGTGCTCCATGGTCAGCGTTCGTTTGTCAAGTTTTCACCTGTTTCCTTGCAGTTTCAGTTATGTGGTGCTTCAGTATCTCATAGGTGGAATACAGGTAGACGGTGAACACCTTGAAGGCAGGATTGTTTTCTTTCTTATTTGTGTCGCCTGGGCCTAGTGGGTGGCACCTTATATAGTTGGAGAGCAAAGAATGTTTGCTGAATTAATGTGTGAGTAATGAATTAATAAGAGCTAGGTTTATTATAATTAAACAAGCATTTACCGTACATCAATTATGTATTAGGCTGTGGCTTATGAATATAGAAATAAATCAAATACGTTTGTCCTCAGAGCTTGCAGTCAGAGGCAGACATGTGCTGTGATTGAAATATAAGCACATATATGTTAGAAGAATAATTTTCTAATATTGTACCAGGTAGTGAGGATGCAAAGATCAAAGACATAGTCCAAAGAAGTGCTAAAGGAACTTAGAGGGAGGACAGGCCAGCAAAACATTACATAGAATCTGAGAATTGCTATAACCCATCAGGCTAGATGAGAGCCTTGTTCATACTTCTGTTTGCCTGGGACCAGGCTCAGAAGGGAGGTGGTGCTTGATGCCAGAACAGTGTTAATTTTTCCAAGTAAATGGAGGGAAACGGATGGGATTGGGAGAGCTTTTCAAGATGTGCCCACATTGAATAATACTTAGAATATAATTTTATAATTGTTCTACAACCTGGGTTTTGAGTATTAGTTATAGAGATTAGTTTTCATTCTTCTTAATCTTTTTTCCCCTTAAATTCAATGCTGTTATTTTTCTTCCATGTCAAGAAAGGCCCATCTTCGGTTGGATGACTGGTTTCCTTTGACCTCTTTGTCCCTTTCTCCATCATTTTTCTCTTAACTCACTTTTTAACACTCTCTCCTTTAAACAACTCATGAATTCAGCCCTTGTCTCTGTCAAATCGAGGTGAAAATACTGACCTTTTCATGAGTCTGGGTGGAGTGAGCTGGGAGTCGGGGATGAGTCTTGGAGAAAGGACTGGAAAGGCTCAGTTACTGGCATTTTCAGGATGAAGCACTGGAGGGCGGGGTGGGCTGCATGGGTGATTTGGATCATGTCCCGAACTCCACTGTCGAGGGGTTCAGAGCGTGGAATCCTGTCCAGATTTAGAGTTCATGCTGGTTCCAACAGCTTGAACAGAAAACCGAACAGGAGCTGAGAGAGAGCCCATAACCAATAACAGGACTAGTGCAAGGATTCCGTGGCCGGATCTTGGAGACTGTCAGAATGGGTCTAAGGCTCAGGGAGAAGAGATGATTTCAAGGTCTTAGATGTTTATAGAGAGCTCAGTGCAGGCCTTTGTGAAGCCGTAGGGTAGAAAACCAGGGACGATCAGGTACGAGTGTCAGGGCTCAGCAAAGATTTGCTAGTGTCTGAAGTTGCAGGATGTAGAGGAATTACAGATGTTCTAGATCTTCATATTTTATCCTTAGACATTTTTGTAATGAACAAAATTTGAGTATTTGTTTGGGTAGGCTAACCGTACTGCTCTTTATAATTTCAGTAGAAGTAGTGAGAAGTATCAGAGGCAAGGACGTGTCCTAATAGGCTTAGCCATCCTTCAAGTTCGGGGCTTTGTCGAATGGCACAGGCCAGCCCCCAGAACAGCAGCATCTCTTCAGGTGTTGTTTCCAGCGGTGCCTCAGATATTATCCTGGATATTTCCGACTGATTGTCTTGCCAAATTGCTTCTGTAAAATCAAGCTTATCTAGGTACTAATTCTCACTGCACGTGCAACTGGCTTCCCAATTTTATTACCACATAAATGAATGATCTTTTTGGAATTATAGAGGCCCACACTTCTGTCCGGTAAATTGAGAGAAAAAAAAAAAGATTGATTGGAACTTTACTTTGAAGCATGAAATAGAAAATAATGAAATAATTTTTCCGTCTTTTTTTTTGTTAACTCAATTTAGATTTTAATGGCAATTCTGTACTAGATCTTAGAATGAACAAAGGGTAAATCATGTGCTTCATTTTTTGGTGCAGTATTTTTTGGACACAATTGTACAATGGTGTAAGATGTGTGAGTCCACAATGAAAATCATTTTGGAAAATAGATTTGAGAGCTTTATGAAATAGGCGTTGCTTAAAACTTTGATATTGAGGTCATTCTTTTTAATCTTATATTCTTAGCAGTTATTTATGTACTTTTCCTGTATGGGTCTCTGGCCCTGGGCTACGGAAGTGTTTCTGGAGTGTGGGTGGCTTCGCATTCTTTCTGCTGCCATCTCAGACTATCTGTTGCGTTCATGTTTTGGTTAGACCCCTGTCATCTCTTGTGTCTGAGAACTCAGACTCCTCCTGTA
>NW_011888875.1:1976190-1986589 GCF_000151845.1 Pteropus vampyrus
TTATTATTTCATATTCTAATAGAAATAAAATCCTCCCTCAACACTGGATAATGTGGTCAGTCTTTAAGTTCTTCAGAGGATTAAGACTTTCTTAGTTTTGAAGCACCTATCATAATATTACTTAATACTTAAGTAATTTGAAAAAATTCTTACCAAGTTAATAGTTTTGCCTAGATTGTAGGAATTAATGCTATTTAAAAAATCCCCTACTTTATCGAAATGTGATTGATGGATTGACACCATTTTGGTTTTCTAAATATGCCACATATCTCATTCTCTTCCATGAGCATGTGTTTTAACATAAATCTCAATAAAAGAGATCGCTAGATATCTTCCCATTAATGCAAACCTTTCACTTTTCAAAAAAAAAAAAACAGACTGAATATACCCAATCTCGGTATTGATGACAAATATCGGCGTATCCTTGAACACTATGGGGCTGACATTGATATGATCTCAAAGCTGTATACAAAGCAGAAAGGCGACCCCCCTTTGGGCCGAGACCAGCCCCCCATCGCTGGGAAGATCCTGTGGGCCCGTCAACTCTTCCACAGAATTCAGCAGCCAATGCAGCTTTTCCAGCAGCAGCCGACTGTGCTGCAGACGGCGGAAGCCAGACCTGTGATTCGAAGTTACAACAGAGTGGCCCAGGTTCTCCTGGAGTTTGAGGTTCTTTACCACAGGGCGTGGCTCCAGCAGGTGAGTCTCTACGTTTATATTCTTTAAAGATCTCCACCGTCAAATCAGTGGGAAACCTTCCACGAGCATCAAAGTGTTTTATTCACTCAGAAAGTTGGTTTTCGAGGATATTTTATAAGACAGGTTTGGTTGAATGTAGGTTATCAGTCAAAGAGAGTAATATGTCCATGAAGAAAAATCATAAGCCAGGTAACAGAAACTCATTTTTATTTAATTTACAAATGCCTATGGGAGAAGATCCTCTTTATTGGTTCCTTTACCTGGTTGATTAGAATTTCTTTCTTTTTTTCCTCCATTCAGTTCCTTATTGTGTCAGAAAACACGAATATGTCCGTTAAACGGAGTCTTATATTTTCTTTGGCTATACTAGGTTAATTAAATTATATTTCATACTCTACCAATCTTTGTAGATTGGCAGGAAGTTTTTTTTTTTTTTCTTCTGTATTTTGCAGGATAAAATTCAGCCTCACAAGCCCTCTAAAATCGCGTCTCATTTTCCTGGTTCAGATTTTGGTGTCTGAGCCAGTACAGAGATATCGCTGTAGAGCTATTCGTTGCTTTTTTGATAACCGAAGACTGAGTTTAGTAAGTTTTGTGAAACTTTTATTAGGAACAATAACTGAGTAGACATGAAGGTATCAGGGAGCTACATGGCTTTTGAGAAGCCATCGCTATTCGTATATCCACTTACCTGGAGGGCGTGAGGGAATCACAACCCAAGCGTTTTGTTAAATCAACTGAACAATGTCACTGCCAGGAACTTGAAAGCCCTTTCCTGAAAGTGAACTTAGGAGAAGAGTGAGTGACCCCATCGTCTATAATTGGAGACGCTCAACTCCGTGGAAGAACATTTAAATGATCTTCATTCCTAGAAGTGGCCAACCTAGGTAGCCATTGTATGCACTGAACTTTCTTATAGTAATGATGTTAATCTTTTCTTGTAGATTGAAGAAATTCACATTGGACTTGAGGCCTCTTTATTGGTAAAGTCTCCGAGAACAGGGGAATTGTTTGTAAACTTTGACCCTCAGATATTAACCTTATTTAGAGAAACAGAGTGCATGTCGCAGTTGGGTCTGGAAGTGTCACCATTTGCAGCTGCCCTTTTCCAGAAACGAGATGTATACAAGAAGAACTTCAGTAACATGAAGGTATAGTACTTTTAGTTTTTTCCTGGCTACCCCCAGTTTGCATTTGAAAAAATGGTGGTGTGTTACTGTCAAGGACTAGAAAGTGCCCAGGAGGACTGGAGTGGAGTAACGGAGGGAAGAGTGCCATGGAATGAGGCCGAGTTGACAAGGCCAGGTCATGACAGATCTCGTAAACCAAGGATATAAGTTTGAGTGCATTGGGAAACTGTTGGAGGAATTTGATCAGAAGGAAAAGGCATGATGTCTTTTACAATGAAAATTATTGTTCCTGCTGGGTAAAGAATAGATTTTATGGGAACAAGATTGTCAATGTGAAGCCAGTTTGCAGGCTGTCGTATTGGTTCACGATGGAGATGATGGTGCTTGAACTAGAATGTCAACCAAGTAGTAGGTCAGTGAATCGAAGAATTATGTCAGCAGGCAGGTTATAAGAGAACTCAAGTATGATTCCTTTGTTTTTGGTGTGAGCAACGCAATGGAATTCCTCACAGGAGGGTTGTTATATATTACTATCTGCGTTGCGTTCTACACAACTTGCTCAATAACATGCAGTGGCCCTGAATGGAAGTTCCATTTATGGAGATGGCAAAGACTGGAACCAGTTCGTTTTTGGGAGCAGGAGGGAATCAAGTTCCCATCTTTAGTATAAGATTATTTTTAGAAATCGAAGTGGAGGTGTTATCCATGCAGGTAGATGTGTGAGTCTGGAGTTACGTGAAGAAGTCAAAGTCAAAGGCATACTTTTGGTGTAGTTGCTATTTAAAGTTGTTCTCCTGGATGATATCTCCAAGGAAGAGAATGCAGATTAAGAAGAGTAGAGGGCCTAGCCCTAGCCCTTAGGTAGCTCCAATATTAATAGGTCTGATAGAACAGCATGACTATGCAAATAAAATTAAGGACTGGCTTTTGAGGTGGGAGGAAACCAAGCCTCAAGGAAGCCAAGGGTTAAAAAGCATCATGAGGGAGAGCCTGGTCAGCAGTGACAAATGCTTCCCAGATGAGGACAGAGATGTAGCCATGAAATTTGACAACACAGAAACCACTGTTACAATTATAGTGGTGCCCGTGATAGGAAAAGGCCAATAAGGCTGTGCATTTACATAACTTTATATTTTAAACCATTTTCATGTTTATTATTCCATTAGATCTTTTCTACAACCAAGTGAGGTAATTGGGGCAGAATACTATTATAGTATTTTATTGGTGACAAAACCGTGACTCAGAAAAGTTAAATAACTTAGCCAAGGTCTCAGAGGTAGTAAATGCAGAGAGGACCAGAACTCACACTGCAGTCTGCCGTTTACTCCTCCATGTTGTGTTAAAAAGTCAATACTGGCAGAGGACAGACATTCCTCAGATGTGGGCTCATCAAATACGAGTCAGCATGTTGGGGTTCCCTTTTAGACTTTTCTTGCATGCTAGGAAAATCACTTAGTCAATCTAAACATTCACAAAAAATATTATTTTTATTAAGAAATAATATTTATAAGAGTATAAACTTACGAAATATAATTTTGACCGCAGAATTGTTTCAGTTATCTGTTGCATGTAACAAACAATCCCACATTGTAGTGGATGTAAAATAACCATTGTGTTGTATCTCATGATTTTGTGGGTAAAGCATTTAAGTAAGACTTGGCTAGGTGATTCTTCTGTTCCGTGTGGCCTTAACTAAGGTTATTTAGTTCAGCTGGCAGAGTTTCCACCTGGAAGATTCAGGATGGCCTCATTCTCATGTCTGGTTCTTTGGTGGGGATGGCCGGAAGCTTTGCTCAGCTGAGACCAAAGACTGGAGCATCTATGTGTGGCCTTCCAGTGTGGAGGCCTCTGGGTAGTAGAATTTCTCATATGGCAACTCAGAGTTCCAAGAGCAAGTGTTACAGTAAACAAGGAGGAAGCCATATTGCCTCTAAGACAACTTCAGCATCTCATAGCATAACTTCTGTTGTACTCTGTTGAACTCTGTAGGTCCACCTAGATTCAAGGAAAGGGGACATAGACCCCACCCCAAGAGAAAAGGAGAGTCAAAGGATGTTTTTAAAACAACCACAAGTGTAAATGACAATTAGAGCAGGTTAATTGTCATCTGGATGACATTTGTTATATCTTGGAGGTTGAAAGAATTACAAGTTCCTACTCAACATGTCATGTAGCTGGTGAGAGTGGATCTATCAGGAGATTTAGGGGAACTTCTCAGGTGTTGCAGAATTATCGTGCTGAATATTTAACAGAACTTTCAGCTTTCTACAGATATGCCAAAGTAACTGAGAGCTTGTTTTCTTCATCTGTTCTTTGGAAGGCAGTTCAAAGTAGAAAGAGATTAGCCAGCATGTACTAATAGTTACAGGTATAGATTCTGAAGCCAATTTATCTGGATTCAAACCATTATCTTTGGGCAAATTCCTTTACCCTCCGAAGCCTCAGTTTCTCATTTATAAAATGGATGAATAATCTTCCTGGGGTTAAAAAACGAAGATGGGATGCAGAAGGTTGATTGTAAGAATTGCTTCCCAAATAGATAAGTGATGGACAGTAATAAGTAAGCAGTGGGGAAAAGCTTCAGGAAATGTATAAGTAGCTGCTAATAGAACCATCAAATTTAGGCTTTTCAAAAGTGGCTTTCATGGGAATTGAAAGGATGTAAAGAAATTGTGGAAGAAAGGATTCTATGAAGAAAGGATTATGTGGCCCATTTAGGAAACGTTGGGTTTAAAGAAATTTACAAAGTCCATCGGTCTTCTTGTTTGCTTCTTTCACATTTCTCAGTATCGTTAATGTTAATTGACTATTCAAAAGGAGGGATCTGATGTACAGTGTTTTCCAAACTCATCCATTGAGACGATTTTTCTTATGGAATCCCTGAGAACGTTGATTTAATGAAAAAGTAATACCACCGTGCACATTAAAAATATGAGGTTAAAAACAATTGTATTTAAGAGGTACATTAAAGTAACCTTCTTATAATTAATTATTATCCATATTAACATTACTAGAAAAGGCAGGCTGGAAGTACTATCACTTTTATTTAAAAATGGTAACATATGAGCAAAATACTGACACAATTTAACATTACACAACAGGTAAATTTCAGTGGAGGACCAGAGTCCAGGAGTTTCTGATTGCAAATACGCCTTCTGATGACAAATAATTAATTAGATATCTGTAATTGATCATCTCCTGTGTGTCAGGTACTGTTTTGACACTGAACAAAGCAGACAAAATTCTTGTCCCTATAGAACTTATGTTCTAGTTGGGCAAGACAGAAAACAAGCAATGAACATTATACGTAGATACATTATTAAAGAGTCTATTAGAAAGCGATAGGTAGTATGGAAAAAAATAGGGCAAAGAGGACAGAGTGAGTAGGTGGTTATTGGTGAGGATTTACAATCTTAAGTAGGTAGTCAGTATTGGCCTAATTGAGAAGGTGGCATTCAAGTAATTATTTGGAGGAGATCAAAAGGCCTCAAAGGGAAGGACAGGAGCAGGTAAGAGACGGAAGGAGTGATAAGAGATGGAACTGGAGAAGTAATGGAGTCTGGACTGGGTAGATCTCCGCAGACCAGCATAAGAACTTGTAGCCCTGAATGAGACGGGAAACCAAGTGGCCAGGTGAGCAGAGGAGTGACGTGATACATTTAGAAAGGATTACTCTTTCTGCTTCGTTGAGCGTAAACTATAGTGAGCGTGAGAGGGAGAGAGGAGACAATGGTAGATTATTACGATAATTTAGGAGAGGCTCAATGATGGTGGTGGCAGTGGGTATGCTAAGCAAGCCCGAAATAGGGTCTTTTTTGAATATGGAACAAATAAGATATCCTGATGGATCGCGTGCAGATGAGAGAGAGGCGTCGAGGATGACTCTGAGTTTTGGCTTGACAGCTGGATGGATGGTCGCCATCATTTGGGATCGAAAATGCTGTGAGCAGAGAAGGTTTTGGGGAAGAACAAACTTTTAGTTTTGGACATGTTAAGTTTAAAATGTCTGCTATATTTTCAAGTGGAGGTATCGAGTAGACTCTTGCCATATACGAATCTGGACTTCAGGAGTAAGATCTGGGCTGGAGATGTAAGTTTGGTTGTCTTTCGCATGTGGGTGACACTTGAAGCCATAGCACTTGACGTCAGCACTGGTTCGACTCCTTGTCTGTTTTGGGTCTTGCATCAGAACTTGGCCTACAGTTCCACTGAGGCAAACCTCTGGTGACTCTGACATTTTGGGTGGTGAGTATGGTCTACAGGAAGTGCCCAGAGGCATAGGAAGCATGTAGTACCAGTGTACAAGTTGAATGAATGAGCTTAGCACAGCCTAAGGCACTGGTTACATCACTACACCTGGTTTGGAAAAGTTACCTGACCTCAGAGTTTTTCTTCCTTTTTGGGATGAGAAACTCTTAAATCCCTTTTCTTGCCTCCTCAGTTGAATTTCATCAGATTAGGAATTTGTATTTACGGAGAGATATTTTTGTCTTCTGTCTTATCTTTGTTTTGTTTCGGCCACTCTACCTGCCGGGCTGTTATTGGAGCCCTACAGCTGGACCCTAAATAAAAATCATCTTTTTTCATAAAAAGTGAGATATTAATAAATATTCAAAGTGAGAAATTAATTGATTGCTAAACCCCCATTTCGCTGCAGATGATGCTGGCTGAGTATCAGAGAGTGAAGTCAAAAATGCCGCCCGTCGTCGAGCCGCTGATGGGGCCTCACCTGGCGACAGTGGAGGCAGCTCTGCAGCCTGGCCTGGCCGCGCTCACCTGGACGTCACTTAACATTGAGACATACTTGGATCACGCTTTCGCAAAGATCAGTAAGTCTGTCTACATGACTATTATTTTTCAGTTTGAGAGGCTGAGGTCTTAGCGTCTACTGTCTCATTTCTTCGAGATTGTGATGTAAATAGTGAAATGAGGAGTGCTTTTCTTAAACTGTTCCCTAAAGAATACCACCAAAACATATGAATTCATTCATTTCCTGGAAAGTATATCTGTTCACTATTTAATTTTAACCCCAGAGATACACTACATTTAAAAATGATATTTATTGTTGGACATTAGGATTGAAAGGATCTTTAGAGTCATTCGGCCTTTTAGACTAACAGGTGAGTGTGTTTTGAGAACCCAGTTTGTAATATATGGAGATATGGACAGTAAAGTGCTGAACAACAGAATATATGGGAAAAGTTTCTGCAAACATTTTTTCTTAACGAGGGATATAGTACACTTTAGAATATGTGTAACGTAGTTTATTCCTTAAAGTACGATTTTCCAGAATGAGTACAGGTATGCGGCAAAGAGGTAAGTCTGGGAAATTACGGTGAAATAGTCGGGCAGGTTCCTTTCCTAGAGGACTTCGCAGAGACTTTAATATGCCATTGTCCAGTGGGGCTCTAAAATTGTCCAGTGGGGCTCTTGTAGGTGGCGTTTCCCAGAATTCCTTGTCTGCCTTCTAGGAGAACGCGTTAACACCTTGTAGACCTTCCGTGATGGGCGGTGGGACACAGTTTGGAACATGGTATGGGGGGGTCCTCCTCACCACCCGGTGTCCTTTACTTCTCTTTGTGGCCCAATTCTCCCCATATTTTATAGCCCGGAGTAAGTCTCGCCTCCAGAAGCTTCCTTAGACTCTTCTATCACATGGGACCACTTCCTCCTGTGGCCTCCTGTTGTTTTACAGTTGGGACCAGGGACTATACATTGGTTTCTTCTAATGGTTTGGCACGGTTCCATCTCTCTTCCCAAACTGACAGCAAAGGGTGTGAAAGTCAGGCTGTTTCTTATATTTTTGTATTACTCTCAGGTGCATACCAGACACCCATACACTCATGGACCATAATTGCAATAGTTGGATGTAGTTAGTCTCTTTTTGCTTCTTTACCTCCCTAACGCCTTTCTAATTCTTCGATCCCATCATCTTGAAGGTCGCTTTTTCCTGGGCATCCCTTCTAGATACCTCTCATGATGGCTCCTTTTATATTTATCCTCCCTCCTTCCCTCTCTCTTATGTGACTGCTGAAGCAGTACCTAAGCTATTCATGACCTGAATTGTCAAGAGCTTGTCTTATTAGTAGATTTTCACTGTACCTTCCAAATGATTTAGAGCTCAGAAGGGTCCAGCCATCCATTTTGCTAGATGCTGTTTACTCAGGAGTATTTGAGAGGCACTGGGTTGGTGGGGAGGGGGTGGGAATCAGTGGTTGAGCCCTCCCACCCTCTTTGTTTGGCTTCGTAAGCTGGGGACTAGATTCCGAGACAAATGATAAAGAGGTCTTCGGATATGATTGAGAAGTGCTTAGGCTCATTACAGTTTGAAGGTTGAATAATGTAAAATGAATGATCAGACAATCCCTGCATTATAGGATTGGAGAAGATTATAAAAATAATCTTAAATAAGACCTTCAATTTAAAATTGGAAAACTATAACCCAGAGATGCGAAGTGGCTTCTAATGTTAATAGATGTGCACAGTATAGAATCCAGTTTATTTGCCTTTAAACAAATATCTTTTCCAAAATACATCTCCCCGGGAACGAACACAAGAGGAAATTGGCTAAAATTCTAGAAGGAGGCATTTATAAAATGTATAAAGACTTCATAATAAGAGTTATCACAACCGCATTGGAACAGGCTGCCAAAATAGAAGTTCGTGATGATCTCCCTAGAGAATATTAGGATTAGGGTCTTAACAGTTTGGATGTTTTATTACAGTTTCCTGGAGACAAGGAGCTAGTTTTTAAAGAAACTCTTCTTCGTTCTCTGATTCCGTTTTCTTTCTGTAATTTAAATTAAGGAACAGAGGTCGAATGTGTGCAGATTTACAGAAGCCTCCTGGGCCCAGTGTTCAGGTGTGAGTCGGGTTAAAGGAAGGATGAAGGAGAGAACCGAGTGTGGAACTCCGATACGGAGCGACTTCATCCTGATTTTACTACTGCCGTTTATCCAGCGCTGATATATTTTTTTTAAAAGCAGAATGCTTAATCTCTTTTACTCGCATTTATTTTTTCCCAAAGGGGACCTGGAATTGCTGCTTGACAAGGTCAGTGATTTGATAGAGTTCCGCATTGATGCCATCTTAGAAGAAATGAGCAGCACGCCTCTCTGTCACCTTCCCCAGGAGGACCCACTCACCTGCGAAGAGTTTCTCCAGACGACA
Organism: Pteropus vampyrus; assembly: GCF_000151845.1. Classification (NCBI taxonomy): domain Eukaryota; kingdom Metazoa; phylum Chordata; class Mammalia; order Chiroptera; family Pteropodidae; genus Pteropus; species Pteropus vampyrus. Next base: position 1,985,190 of record NW_011888875.1, read on the forward strand.
AAGGTCGTTAGAATATTAATGTTTTCCATCAACGTTTATTTTTTCTAATTCATTTCTCTATAAAAGGCACTCCTCGAAGCATAAATTACATTTTTTTCTCTACCTGCGATTTGTCTTTATAGACAAATCGCAGGTAGAGAAAAAAATGTGATTTAAATGCGGAGCCTTCTGACAATAGTTTAAAAATGAAGAGGAATGTGTTTGGGGTCACTTAGACATGAGGGAGAGATCATTTCCTTTCAGATCAATAGGAGGGAAATTACTGTGGAAAACAATTCTCATTTTTTCAATTTTTTTGCAGAATAGAGCTATTTTGCTGAAAAGCTTCTAGTAAGCTAGGGTTAATTAATAAAGCAGTTGTTTTAAACAGCTTCTGGATAGAATTTCTTCTTTAAACTTTTTCATGGAGCAACTTTTCCCAAACTGGTGTTCCGTGGCACACGGTTCTGGGGCCCATTATTTAACCCATTATTTCTTAAACTTGCTTGCAAAGAGGACACTTTCTTCCCTGTGCCAGGATTAAGATCCTGGGAGCAGTGATCCAGGAAGTGCCCCCTTGCGGAATGTCACTTTAGTATTATGGACAGTGTTCCCGATGGCATCCTGATTGTAAGAACTCATCAGTGATGATTTTAATATGGCATGTCTGGAGTCCCCAAGACCATCCCCACCAGAAGGACTCCTGGAACTCAGAACCTAGTTGCACTCAAGACTAAGACTTATCACCGTGACGTAGTCAGGGTACATTCCGGCTGTGAGGGAGAAGACAGGTGGGGCTCGGAATGCATGTGCTGACTCCCTTATGGCTTCTCTCTCTCACGAGGGTCACACAGAGCTCACTGTGCCCCCAGCAACAAAAATTCAGCAACATGTTTGCAAGGTTTCTGCCCAGGGAAACCCATCAGAGACTCAAGTCCCAAGGTTTTTTTGGGGGGTCTGGTCACATAGGCACCTCTGCCTCGCATGGACCCAAATGGTAGAATCCCAGAAAGAAAGCAGGTGTTCAGCACAAACCACACACACCGTGTGCACGAACAGTCTAGAACTGCGAGCCGCTCCCGTCGGCTAGGCAACTGTGTCTGGTATGTTGCCTCTTAATAACTGTGGTCCCTGCTGATGGACCTTAATTTACTTGCTAGTTCCTTGTTACTGGGCATGTAGATGGCTTCTAAAGTTTTGCCATTTTGCCAAGAGCCATGATGAATATATTTATATGTGCCATGCCTTTTTACCCTTTAAAATGATTTTCTCCTCTTTGATGATTATTGTATCAAAGGATGTGGCTTCATTGAATGGCTCTTAATATTTGTACCCAAATTGCTTTTCCAAAGGATGGTATCAACTTACAACGCCACCAGCAATATGATAGTACCAATTTTACTATCTTCCAACAAACACTT
>NW_011888875.1:1987144-1989187 GCF_000151845.1 Pteropus vampyrus
CTGTTGTTATGGTAGCTGGAGGAAGATGTCGAGTCGAAGTTCATTGAGCATGTGCATATGCTGGGGGTGAAAATCAAGTAGAGAAGGAGAAAGGGCATGGTTGGTAAGCCTGATCTCTGGGGAAGCAGTGAGTCTGTGATTTAGAACTCAGGCTGTGTGATTATTCTCCAACAGAAGGAGAAACATCGCGTTCACTGAAAAAAGGAGGAATGGGGGTTAATGATAGAGGCTGGGTTTGTCTTCTGGGTGAAGGCATGGGGCTAGGGCATTGGGTGAGTCCCCAGGTCACAGCCTTCATTTGCTCTGTGCTGTAGAAGGGAAGGTTATTAGCTGAGTATGATGGGGAAGGATGCTCTAAAAATTTGAGGACACAGCTGTTACAGAGCCTGGTAGGGGAACGTGACTGGAGCCGTGTCCAATGATTCCTAGATGACATTAGGGACCCGACTGAGTTTGGGGACCAGGAATTTCCAGTGCTGAGATTGCCATGACCTGTGTGTGTAAGGGGAGAGGGTAGATCACCTGGTTCATTTGAGTTGGGCTTCTCCTGGGTCGGACAGTGGGAAGCTGAGGGAGTGCTGGAATAAAAGATATTGGTAAAGGAATGGTCGAAGTAAGAATCATGTCATTACGAGGGAGTGTATAGAGGATTTAAGATGCAGGCTTAAAAAATATTAGCGATCTCTCAGAGAACAAGGAACTAGTTTATATGGAATGAGATAAATGAGTTTGGCAAACACAAGTCCTGTGGTTATATGTGATTTGCTGACCAATAATAATAAGCATTTCTTGAGTGCTTACTTGTGCTAGGCGCTCTTCTTACTATTTTATATACATTGTCTTCCCGAATTCTCCCAACAACCTAAAGTGGTTTCTACCACAATCATCATTTTACAGATGGGAGAATCAAGGCCCAGAAGAATTTCCCAGAATCATGCAGAGCTAGGATTTGAACCCAGGTAGTTTGTGCCACAGTCTACACTTGCCACCAGATGGTGCTAACTTGATGCCATCCCTTACCCAGTCCGAGTCCCACCTCTTTTTTTTTGTAAATCTGTCTCTTAACTGTCTCTGGACTAGGGATGGAGATTGGTAGTTGGGTGAAGTTCTGAGTTGGGAGCAAAGTTGTTATTTTATACTTCATTTGATGCTAAAGAAGTTTAATAGTGAGTTTCAAGACACATCAGAACGTTCCTATGTTAATGGCATCAAAATGCCATGTGCCATGCAGGAGTGAAGTAGAGGTGAAGGTCATGGGTGATGAGAAGGTAAATAAACCGTGAAGCAGATGTTTGGAGTGGATGGTCCACTCCGAAGTCTCAAGATGAATAATGGTGGGACTTGGAGCTGGAGGCGATGACCTACTGTCAAGTCTGTTGCTCCTTGGGCTGATTTTCCAACAAAGTAGTAAATCCCTGTCTACATCATCCATGTCTGTGTGTCTGTCCATCTGTGCATCTGTTTGTCTATGAGTCTGTCTGCGTGTCTGTATTTGTGTGTGTGTCTGTCTGTCTATCTATCATCTATCTATCCATCCATCCATCCATCCATCCATCCATCCATCCATCTATATATCATCTATCTATCTATCTATCTATCTATCTATCTATCTATCTATCCATCCATCCATCCATCCATCCATCCATCCATCATCTATTATCTATCTATCTATCTATCTATCTATCTATCTATCTATCTATCTATCTATCTTCTTAAAGAATTCATCACAGTGTCTCAATCATATTAGTTTATCTTTGTTAAATCCCATTCTTGAGAAATGTGTAATCTAGATGGAGGGGAGGGGAATATCTAAAATTAATTCTGGTTGATTGTGGCTTGTTGGCAAAGGTGAGGAGGGAAGGAAGGCTGCCTGGAGCAGATTTGCATAAAATGAAGGAAACTCCATAAGAGGCTGCTGATGGCTTTTGGAGTTGTTTCTTCCACTGCCGGAGAAGTAAGTGTAATTTTGGTCCATCCATGCTTCTCCAGTTGCTTCCCTTGTCTTTAATGCATTTTTTTACAGGATGCCTGGCCTGGGTTAGC
>NW_011888875.1:1989237-1994411 GCF_000151845.1 Pteropus vampyrus
TAAAGAATTCATCACAGTGTCTCAATCATATTAGTTTATCTTTGTTAAATCCCATTCTTGAGAAATGTGTAATCTAGATGGAGGGGAGGGGAATATCTAAAATTAATTCTGGTTGATTGTGGCTTGTTGGCAAAGGTGAGGAGGGAAGGAAGGCTGCCTGGAGCAGATTTGCATAAAATGAAGGAAACTCCATAAGAGGCTGCTGATGGCTTTTGGAGTTGTTTCTTCCACTGCCGGAGAAGTAAGTGTAATTTTGGTCCATCCATGCTTCTCCAGTTGCTTCCCTTGTCTTTAATGCATTTTTTTACAGGATGCCTGGCCTGGGTTAGCGTGAGGGGCGTGGCCAGGCATCCCTGGAGGCCAGAATCTCATCTGGAGGCTGAACCTGCAGCAAAACTGCTGTTACTGATGTGCTTTCAAGAGCTAGATAAACAAATGTGATGCTGTGCAATTTTTTTTTTTGACAGGACCTTTGTGTAAATGGTGCTCAGACACTACACTTTAAAAGCTCATTAGTAGAGGAAGCAGTCAATGAGCTAATAGATATGTTGCTGGATGTGGAAGTTCCATCTAAAGATGAAAGTGAAAAAGTATCCGATGTGAATAGTGCTGATTCAAAAAACAAAGGTTCAGGTAATAGATGGCTTAATGGAAGGGTTCTATTTTTCTAGGACATTACTAAACACTAAAATTTAATTTTCTACCTAGTAATTAATTTCACACTTTTATAAACACTCTCCCAATTTAATAAGGACATTTATAGATCTGAAATTATGATTTTGAGCCTATTGTAATGACTCTATGTCATTAATTCCATTATTTTTTGTTAAACTCTACAAACATACTTTGCATTGGCCTTTGTTAGCTGTCTTTCCATTTCGGTATGAGTGTGTGGTTTCACCACCAGAGCAGGATGGATTATGGGTTGGAATTCCGGTTGGAGTATATCCACACCAGAACAAAGGTTTTGTGGGAGAGATGAGGACATTGAGAGGCAGAGAAGGGAGGCTGTTCCCCGAAGGATTTTTGGCCATTGGTGGAAGAGAGAGCACCAGGCCAAGCCTCGTTTTTCAGTGATAGCTCTGGCCTCTCCCCTGCTTCCTCACGCTGAGGAGGAGAAGCCACCATCAGTCCACTTTCCTCTTCCTATCCTTTGATGACCTCACTTTCTAAGGCATGTGACATTTAAGTGTTATCAAATGTGCATATAATTTAGCTTAATTTTCTTCTCTTTAATTGCACTATATGGTGTCTCTCTCTCTCTCTCTCTCTCTCTCTCTCTCTCTTTCTCTCTCTCTCTCTCATATCTCTATCTCAATCTCTCTCATCTTATAACAGCAAAAAGAGAAGAAGGCCATTCAGACACCTTGACATCTTCCCTTAATGCCGGTGCAGGCCTCCTTCCTTTGACGACAATCACGAGAAAGAAGAAAGAGACTGAGGTGTTAGAGGAGGAGGCCCACGAGTTGCTGTCTCATTTCAATCACCAGAACATGGACGCTCTTCTGAAAGTCACCAGGAATACACTGGAGGCCATCCGCAAGCGCATTCACGCCTCTAGCTCCATTAACTTCCGGGGTAATATTCCCACAGAGTTTGCCTGCTGGCCGGCCTGGCATACTTGGCTGGGGTGGGATGGGGTGGGGTGTGTGTGTGTGTGTGTGTGTGTGTGTGTGCGCACGCGTGTGTGTTCCTGTTAGGTTTAAATAATTAAAACACCCACCATTTATTGAGTGCTTCTTTGTAAGTTTATACACTGAACTTCGATTCCCCCAATATTTCTATGAAGTAGATACTATCATTACTCTTACTTTGAAACTGGGAAAACCAGAGCACAGGGAGGCTAAGTAATTTGCTGAAGGTTGCTAGCTTTCGATACTAAAAACACATAATAGTCGGCATCAATTTTAATCTTTTTGTAACACGGTGAAAACATGTAAGATGCATTAGTGAAAGAAAAAAATACGTGCTTTAAAAAGAAGATATATGGAAAGAAAATTTCATTGTTAAATTATTAGGTGATTAGCCAGGTTTAGAAAGTGAGAGAGAGCTTATTAATGCCATGCTCTTCAAAGCAGAAAATTTTTACTAATTTTGTGTCAATTTAGTCCTTTCCGGCTGGTTTCCTCATTTTCAATACAATCATCTCTTCCTCAGCACAATTCAGAAACAGGTGTTGCATTTCCCAGATGGACCACAAAAATCCATCAAATCTATACAAGTTCTGAAATTAAATTTTAAATTAAAAATAGTAAAAAAGTAACAGTAATTAAAATGGAAAAATAATAGGATAATAAAAACTTTAATTTATTTTGAATATTGGCATTTAAGGGAAAGTGTCTCTAATATTTAACTAAAAGTCGATAAATAAAAGTGGAAACACAAAGAAGTTTTGGATTGGTGGCATGGTTCATTAAGTTTTATTTCATTTCAGAATGCAGGATAGTCCTTTTCTTTGACATAGGGATATTATTAGAACTTATCAAATATTGGTTGACATGCTGAATACTAAATCACATTTCTTTCCCAACTTTGTATAGTATGGATATTTTCAACTATATTTATAAAGTCACACACATATTCATATTTCTATACCTATTTCTATACCTATATCCAACTTTAAAAGCCTCTGGGATATAAATGGTGAGTTACACTTTATTTCTTCTCCACTTTTTAATTGTTCTGTGTTCAGATTATATACACTGTGGTAGGAAAGACATATGTTTTATTTGAAATTGCAAACTCATTATTTGTTTTGACTTTGGCACGTTTTGATGGCTTCTCTTAATTCCCTGCTTATTTATTCTACATTTGACTAATTTATTGGCATCCTGTTATTTGGAGAGTACCATTTCAATATTTTAGGTAAGAGTTTACGTAATTAAGCCTGATTGCACACAGTGGGTACTCTTCACGGAGGGTGTACGGACATATTGTCATCAACAGAAAACGGTTTGGGTTCCATTGAGCTTCTCTGTTCCATGGAACAAAACTAGATCCTCCAGTAGTTTTCCTTCATTCATTTCTTCACTCAACAAATGTTTGTCTGATTATATACCTATTATATATTGTTCTAGGTGCTTTAACTTTTCTGGTTAATAATGAAATAAGTCCTGTTTTAAATGAAAATGAATGCATCTTCCCCAGACAGCAACAGTGCATCTCAGATGAAGTCGAAGAGTCGGCCCCTTTTCCGGGCAGGCATTACTCTGGCCATCCCCAATATCACCATGGTCCCTGCCCTGGAGGACACACAGCAGACGCTGAACAAAGCCGTGGAGTGCGTCGTCAGCGTCACCAAGGGGGTTAGACAGTGGAGCGGTGAGCTGTTGTCCAAGGTGAGTGCAGGATGAAGAAATTATTTCATAGGGAGGCTGCTGCTTTTACGAAGGGGACTGAGCTGAAAAATATCCTTTTATATTATAGAAAAAGGTTCACGAAAGGAAAGTCGCTGCTTTGCAGAATAACGAAGACAGTGATTCTGATGCTGAAATGAGATTTAATGAACCTCCAGGTAAATGTTCTTTTAGTGCTTTTTAACTTGTCACTGTAAACTAGCGTTTACTGAGCTAATATGTTTTTATGTCTCTTGGATATATACCCAAGAGTGGAAATGCTGAGTTGTAGGATGTCTTTATGTTTTAATATTTTGAGGAAATGCCAAACCTTTTCAAAGCACTCGTAATATTTTACTGTCTTGCCAGCCATAGGTGAGGGCTCTTCTTTTTTCCTACATCCTCATTGACAATTCTTATTGTCTGCCTTTTGATTATAGCTATTCTCATGGGTGTGAAGTAGTATCTCATTGTGATTTTGATTTGCATTTCTTTAATGATTAATGATATTGTGTATTTTTTTTTCATGTGTTTTTTGGTGATTTGTATATCTCGTTTGGAGAAATGTCTATTCTAATTCTTTGTGCCTGTTTTTAAAAAATGGTTGTCTTTTATTGTTGAGTTATAAAAGTTATTTGTGTATTCTGAATATAAATCTCTTTTCAGATATATAACCTGCAAATATTTTCTCATATTCTGTGCATTGTCTTTTATAAATATATTCAAATATGTTCACTTTCTTAATGGTATCTTTTAGAATCTAAAAGTTTTAATTTTATATCCAATTTAGCTAACTTTTTTTTTTTTGGTGCTTTTGATTTTATATCTAGGAAACCATTACTTTGATTAAAGTCATGAAAATTTACTTTTGTGTTTTGTTTAAATGTTGTATAGTTTTAGCACTCATATTTTAGGTCTGGGATCCATTTTGAGTGAAGTAGGGTTTTAAATTCATTCCTTTGCATGTGCATATTCAGGTGTCCCAGCATCATTTGTTGGAAAACTATTTTTTATTGTTTGACTTTTCTTGGCACCTTTGTTGAAAATCTTTTAACCATAAATGTAAATGTAAGCGTTTATTTCTGGATTCTTGATTTTATTCCATTGACCTACCATTCCAGTACCACACTATCTTAATTATTATAGCTTTGTAGTAAGTTTTGAAGACAGTAAGTGGGAGCCTTCCAACATTTTTCTTCTTTTTCACGATCGTTATTGACTATTCTGGATCCTTTGTATTTCCATATGAATTTTAGAATCAACTTGTTAATTTCTACAAAAAAGGCAGTTATGATTTTTCTAGGAATTGTACTAAATATCAGTCAGTCTGAAGAGTATTAAAATGAAATTTAAATGGCTTGGAGTGATGCAAAGTATGTTCTCTGACCATAGTGGACTTAAATTAGAAATCAGTAACAGAAGGAGATTTGGGAAATTCACAAATATGTAAAAATTAAAACACGCTCCCATGTAATCATTGAGTCCGAGAAGAAATCACAAAGGAAATTAGGAAACATTTTAGGGATAAATGCAAAGGAAACCACAAAATGCCAAAATGTATGGAATGCCACTGAAACAGTGCTGAAAGGGAAATTTATAGCCTTAAAGACATGTTTACAGAAAGAAGACATATCTCAAAAAAATAACATAGCTTTTTATCTTAAGAAACTTATCCTCGAGTTCCCTGATCCTTTCTTCTGCCATCTGAAATCTGTTGTTGAGCCCTTCATGATTTTCGTTTAATTTGTTCTTTTCATCCAGAAATTGCATTTGCTTCTCTCTTAAATTTCTGTCTCATTATCGATCTTCTCTATTTAGTGTGTCACAATCCTGATATTT
>NW_011888875.1:1995509-1997551 GCF_000151845.1 Pteropus vampyrus
CTCTTCAAATGGGGCTTTTCCAGGGAGTGTCCAGACAGGTCAAATAGTGACAGTTATATGGGGCTTCTTGAGGAGTTCCAAACCTAGTCTGGGCCCTCAGTGACTGCTAGGCTGTGGTTTTCTCAGCTGTAGTGGTTGCAAGGCTGCTGGGTTTTGAAGGTACAGCACAGCCAGGGACGGGACAATGGGAGTAGAGCAAGTTAAAACATTCCAAAACTCACTGTTTTTACTGAGATTTAACATTTTTTTTTTCTGGAATAAACAAATGTTCCTTGGATTGTTGAAAGCTTTGGTGAATTTCCAGAGTTCTGAAGAATTGATATTGACAATTTTTTCCCACTGTTTTCTATTGCTTTTATAAAGAAGATTTTCGAAGGTCCTTACTTTACCATTACAGAGATCCTCTCCTCTTTTTAAGTGTCCTATGCTGTTGATATAAAATTTTCTCTTTTTCTGCTTTTAGATACCTTTGAGATAGCATCTGTAAATTTACCCATTCCCGTGCAAACCAGGAACTATTATAAGAATGTTTCTGACAACAAAGAAATTGTAAAATTAGTCTCTGTGCTTAGCACAATCATCAGCTCCATCAAAAAGGTATGTCGTGGGGATGTGTAGCCTGAGCCCTTCCCTTTACAGCCTGTGCTTGTGTGGAACTGACATCTCAAGTTCATCCTACATGTAGCCTGGGTCTTACCCACTGTGCCTTCAGTGACTGGCTTAGGGCATCTTGTGCATTCTCAGCACATGTTTGTTTAACTAAAGATTTTTCATTCTCGATTGCAAGATAAAAGAGAACTATTATTCCTATGTTTTATATTATGTTCTGTTTAATGCCTTCAACCTATTTATTTATTTAGTACAAATAAATCTGAGCGTTAAAAAGTTCGATGTGTCTCAAACCACCAGTCAGATTGGTGGTATAATTCACTTCATAGAGAATCAGTGATACTAGTACATTTGAAAGAGAATAAGATTTACAGTCAACTTTTCATATTTGTATAGTCAGGGGAATCTTAAAACATATCAGATGAAAATTTATGTATATTGCCATGTGGAAATCAGGTAATACCGAAAGTAAAGAAAATATTAGTATTATAAATACAAACTTGCACTGGGCATAGATGTAAAGTCGGGTTAACTTTTTTATTTCCCACCTGCTCTTTTCTCAGATTTTCCTTTTTTATTCAGACAAATCCGTTCTTGTGGCCAAAAAGATTCAAAAGTCTGAAGTCAATTTCTACTTAAATAAATCCATATTCACATCTATATTGCTGCTAAGATCTGTTGCCTCTTTAAAAATGTGTTGAGGGAATAGTCATCACTCAGTAAATACATCTTTTCTATTACTTAGTTTTGATAGAATTATTTTATTTGTTTGAAAGCATTTTGAAAGGCTACCATTGCCGTAACCATATGAGGAAATATTAAGTTTAATTTTAATGTGTCCCCGAGGGGACTGGAAGCTTTTGCATTTATGCATTTTCAATTTTCTTTTCTTAATATATTGAAGTTCCTGTATTTAATTTTGTTCTAAGGGCAGTGTTCACGTAATTTAATTTAACAAATATTTGTCTCGTGCTTTGTTTATCAAGCTCTATACTAAATGATCAAGCTAAGTAGAGTATTCTATAATGATAATAAGCATTCAGATATATTTTCCAATGTTTTAGCAATCATGGAAAATACAGTGAAATACATCAATGATAAGATACATTACTTTCTCTGAATATAAGCAGCCTCTATTATGAAAAGCTAAGGGTAAGACATAGTAATAGTAACATAATGCTGGCAACAAAATACTTATCTCTGTGTCATTTTTGTTGTATTTACTTTTATGTTATGAAGGATGTGTACAGTTCTTAGTCTTCCTTCAAATAATAGAAAGGGTTGGCATTTAGAATAACTCGAAGGACATCTTCCGCATTGATAGGATGGCCAGATTGTTTCTGGAAGAAAATACGCATGCGTGGTCATAATGCTAGCCATGGCCAGCCCTCCACAGCTACAGACCCTCCGAATGGCTTTCCCTCAACCACAGA
>NW_011888875.1:1997601-2010372 GCF_000151845.1 Pteropus vampyrus
TAGGGCATCTTGTGCATTCTCAGCACATGTTTGTTTAACTAAAGATTTTTCATTCTCGATTGCAAGATAAAAGAGAACTATTATTCCTATGTTTTATATTATGTTCTGTTTAATGCCTTCAACCTATTTATTTATTTAGTATAAATAAATCTGAGCGTTAAAAAGTTCGATGTGTCTCAAACCACCAGTCAGATTGGTGGTATAATTCACTTCATAGAGAATCAGTGATACTAGTACATTTGAAAGAGAATAAGATTTACAGTCGACTTTTCATATTTGTATAGTCAGGGGAATCTTAAAACATATCAGATGAAAATTTATGTATATTGCCATGTGGAAATCAGGTAATACCGAAAGTAAAGAAAATATTAGTATTATAAATACAAACTTGCACTGGGCATAGATGTAAAGTCGGGTTAACTTTTTTATTTCCCACCTGCTCTTTTCTCAGATTTTCCTTTTTTATTCAGACAAATCCGTTCTTGTGGCCAAAAAGATTCAAAAGTCTGAAGTCAATTTCTACTTAAATAAATCCATATTCACATCTATATTGCTGCTAAGATCTGTTGCCTCTTTAAAAATGTGTTGAGGGAATAGTCATCACTCAGTAAATACATCTTTTCTATTACTTAGTTTTGATAGAATTATTTTATTTGTTTGAAAGCATTTTGAAAGGCTACCATTGCCGTAACCATATGAGGAAATATTAAGTTTAATTTTAATGTGTCCCCGAGGGGACTGGAAGCTTTTGCATTTATGCATTTTCAATTTTCTTTTCTTAATATATTGAAGTTCCTGTATTTAATTTTGTTCTAAGGGCAGTGTTCACGTAATTTAATTTAACAAATATTTGTCTCGTGCTTTGTTTATCAAGCTCTATACTAAATGATCAAGCTAAGTAGAGTATTCTATAATGATAATAAGCATTCAGATATATTTTCCAATGTTTTAGCAATCATGGAAAATACAGTGAAATACATCAATGATAAGATACATTACTTTCTCTGAATATAAGCAGCCTCTATTATGAAAAGCTAAGGGTAAGACATAGTAATAGTAACATAATGCTGGCAACAAAATACTTATCTCTGTGTCATTTTTGTTGTATTTACTTTTATGTTATGAAGGATGTGTACAGTTCTTAGTCTTCCTTCAAATAATAGAAAGGGTTGGCATTTAGAATAACTCGAAGGACATCTTCCGCATTGATAGGATGGCCAGATTGTTTCTGGAAGAAAATACGCATGCGTGGTCATAATGCTAGCCATGGCCAGCCCTCCACAGCTACAGACCCTCCGAATGGCTTTCCCTCAACCACAGAACATCCTAGCAACCAGCCCCTTTCCTCTTGCCATAGCAGATTGGATTCTAATGTAAACCTGACATATATCCAGCTCTTTCATTAGCTGGTCATTAACTTATAACATTGCTTGGTTTGAAATGATGAGCTAGCTGGACCAAACAATGAAAATAACCTTGGGGGAAGAAACGTCTGAAGGAGAACAGTTCTACATACGTAGTTCACATAATTTTTCCTTTTATCTCCACTCCAGAAAGTACCAATTTAATAAAGACTGACACTTCGAGATAAAATAAGTGAGAGTCTAAAACTTATTTAGTTTGAATATATCTTAATATTATAAACTTGGATGTTGAAATAACTCAGGGTTCTGCAATTTCTACCTATATCCAAGGGTCTTTGATCATCTGTAATTTATTCTCCAAACCCTCAAACTTTGTGAATATGTCTTATCTGCTATCGTAGTGCATTCTGGGTATTTATGTCAACATTTCGGGGACACATTGTGGTTGGGACAAGCAGTGGCAGGCTTAGCTTTCTGCGCTTTAATGGGTGGGAAATCTCAGCACCCATTAAACGTGAGACTCAGAGGCACGTTTTAGCTACATAACGGGAGTCAGAGTGAAACTACTTATTGTTTTGGTGCAGGTTGGTGTGATTTATTTAACATAATTAGACCACTTAGGATGCCGTTTGTAATGCTCTATTTTTTTTTAAAGTAATTACCTTTTTAATTCGGTCTCAGTTTACAAAATTTTTTGCATGCAGATATAACTTTGAAATTATAAGCCAATAGAATAAATCGAATCCCAAGACATATAAACATTATAAATGAGGAGACAAATCTTTATTTATTTGTTGATGGTATGATTATTTACCAAGTAAATCCAAGAGGCTAATCTGAAAAATAATATAGCCTGGTGAAAATTAAGTTAGTAGTCAGTTGAAAGATAATTGTAGGCGTTTCTTCTGTAATGCAGTAAATGTGTTCCTGAAAATCCTGTTTTGCAAAGTTGCACATTTAATACAATAAGGATTATGAGGAAAACAGGAATGAGGCAGACACACGAAACCTAAGAAATTTTGTAACCACAGTAAAAACAATAAAAACAATAACAATCATCGTAAAATATTAACCTCTTTAATAACACTCGAATAAGTATGGAACTTTTCATCAAAAGGTGCAAGAGGCTTGGTAGAAGGTGGTATAAGAAACAATCGAAGCTGCTGAGTTACGGAAACAAGGATAAAATATACAAACGGCAGGTCGAACTGCAAAGAACGTTCTCAAAACAAAGCAGGCATTAAAAAGGCCCAGAGAAAGAAGAGGTAGAGAGGGCGTGTCACAGAATCGTGCCCCTTCGCGGCTTGCTGCTTTAGCTACAACAGAACAGAGGGCTGGGAAAAATAACATTTTATGTCATGTGACCTCCCCATTACACTGACTTCATTCCCTGGTTATCATCTGCTAGTGAGTCAGTTCATCTTATAGAAGCACAGTTTGTAGCAAACAGGACTGCTTGTTAAAAAATCAGTTTTTTAAAATGTAAATGCCATCTATAGCCCGTTATAAAAATAGTGAAAAATACCTAGGGGTGTGTGTGTGTGTGTATATGTATGTGTATATATATGTAAATATACATATATATGTATATGTATATACATACATGCTAAGAAGTATGTGGAGTCTCTATGTAGATTATTCTAAAACTTAACAAGGAATTAAAAAGAAGATAGAAAGATTTGGAAACACCATGCTCCAGGATGGGAAGATTTAATGTCACACAGATGTCAGTACTTCTCCGATGAATTTATACATTTCATGCAACCCGGGCAGTCTTTCAGTGGGGTTTGAGCCCCTCTGGGTTTAGTCTCTACTCTCTGACTTAGGGAACAAGTCAATAGGTTTCCACTGAGGCTTCTCGTGGATTCTACCAATTAGAGTCTTGGAGGAGAACTGAGGGGTGGGGCCAAAGAGTGACCTCAGAGAACTTTTTTCCCCGCTGCACTCCCTGTGGCATGATTTTGAGCTGTGGTTTTTGACCTAAAGTTTAGCTCCAGTCAGGAGTGCCTTGTCCACGAGAGTCTTCATGGGCTCTGTGTTTTTCCAGTTTCTAGAAACTGTCCCCTACTTCTTTTGGCTAGGGGTGTCCTAGTTTCACTATTGCTAGTCCTGGGTTACTGTTTACACGATTGTACATAGTCCTAGTTCTGTGGCATTTCCAGCCAATCACACCGTTCACTAATTAAACATTTTAATGAATCCATGGGAACCGCCAGGTATTGTCAAATGTTTCCTGACAGCGTGATGCCGGTTCTGACCCTTCCTCCTCAACACAGGTCTGTTATTTGTATCCTAGGATGTTATTGCATCCATGGATTGCTTCAAATGCTACAATCACATTTGGCAAAAGGAGAAAGAAGAAACCGCTATGATGTTTATTATGAAAAACCCCTCGCTTTCTGAATTTGAATCCCAGATTCTCTATTTCCGAAACCTAGAGCAAAAAATCAATGCTGAGCCTGAATATATCTGTGTGGGTCCCATCGCTCTATACACAGGTTGGTTCGTTTTCTTTTAGACAGCCATAAAGATTCGGCAGTATTGTTCTGTCTCTTTACTTACATTAGTGTTCCAGAGAGTTCTAGCTATCTTAAAGATTGACTCCACTCCTGTGGGCCTCAGGCTTTAACACCAATTTGTAGATTTATTTTTAATTCCCTTCTGCATAATTATTGTGGACCATTTTGAACACTGTGCTGCTAAACCTTGAAAATAAATGCTATTTCAGAGAAAGGGGATGTTATATTTGGGTTTAAAATTTACCCTTTAATAAATAACGGTAACAAACTTGAGGCTTATCTCCAGTGGTTTCGCTATGTACTTTTTTTTCTTTTTTTTTTTTAGCATTTTTTCAATTGTTGGAAAACAAGTTTTTTAAAATAAATTATAATGATTAGGGAAAAACTAATTGTTTTCTAGTTTGATTTTTTTTCATGTGTTCGAGGGCTACAAAAAGCAAAGTGTTTACTGTCAAACATCTGTACCGTGTCGTACTGTGTCGTCTCATACTGGTTCAAGTTTTTCAAACTGAACTGTGGACATTTGGGTTTTACAGCTGACTTGAAGTTTACCTTGACTGCCGAGACCAAGGCCTGGGTGGTTGTCATCGGCCGTCACTGTAACAAAAAATACAGGAGTGAGATGGAAAACATTTTTACCCTTGTTGAAGAATTCAATAAGAAACTGAATCGGCCAATTAAAGACCTAGATGATATTCGGATTGCTATGGCAGCACTGAAGGAAATCAAGGAGCAGCAAATTCCCATTGACTTTCAAGTAGGACCTATCGAGGTAACTGAAAATAATTTGTTCGTTATGGAAGTATCTCCGCATGTTGGGTCATATTAGCTGAAATGTAGACCATGTCTGGAGTGGAGTTACCGGATGCCAAACCTAAGAACAATGTGATGTCTAACCCTCATACGGTGCTTTCTGTGGGCCAGTTCTGGTCCCTTCCATGTCATTACGGTCCTTAAGAGCAGAGCCTGAGATAAGGATTTGTGTACAAGTGATTTATTGATGAGTGTTCATGAGAGAAAGGGAAACAGGAAAGGATGAGGTCGGGTTGTGGGGACCTAAGTGATGATGTCATCTCAGCTGTAGACTGACTACGGCCCAATCCCACTGGAACCTCTGGAGTATGAGTCATACCACACAGTTGGTCCCACCTTGCGGCAATAGGGACTGCCCTTTATACCCCCAAGTCTGTTGGTCATTGACCATACTCTCCCTGTAAAAAAAGCTACTATTAAGCTGAGGACAGTTTTTCAGGGAAGAAGGTAGCTTGATCCCTCCAGCCAGCAGTTGGGGATGCCAATATCAGCTGGTAAACAGGACCCGGATGGGTCACTAACCGTGTACAGTCATGTATTAACTCTGCCTTAACTCACTTAATCCTTACTGCAACTCCCACTTTACACACAAGGAAACTGAGGGTCAAAGAAATTATGCAATTTGATTAATGTTGCACATTGCTTTTATATTATCTTTTCTAAATGAAAATGTTTTATCAGGAATGGGTCACTATTTATCATTTTAAATGAGACAAGTAAAATCGTAGCATTAAAACAATTCCAGACATAAAAACATTATCTTTTTCTCACACCATAACTTGAATGTCTGGGCTTAAACTCTTATGCTCAGGATCACACTCGAGTCTCAAAAATTTCCTGGATTCCTCTTTGACTTTTGGAAAATTTCAAATTACTGTGAAAATGGTGCAGACGACTGCACATTTGTATTTCTCCTGTGCTGGGTCAGGGAAACCACATGGTCCACCATGTGATTCCTGGGAATTGAAACACCAGGAAAAAGCCCCCACTTTGTGTAGGGCCAGGGGAGTCCCTGGGGAGTGAAGAGGAGCCCCTGAAACTACCGACCCTGTTTTTCCCAACCTGAGAGTTATGACAAAAACTGTAGTCAAGTAGTCAAGATCGAAATACAATCTTTATTATTCAGAAGACATGATTTAGTGTATAACTCCCATATTCCCATTAGACCCCACCCCATTCCCCACCCTACACACGCCCACTGTGCGCTTGTGACTACTGAACCCCAGAATAAGACTTGCTCATCCATCAGAGGCAGCATTGGAAAGCTACAGGTCTCTCTATAATCCTGCTCTACTTCTTTTTGGATGGGGCTGCCAATCAAAGGCAAGAAGAAGAAAGATGGAGAGACACAGTGGGCTATACTTGTCCAGAGCAACAATTTTTTTCCCCATAGTAACAATCAGATATCCATTCTACCTCTGTGGGGAGGAGCAGTGGTAGCAGAAGGGGCCAGGGATATTTAAGGAAAATCCTTTCTCATGAAAACCAACCTCTACCTCATAAATCTAGCCAAGAGAGTAGTGCAGGATTTTGCATCCTAGGGGCATTGACGTGGCCCAGGCTCTGATTCCAGAGCACCCTCGGTGTCTTCATTTTGGAAGCTCTTACTAAAAATGTGAAATGGGATAGAGTTAACACCCTGATTTATTTTGTTATTGTCAAACTAGCAGTTAAATGTTTTATGTTTTTCATTTACTCGGTATAATTTTGTAATATTCAAATACAATTTAGGGGCCTAAGTAAAAATATCTTTTGTTTGTATAATGATTTTCAGTTTTCAAAATGCATTTAAAATGATATTTTTTGATAGTCACGGGAAACCTGTGAAACAGCCAGAGGATCTTCCTGTTTTACAAATGAGGAAATGAAGCTTAGGGGTTCAGTTGCTTACTTCAACTTTTACAGTTTGCAAGGAGAGTAACTAGAACTTTCTGGCCGGTTTCCCTATTGTGATGATCTTTTCTAATGCTTCAATGAGTGACTGTGTGTAGATTTATGCATCTGACTGACAGAAATCTCAATTTTTTTCTTTTGCACAGGAATCCTATGCCCTGCTTAACAAATACGGCCTTCTGATAGCGAAGGAAGAGATGGACAAAGTTGATACTCTGCGTTATGCGTGGGAGAAGCTTCTGGTTCATGCCAGTGAAGTTCAGAATGAGTTAGTCTCCCTACAGCCCAGTTTCAGGAAAGAGCTTATTAGTACCGTGGAGGTCTTTGTCCGAGACTGTCACCAGTTCTACTTGGACTATGATTTGGTACGGCTCTAGCTTTCTCTGTGTGTATTGTTGGTGAGGAATGAATAAAGTATGCAAAAAATGTATGCGCCTGTGTATGTGTGTGTGTGTGTGTGTGTGTGTGTCTGTGTGTGTGTGTGTGTGTGTGTGTCTATGTCTGTGTCTGTGTGTGTGATGTGCTGTTGAGTCGGCTCCGACTCCTGGCCACCCTAGGAATGAGTGATGTCCACAGAGTCCTGTCCCCACCAGGCCTGCTCAGCTCCTGCAGACTCACGCCCACGGCTTCTCTTACAGAATCAAACCATCTCATATCTGGTCTTCTTCTTGTCCTGCTGTCTTCTGTTTTTCCCAGCATTCTTGTCTTTTCCAAAGACTCCTGCCCTCTCACGATGAGCCTGAAGCAGGACAGCTGCAGTTTGGTCATGTTTGCCTCCAGCGATGTCTCGGGCTTAATTTGCTTTAGGACCCACTCGTCGTCTTCCTGGACATCCAGGGTATCCACACAGCTCTCCCCCAACACTGTATTTCAAATGATTCCACTTTTCCCTGTCAGCCTTATTCCCTGCTCCGCTTTCGCATCCAGACATCGTAACTGGGAATATGAGGGTGTGGATGCAAAACGTAGTTGTTTAAAGATTGTGTATCAAATATAACGAAAGTCCTTGGGAATGGGAGCTTCATCTCATGGGAGCAAAGGCATCTCCCATTCACAGTCTTTTCCCCTTACGGTTCATCCAGAATAATTTCAACAGGAAATGGGAAATTTAAAAGGACAGTTCATATTGTATCTTTGGTCTTTTACTGAAGTTGTTTGATAGCTTTCTAAATTCGTGTAGACAAACACTCTTTATGTGTAGTTACACCATTCATCTTTCCACAGCATTCATTCAGTAGTCCCACAATAATGTAGAGCACCCAGCATGTGCCAGGTACTGTCCTTGGTGCTGAAGACACAAACATGGACAGGACAGATGGAGTTCATATTTAATCAAAGATTTTTGAGTTTTCAGTGCAGAATCTTCTGCTTGGGATATATTGTGTAACAAGACCTATTTCTAGCCAATTATAACGTTAAGAAGGGAAATACGTAGAGCGTACAGTAGGGTAGAATCTGTATCTATTAACGAGCAGTACACCAAACCACAAAGTAGGTTAATCTTGTTAGGTGGTTGGTTGGATTCCTGCACTACCTCCATGGCTGAAGAAAGCACAGAAACCCACACGTTTGAGGCGTTCTGATGTAGGAGAACCCGATTGGAATGTCAAAATTACAGGTCACTTTACAAATAGATATTAGAATGGTGAAATCTGTGAGTTTTGTGGCATTAGTATTTTAGTTCAAAGCCAGAGATTATATGTGCTTCTTAGAGAGTACTTATTGACTCTTTGCTTTGCCACCTAAGAAATGAATGCTACGTATTTTTAATTTTCAAAATTTCTCGACATATGGACATTGTGGCATTAACTTGTAGATCGACTGGAAAATATTTCCAAATGAGTCACTTTCCCAAGTCCTATTTTTGTAAACAAAAAACTGTCTTTTATTTTACATGTGCTGTGCACGAAAGCTAACTTCGATATTCAAATATTTTGAGCTCATGAAATTTACATACAAACACTTCATTCTATTTTATATTTGTTTTAACTTTTTGTTTCAGAATGGCCCAATGGCTAGTGACTTGAAACCCCAGGAAGCCAGTGATAGGCTGATCATGTTTCAGGTAATCTTTTTAATTTCTATGACCTTCTAAACAACTAAAACCTTAATGTATTTTAAACACATACTGCCCTCCTCCCTTAACATAGAAAGTCTTATCATGGAATATAGTGTGTACTTACATTTAAAAAATATGATTTAGTATAGTTAAAATTGGAGTTGGTTGCTATGCAGTTAATTATACTCAGTTAGTATTTCTATTTACATGTGCTCACAGATCATATATGTATGCCAATTTGTGTCTTTTTTATTTGCATGTTTATTAACGCGTAAATATGTTTGGCGAGTTTTCATTTGCATTTTTATTAGAATCAATTTGATAATATCTACCGAAAATACATCACCTATACCGGGGGAGAGGAGCTTTTTGGTCTGCCAGTTACCCAGTATCCTCAGCTTCTCGAAATAAAGAAGCAACTAAATCTTCTCCAGAAAATATACACTCTGTACAACAGTGTCATAGAAACCGTCAATGGCTATCACGACATCCCGTGGTCAGAAGTGAATATTGAAAAAATCAACAGTGAACTTTTAGAGTTCCAGAACAGGTGAGAAATTAAATGCTTAATATGCCCAGAGCTGTGGAACCTCAAATGCTTTCTTCTCTGTTTGCTGTCAAGTTCTCTTCTCAGTCTAGATGTTTCGAAAGCACATCGTGCTGCATTGCTCTTGTCCATTAGACATCACCCTTGTCAAGTGCTACTTATTAATTACCCCAGCGTGTGTACATGGAGAGACAAGCACATCCTTTAAACCTGGATGAATCTTGTCAGAAGCTTTTCTACATCTTGGAGGGAGCTGATCTCTATTTATATTAATACTTATCAAACATCTGAAGTTTATGTTGGATGATTTCCTGGGATAAAAGCAAGAGCCCCATATTTTCTCCATCCTTTAAATAAAGTACTGAACCCAAAGAAAATGGATGATCATTGGTTGTATTTTTTGGTTAACAGCCTGATACAGCTTTGTACTTAGTACAAAGATTGACCTGGGATTTACCTCTATTCTTTAAAATAATGCATTTTATCTAGTTAATTATTATGAAGGATTGAAATAATTTCTTTCCTGATTGGGAGGAGTACTTGTATGTGATATAAAAGTACATTATATTAACAGACGTCGTCTGACTTATGGGATTTAAAAATGTGATAGATATTCAGATCGACCATTTTTGATAGAAATGCTGGCAGACACTCTTGGACTGGAGACTCCTGGGCTCCTATGTGAATGGGCTTCCATGTTGGCTTCCTGTTGCAGGTGTCGGAAGCTGCCCCGGGCCTCGAAGGACTGGCAGGCTTTTCTGGATCTGAAGAGCACCATTGATGATTTCAGCGAGTGTTGCCCGTTGCTGGAGCATATGGCCAGCAAGGCCATGATGGGCAGGCACTGGGAAAGGATAGCCGCTCTCACTGGGCATAGTCTGGATGTGGGGAATGAAACTTTTAAGTTAAGAAACATCATGGAGGCACCTCTTCTGAAATACAAAGAGGAAATAGAGGTACAGACGATAGACAGTATGCCGTGGTGGGAGATTGGAAGGTCTCATGGGATTTATTTGATGGTATTTCTACATTGTGGAATGTTGGATCAGTAAACCATGCCAGGGCCATCAGAACTCTCTTCCTGGCTTTCAGCCATTAATTCCTTCAACGAATGTTTATGTGACAAATGGGGTTGCATTTCTGCATTCATAGCTCATCCAATAATTTGTTTAATTAAATATCTATACAAATAAAGTTATAGTTATAAGCCGTGGTAGATACCATTGGAAGAAAAGGGTGTTGCTCTACAGAGATTCTACAGTAAAGGGGTCTGATCTGTCTGAGAGATAGGGGGAAGGGCCAAAAAGGTAGAGGGGGTGCATGCACATGACTTGCTGGGTGAAGGGACTATACGTGTGTGTTGGGGCTCGGGCCTCGGAAAGGAGATTGGAAAGTGCAAAAAAGCCAATGCCAGGCAGATGGAAAAGCATGTGTGAAGGGTCTGAGGTGTGTTCGGGGGACCAGAAAAAGGCCAGAGTAGGTGTGGGCGATGGGGGTGGGGGAGAGAGAAGACAACTGAGGATGGGAGGTGGAGAGAGGCTAGAACATTCTGTTGATTTGGGTTTTTGGAGCAATGGGGAACCACCTGGGAGATGCGTTTTGAGCAGAGGATGCCATGGTTAGATTTGCATTTCGTAAAGCTTGCTCTTTAGTAGTAGGTAGCTGTGTGGAGAAAAGATTGGAGGAGGGCAAGGAGAGATGATAGGAAAATCATTCGGGAGGTTTTAAGAATATCCCAGCAAGAGATCATGGTGTGTTGGATGAGGGAGCAGGTGGTGAAGCCAGGGAGGAGTGAAAAGATTGAAGAGATCTTTAGGAGATAAAACTGGGTAGAATTTGGCGATGGAGGGAATGCGGGAGGAGAAACAAGGGGTGAAGCCGAGGATTAATCCTAGATTTGTTGAGAGATCTAGATGGATGATGGTGCTTATCACTGAGCTAGGGAATGTTGGAAGGGAATCAGGCTGAGTGACAAGGTACAACGATTGTGAGCTTGATTTGGGGCATTTGAGTTTGCTATTTTACTAGTTGTGTTTGGGGTTCCCTTGATATATCCAAACAGAGACATCCGGTAGGCAGATAGATATGTCTTGCCTGGAGGGAAAGGGTTAGTAAGTGTGCGGGTACAGACGAGCTCACCCAGAGAGGGGGTGTAATTTGAGAAGAGGGTAAGGACCGGACTTGACTCATGGTCCAGGAGAAGATAACGCTGCAGAGGAGAGTTGGGAAGAAATCAGGTTTCTGCTAATTCCTTCCCCTTGCACTGGACCGATTTGACTTTAGAGTTAAAATCAGAGACACATTAAACTTTGAGTCTTTGTTTAAAGTTTCAAAATCTATAAGGTTCTTGCATATTTTTTATCAAATCTAAAATTTCGATATACTTGACATATAAGTTTATGTACGCTTAAGGTGTACAGCATACTGATTTGATACATTTGTATTCCAATTACATTGCAGCCTTAGAACACCTCTGTTTCATCATATGATTATTATTTCTTCCTGGAGTGAGAATAGTTAAGATCTAGCCTCTTAGTAAGTTTAATGTTTATAATACAGTTTTGTTGTCTATAATCTCTGGATTGTGCGTTAGATCTCCAGGACTTATTTATCTACTAGTTACAAGTTTGGACCGTAAACACGATCTCCCCTTCCCTCACCAGCTCCTGGTAACCACCATTCCACTCTCTGTTTTTTCTAGTTCGGTTTTTTAGATTCCAAATATAAAGGATGCCATATAGTATTTGTCTTTCTCTGTCTTACTTATTTTTCTTAACCAAATGTCCTCAAGGTCCATCTATGTTGTTATAAATGGCAGGATTTCCTTTTTTCTTATGGTCGAATAATATTCCACTGTTGCATATTTTTTTCCATTATCTTTCTGGAATAATTTGGTGGGAAATTTTTACAAATGAAGGCTCTGTTATTTAGTACTGTCTCTGTCTCCATCTCTATTCCCCAATCTCTGTCTACGTACACAAACGCCACTTATTATATCGCTATTTAGATCTGGAAATATGAATGTTTATAGATCCATGTGAATCAGAGAGCGAAGAACCTAGACTGTTCAGGAAGGATGTGTGACTTTCACGTGAATAAATGAGCGCTTGCCATTTTAATAGGACATCTGCATTAGCGCCGTGAAAGAGAGAGACATTGAGCATAAACTGAAGCAGGTGATTAACGAGTGGGACAGCAAAACGTTCACATTTGGCAGCTTTAAAACCCGTGGAGAACTCCTCTTGCGAGGAGACAGCACCTCGGAAGTCATTGCCAGCATGGAGGACAGCTTGGTGGCACTGGGCTCCCTGCTGAGCAACAGGTAGGAAAACATCATCTCTTTCTGGGGCTTGGAGAACCATAATAGCAAACGTTTCAAGGGAATTTGATTTTAAAAAAATGCAACACTGTCTCATACAATTTACTCAATATTGACAATACTTGTTTTAATTCTAGCCTTTGGCAGAGCGTGCGTAATACTGTTTTTATTTCATTATCCTTTGCTTGTGGAATGCGTCTGAGACCATCAGTTGGACGAAATAATGCAGCATGTAATCAGCCACCTGGATCTTGTGG
>NW_011888875.1:2011057-2022161 GCF_000151845.1 Pteropus vampyrus
TAGGAGATAAAACTGGGTAGAATTTGGCGATGGAGGGAATGCGGGAGGAGAAACAAGGGGTGAAGCCGAGGATTAATCCTAGATTTGTTGAGAGATCTAGATGGATGATGGTGCTTATCACTGAGCTAGGGAATGTTGGAAGGGAATCAGGCTGAGTGACAAGGTACAACGATTGTGAGCTTGATTTGGGGCATTTGAGTTTGCTATTTTACTAGTTGTGTTTGGGGTTCCCTTGATATATCCAAACAGAGACATCCGGTAGGCAGATAGATATGTCTTGCCTGGAGGGAAAGGGTTAGTAAGTGTGCGGGTACAGACGAGCTCACCCAGAGAGGGGGTGTAATTTGAGAAGAGGGTAAGGACCGGACTTGACTCATGGTCCAGGAGAAGATAACGCTGCAGAGGAGAGTTGGGAAGAAATCAGGTTTCTGCTAATTCCTTCCCCTTGCACTGGACCGATTTGACTTTAGAGTTAAAATCAGAGACACATTAAACTTTGAGTCTTTGTTTAAAGTTTCAAAATCTATAAGGTTCTTGCATATTTTTTATCAAATCTAAAATTTCGATATACTTGACATATAAGTTTATGTACGCTTAAGGTGTACAGCATACTGATTTGATACATTTGTATTCCAATTACATTGCAGCCTTAGAACACCTCTGTTTCATCATATGATTATTATTTCTTCCTGGAGTGAGAATAGTTAAGATCTAGCCTCTTAGTAAGTTTAATGTTTATAATACAGTTTTGTTGTCTATAATCTCTGGATTGTGCGTTAGATCTCCAGGACTTATTTATCTACTAGTTACAAGTTTGGACCGTAAACACGATCTCCCCTTCCCTCACCAGCTCCTGGTAACCACCATTCCACTCTCTGTTTTTTCTAGTTCGGTTTTTTAGATTCCAAATATAAAGGATGCCATATAGTATTTGTCTTTCTCTGTCTTACTTATTTTTCTTAACCAAATGTCCTCAAGGTCCATCTATGTTGTTATAAATGGCAGGATTTCCTTTTTTCTTATGGTCGAATAATATTCCACTGTTGCATATTTTTTTCCATTATCTTTCTGGAATAATTTGGTGGGAAATTTTTACAAATGAAGGCTCTGTTATTTAGTACTGTCTCTGTCTCCATCTCTATTCCCCAATCTCTGTCTACGTACACAAACGCCACTTATTATATCGCTATTTAGATCTGGAAATATGAATGTTTATAGATCCATGTGAATCAGAGAGCGAAGAACCTAGACTGTTCAGGAAGGATGTGTGACTTTCACGTGAATAAATGAGCGCTTGCCATTTTAATAGGACATCTGCATTAGCGCCGTGAAAGAGAGAGACATTGAGCATAAACTGAAGCAGGTGATTAACGAGTGGGACAGCAAAACGTTCACATTTGGCAGCTTTAAAACCCGTGGAGAACTCCTCTTGCGAGGAGACAGCACCTCGGAAGTCATTGCCAGCATGGAGGACAGCTTGGTGGCACTGGGCTCCCTGCTGAGCAACAGGTAGGAAAACATCATCTCTTTCTGGGGCTTGGAGAACCATAATAGCAAACGTTTCAAGGGAATTTGATTTTAAAAAAATGCAACACTGTCTCATACAATTTACTCAATATTGACAATACTTGTTTTAATTCTAGCCTTTGGCAGAGCGTGCGTAATACTGTTTTTATTTCATTATCCTTTGCTTGTGGAATGCGTCTGAGACCATCAGTTGGACGAAATAATGCAGCATGTAATCAGCCACCTGGATCTTGTGGCCCATTTCAGCTTTGCTGCTGACAAGCCTCAGCACACAGTAGATAGCTCAACAGGCTCCAGAGTCCCGGGGGTCGGGGAGAAGTCATTCTGATTTTTAGAATGCTCATTTTACTTGGAAAACCTTTTTGCCAATAAGTTTACGGACTAGAAACTCTTAGCTGTGTACATACTTTAATGAGGTGGCAGACCAAGAGAGAGTGAATTTAATTCATAAAGAAAAGTGAAGCCATGCAGACAGATACCATTCTCACATTTCACCTTGACAGTGACAGCGAGCTGTCATGCATGCTTTTGCCACGCAAACCAGAACTTACATTTCCTTGGTTCACTGCTTTTCTTTGATTTTTCTGAAATAATTTTTGTTCATCAAGATCTTCTCAGATACATGGTAGTTGTGTAAAATGTGGATACCATCGAGATATGGATTGTGTTATCTTTGAAATGCCACTCTGTTCTCTGCATATATGTGTATCTGTAATTTTAATATAGGAAGTAATAACTATTTAATACTGTTTTGATAAAAATTCTTCTTCTTTCCATTTGCTTGGTACACCTAAGTGTTTGAAATAAGTGATACAGAATATAAAATTAGCTTTAGAGATTTAGACCATTGGTAACCTTGAGTGTGAACTACTTAGGATTTGGTGAGTTTTTATGAATTTGGTTACTATTTATACCCAACCAGAATGAGGGACAGATGGAGTATAACAAACCCTAGAAAAGTCTCATGTGTAAATCAAGTAACATCATTTGTGTTAAGGATGGGGACACTTTCCTCACCAATGTCATCAAATCCTCTGACGGAATTGTGTGAGGAACACGATGTATTCAGCACAAATTTGTTGAACACCTACTATGTGCCATGTACTCTTTTAGGTGCTATGGATAGAAGAGTGAATAAAACAAAGACTTCTGTTGCTATAGAACTACATTCTAGTGACAAGCATAAAGAAAAAGCCCCAGAAAGATGTATGGAATATTAAAACAATCTGTTTAACAATTAAGAATATGGAAATTAAAATTTTATTCACTAGTATGACTAATGTTTGGAAACACTTCAATTCCTTACGTTGTTGGGCTGGAGAGATTAAGAAAGGGAGAAGAAAGAGAAGAGGAAAAACAAAGATAGGGAAAAACATTTAAGTTTTTCTGCAAATAACAGAAGCGCCACATATGACATCACTTAAACAAGACTGAAGCTTATGTCTCTCTCAGGTAAAAGGAGCTCCAAGGTCGATAGTTCAGGTTGGATTGGGGGCTCCACCATATCACCAGGGACCCACCCAAGCTTTTTCTGGCTCACTCTTCACTCTTTTTCTAGCTGTGTGCCTCCTCCTCCACACTCCCCCTTATAGCCGATGCTGACGCTTTCCTTTCATCTAGAAGTGTGGCTCTCAGCCTTGGGGACACGCTAGACACACCTAGGGAACTTCAAAAACCCCACCCGCTGGGCCACATCCCAGACTGACTGAATCAGGGTCTTGGAGGTGGGACTGAGGCAGGCATCAGTGGTTTTTCAGGTTTGCCAGATGATTCCAATGTGCAGCTAAGGCAGAGAACTATTGATGTGGAACTGAGTCCTGGGACCACTGCAAAGGAGGCTGGGAAATTCAGTATTTTAACTGGACAGCTATATATCCAGAAATGGGCTTCTCTATCTAAAGAAGAAGGAGAAAAAGACATTGGGAGACCACAGTCGGTTTCTGCCTCAGGAGGAAAAAAGGGAAGATAGATTAACTGTGGGAGAGGTGGAAACGTGGATAGTTGGTATACACGTAGATGCATACGCCTTCTCACACACGTAACACCTACAAACGTGAGGAGGTTGGACATGAGTGAATAGGAAGGAGGGGAGGCTGAAGAGAGATTCCAAAAGTCATATTTGAAAATGGAATTAGTGTTTGGCCTCCACCAATGGCTCTGTCATTGCTCCATATGATAAGAAAAACCAGGGATGCCATGGAATGGACTCAAACTCATGCTGGAAAGTATTACTCTGTTGTCGGTAGCAACCATGACCAGAATTCTGCCAGTGTGGCAGCTGGGTGGAGTCAAATCTAATGCCCGGTCTGTTCCTTAGGTGGCATGTCTCCCACTTCTTCATTCTCTGGATCAAAAGGGAGAAAGTCTGACAATGCCCAACAAATGGTGACGAGTGAATCACTTGGTAGCATCATTTTAAAAGTCAATGACATAATCAATCAAGGTTGTAAAGAAATAGGTAAAAATTAGGATGAAAAAAAATCTTTTTAGTTTGAAAACAACAACAATAAAAATGAAACCTCAAAAAAACCTAAATGCTGAACATATTTCTTGTTTTAGGTACAATATGCCGTTCAAAGCCCAGATTCAGAAATGGGTGCAGTTACTTTCCAACTCAACAGACATCATTGAGAACTGGATGATGGTGCAAAACTTGTGGATTTACTTAGAAGCCGTCTTTGTGGGAGGAGACATTGCCAAGCAGCTTCCCAAGGTTTTAGAATTTTCTTTATGATATCGTCAAGTTTTTCACGTAGAGAACTATCGAATAACGAATAACTCCTTTAAAATGTAATGATATTTTGACCTCTCTTGAGCCAGCCCTTGCCCAATCTTTTGTTATTGCTGTTGAACCGTTTTTCAAAGAGAGTAACTATAGGAAAGAAGGGGCGTGAAAATCAGAGTCAGAACGCTACAAAACTGTGAGATTTCATAGGGAGTGGAGGGTTAAAAAAAAAAACCAACGAAGAATGAATGCCTGCATAATTGATATATGTCTTCAGATGATTTGAAGGTAAAATCTGGAAGAGTGTAGAATTATGGAGTAGTTATCTTGACAATAGTAGGATAATTTGCTCTTCTACTACTGACAGTTTAAAATAACTCACACTATACAACATACCCAATTATAACTGCGCTGGAAAATTGAGGGGTGGAAATCTGCAGGAAAAAAGCTCCCAAACAAAAAGGGCCTCTTCTCAAGATGTTGAGGATGTTTTTCTCATCAGATTGTAATCATCTCACTAGGTATATGTGGAGTGTATCTTGAGATATTTTTAAAAAACTTTTTTTTTTTTTTTTACCAAATCTCAAGGATTCTTATTCAATTACCTTAAATTGCAAAAATATAACATTTTAACAATGTTATTGAGTTTTAGAGGCATGATTATATTGAACATTCTCTTCACTTAAGTGTCCTAGTTTTCTTTTTGGCTGGTTTTCAGTTTAATTATAGAGGACAGATCCATCAGCCGATTTATTTTTTGGCTACCAGTGAAATTCATCCATACGCTGAATTTGAATTTAAGTTTGCTTTTCTCTTTGGTCATATTTTTCTTCTTGATGGATGGGGAAGAATCTCAAATTAGACTTAGTGGAAACTCGGACATACAGTATTGAAGGAGTTAAGTGGGAGTTCTTATTTTTCACATTTGAGAGTGTATGCTTGTTGCTGAAATACAGAAAGTTTTAAGGAAGAAAATAAAAATTATTTCTACTTACTCTCTCAAATTAATCTGTGCATTTTCCATTTTTCCTGAAAAAAATCTATTTAAAAAATTTTGCAATATTAAGGTTATACTGAAATTAAGTTTATATCTTATTTTAAATGATTATTTTCTAAATACATAAGCAATTCAAAGCCCACCATAAAAACATAAAAACATAAAATAGACAAACATAAAATTCGCTTCATTTGGAGATAACTGGTAAAAACAATTGAGAGTGTTTTTTTCTCTCCAGATTGTCTCGTATTGAATTACTTCAATTCCTTACGTTGTTGGGCTGGAGAGATTAAGAAAGGGAGAAGAAAGAGAAGAGGAAAAACAAAGATAGGGAAAAACATTTAAGTTTTTCTGCAAATAACAGAAGCGCCACATATGACATCACTTAAACAAGACTGAAGCTTATGTCTCTCTCAGGTAAAAGGAGCTCCAAGGTCGATAGTTCAGGTTGGATTGGGGGCTCCACCATATCACCAGGGACCCACCCAAGCTTTTTCTGGCTCACTCTTCACTCTTTTTCTAGCTGTGTGCCTCCTCCTCCACACTCCCCCTTATAGCCGATGCTGATGCTTTCCTTTCATCTAGAAGTGTGGCTCTCAGCCTTGGGGACACGCTAGACACACCTAGGGAACTTCAAAAACCCCACCCGCTGGGCCACATCCCAGACTGACTGAATCAGGGTCTTGGAGGTGGGACTGAGGCAGGCATCAGTGGTTTTTCAGGTTTGCCAGATGATTCCAATGTGCAGCTAAGGCAGAGAACTATTGATGTGGAACTGAGTCCTGGGACCACTGCAAAGGAGGCTGGGAAATTCAGTATTTTAACTGGACAGCTATATATCCAGAAATGGGCTTCTCTATCTAAAGAAGAAGGAGAAAAAGACATTGGGAGACCACAGTCGGTTTCTGCCTCAGGAGGAAAAAAGGGAAGATAGATTAACTGTGGGAGAGGTGGAAACGTGGATAGTTGGTATACACGTAGATGCATACGCCTTCTCACACACGTAACACCTACAAACGTGAGGAGGTTGGACATGAGTGAATAGGAAGGAGGGGAGGCTGAAGAGAGATTCCAAAAGTCATATTTGAAAATGGAATTAGTGTTTGGCCTCCACCAATGGCTCTGTCATTGCTCCATATGATAAGAAAAACCAGGGATGCCATGGAATGGACTCAAACTCATGCTGGAAAGTATTACTCTGTTGTCGGTAGCAACCATGACCAGAATTCTGCCAGTGTGGCAGCTGGGTGGAGTCAAATCTAATGCCCGGTCTGTTCCTTAGGTGGCATGTCTCCCACTTCTTCATTCTCTGGATCAAAAGGGAGAAAGTCTGACAATGCCCAACAAATGGTGACGAGTGAATCACTTGGTAGCATCATTTTAAAAGTCAATGACATAATCAATCAAGGTTGTAAAGAAATAGGTAAAAATTAGGATGAAAAAAAATCTTTTTAGTTTGAAAACAACAACAATAAAAATGAAACCTCAAAAAAACCTAAATGCTGAACATATTTCTTGTTTTAGGTACAATATGCCGTTCAAAGCCCAGATTCAGAAATGGGTGCAGTTACTTTCCAACTCAACAGACATCATTGAGAACTGGATGATGGTGCAAAACTTGTGGATTTACTTAGAAGCCGTCTTTGTGGGAGGAGACATTGCCAAGCAGCTTCCCAAGGTTTTAGAATTTTCTTTATGATATCGTCAAGTTTTTCACGTAGAGAACTATCGAATAACGAATAACTCCTTTAAAATGTAATGATATTTTGACCTCTCTTGAGCCAGCCCTTGCCCAATCTTTTGTTATTGCTGTTGAACCGTTTTTCAAAGAGAGTAACTATAGGAAAGAAGGGGCGTGAAAATCAGAGTCAGAACGCTACAAAACTGTGAGATTTCATAGGGAGTGGAGGGTTAAAAAAAAAAACCAACGAAGAATGAATGCCTGCATAATTGATATATGTCTTCAGATGATTTGAAGGTAAAATCTGGAAGAGTGTAGAATTATGGAGTAGTTATCTTGACAATAGTAGGATAATTTGCTCTTCTACTACTGACAGTTTAAAATAACTCACACTATACAACATACCCAATTATAACTGCGCTGGAAAATTGAGGGGTGGAAATCTGCAGGAAAAAAGCTCCCAAACAAAAAGGGCCTCTTCTCAAGATGTTGAGGATGTTTTTCTCATCAGATTGTAATCATCTCACTAGGTATATGTGGAGTGTATCTTGAGATATTTTTAAAAAACTTTTTTTTTTTTTTTTACCAAATCTCAAGGATTCTTATTCAATTACCTTAAATTGCAAAAATATAACATTTTAACAATGTTATTGAGTTTTAGAGGCATGATTATATTGAACATTCTCTTCACTTAAGTGTCCTAGTTTTCTTTTTGGCTGGTTTTCAGTTTAATTATAGAGGACAGATCCATCAGCCGATTTATTTTTTGGCTACCAGTGAAATTCATCCATACGCTGAATTTGAATTTAAGTTTGCTTTTCTCTTTGGTCATATTTTTCTTCTTGATGGATGGGGAAGAATCTCAAATTAGACTTAGTGGAAACTCGGACATACAGTATTGAAGGAGTTAAGTGGGAGTTCTTATTTTCACATTTGAGAGTGTATGCTTGTTGCTGAAATACAGAAAGTTTTAAGGAAGAAAATAAAAATTATTTCTACTTACTCTCTCAAATTAATCTGTGCATTTTCCATTTTTCCTGAAAAAAATCTATTTAAAAAATTTTGCAATATTAAGGTTATACTGAAATTAAGTTTATATCTTATTTTAAATGATTATTTTCTAAATACATAAGCAATTCAAAGCCCACCATAAAAACATAAAAACATAAAATAGACAAACATAAAATTCGCTTCATTTGGAGATAACTGGTAAAAACAATTGAGAGTGTTTTTTTCTCTCCAGATTGTCTCGTATTGAATTATTATTTTTATATCTATTTCCTGTTTTTAGTTAACATGATGGGGGTATCAGAGTTGAGCTGAAGATTCTTATTTAAGAATGGGGTGATACGTTGCAAAAGGCCCAGGGAGACTTGTACTAGAATGCATGCGGCATTCTAGGCAGGTATAGCCGGGGTGTCCAGACCAGTTAGAAACCTGCCCCCAGCAGGAGGTGTGTGAGACGCTCTGTTCTTGAGACTGCAGACGTATCCAATGTGCTTTGTTACCTTGTCCTCATAGGAAGCCAAGCGCTTTTCCAATATCGATAAATCCTGGGTGAAGATCATGAACCGGGCGCATGAAATGCCAAATGTGGTGCAGTGTTGTGTTGGAGATGAGACCATGGGGCAGCTATTACCACACTTGCTGGACCAGTTGGAAATATGCCAGAAATCTCTTACTGGGTAAGCGCGCTGGCTCTGCGAAGGCTCTCAGCATCCTAGAGGTGGACGGGATCAGAGAGACCAGACAGCATTAGCCAAGTCGGTGTCCTTTGGCTGAGACTTAACTCATGACTAACGCTGTTGCATGGATAAAACTTGATAATTTGAAGCCTTCTAATCTCTCTAAGCATTTACTAGATTTGTCAGATATTGGGATTATAGGACTTAAGACATCTTCCATCACTTGGACAAGATCTTGTAAAAACGTTCTCCTATGGTCCTTGCTTTTAAAAATTAATACACCTATTTTTATGATAACTTTTTTGTATAAACATCTGAAGATCCAAAATATTTCATTATAGTCAACCAAGAACAATGTGAACAGTGTG
The DNA here is from genome assembly GCF_000151845.1 of Pteropus vampyrus. Lineage (NCBI taxonomy): Eukaryota > Metazoa > Chordata > Mammalia > Chiroptera > Pteropodidae > Pteropus > Pteropus vampyrus. The sequence goes on from NW_011888875.1 coordinate 2,020,041, forward strand.
TAGTTACACAAACAGTCAAGATTATACGGAAATGAGAGTCTAATACATCTATCAATATACATAGACACACAGACATAAACACACTCTTATGTTTACAGAGGCTGGGTGAATTGTGAGAGTAATAAATATATTTCTTTTTTTCCCCTTTGGCTAATCAAAATAAAATCATGTAAGTAGAAATACATTAAGTAGTAATGTTGTAAAAACAGTTATCTACACATGCTTTTATTTAATTTTTATTTTTCAATTGAGGTATAATTGACATATAATATTATATTAGTTTCAGATATATAACATAATGATTTGATATTTTACTTTTATTATTTTTTAAATTAAAAAAAATTTTATTGTGACATTAATTAATGAAATCCAGAAAGTTTCAAGTTTCAGGTGTACAATTTAGCAGTAAGGCATACATATATATATATATATATATATATATATATATATATATATATATATATATATATATTGCATTGTGTTGATATTTTTATATATTGCAAAATGATCACCACAATGAGTTTAGTTAACATCCGCCACCATATGTAGTTACAATACTTTTTTCCTTGGGGATGAGAACTTTTAAGATCTACTCTCTTAGCAGCTTTCAAATATGCAATACAGTATATTAACTATAGTCACCAAGCTCTTCATTACATTTCCAGGACTTGTTTTACTGAAATACACAGGCTTTTAAATATCTCTTCTTCTAAGTTATTAATCTCCTTAGAATAGTCAGTACATTTGGAGAAATTTTGGGTAAACTAGTGATCAGGGTTCCCTAGAAAAACAGAACCAAGAGGATGCGTGTGCACGCACACACACACTCCCTTCTCAATTTTTCTCTTTTCTGCTATTGAACTATCCTACGGTATTACTTGACATTTTGGCATTATTTTGCAACTGCTCAGAGAAAAATCTACTCTAAAATTACTCAGTTTTTATTGAGCTCTCCTTGGCTGTTGATTCTGTTACCAAGAAGGATTATGAGCCAAAATATGGAAGCCCAGTATAAACACTTGAGTGCTAATGTTTACACAAAAATGACACCCTCCCATAGATGTCGATAAGGGTCTGCTTTGGTAGGAAGCGTCTTCACAAATCAGGTGTAAGTTGGCTTCTCTCCTTTGACACAGAGGGTTAGTTGTCCCGTTCCACGTGTTTCCCTCCATCCTGGTCTAACCACGTAGGAAGCATGACCTGGATCCTGAGCAGATTCAGACTAGTCTGCCGTGAGGAGGGCCACGAAGGGATAGGAACTGGAGAGTAAGTTATTAAGAATAAAAATCAAAGTTACCTAAGTAAGAAGGATTGGGATATTTAAAATGATAAAATTAGCATATTTAAGGTAAAGAATGTAAAAAAGCTAAAACAAAACATTACAGAGATAGAGGTATGAGAATAACAACGGAAATAAAAAAATCCATAACATAAAGAATCACCATAAAATTAAGCAGATATAGAAACAAAAGTACAGCCGAAAGCAGGGCAGGTCGGTGTTGGTACCTCCTGGCGGAGAACGGAGCCCTTTCACGTAGCTCATCCGTAGCTGGATGTTGCTTCTGCTTCAGCGATGGACTCGTTGGGTTTTTAAAGACACAATTCCGCAAGTGAGATGTAGCCTTTATCTGACACAACACTGCGACTGCAAATAAAAACAAACAAACAAACAAACAAACAAAAAACACATTTGTATTTTTCCTTGTACTACAAAGAAAGTACAAGAGTTTTCAGATTAAGTCAAATGTATACATTACACTTATGAAAAGCGAAGAAATTCTTCCAACAATTCTGGAAAAGAAAAGTTGCTCCATCAGAATATGGAATGCTTCTCGGCAAAAGTAGTAACAAAAGAAACAAACGAACAAAAAACCATCGAATAGTATGTGGGGAAATAGAATTATCTCAAAAACACTCCCCGCTTTCCCATTTAGATTATTCTTAGAGAGTCCTGCTTTGTGTGTTTAGAACGCTTATCTTTTTCCTCCCCACGTAGATACTTGGAGAAAAAACGGCTTTGCTTTCCCCGGTTCTTCTTCGTCTCGGACCCTGCCCTTCTGGAGATTCTGGGGCAGGCATCGGACACGCACACTATACAAGCCCATTTGCTGAATGTGTTTG
>NW_011888875.1:2022211-2026669 GCF_000151845.1 Pteropus vampyrus
CCTTCTAATCTCTCTAAGCATTTACTAGATTTGTCAGATATTGGGATTATAGGACTTAAGACATCTTCCATCACTTGGACAAGATCTTGTAAAAACGTTCTCCTATGGTCCTTGCTTTTAAAAATTAATACACCTATTTTTATGATAACTTTTTTGTATAAACATCTGAAGATCCAAAATATTTCATTATAGTCAACCAAGAACAATGTGAACAGTGTGTAGTTACACAAACAGTCAAGATTATACAGAAATGAGAGTCTAATACATCTATCAATACACATAGACACACAGACATACACACACTCTTATGTTTACAGAGGCTGGGTGAATTGTGAGAGTAATAAATATATTTCTTTTTTTCCCCTTTGGCTAGTCAAAATAAAATCATGTAAGTAGAAATACATTAAGTAGTAATGTTGTAAAAACAGTTATCTACACATGCTTTTATTTAATTTTTATTTTTCAATTGAGGTATAATTGACATATAATATTATATTAGTTTCAGATATATAACATAATGATTTGATATTTTACTTTTATTATTTTTTAAATTAAAAAAAATTTTATTGTGACATTAATTAATGAAATCCAGAAAGTTTCAAGTTTCAGGTGTACAATTTAGCAGTAAGGCATACATATATATATATATATATATATATATATATATATATATATATATATATATATATATTGCATTGTGTTGATATTTTTATATATTGCAAAATGATCACCACAATGAGTTTAGTTAACATCCGCCACCATATGTAGTTACAATACTTTTTTCCTTGGGGATGAGAACTTTTAAGATCTACTCTCTTAGCAGCTTTCAAATATGCAATACAGTATATTAACTATAGTCACCAAGCTCTTCATTACATTTCCAGGACTTGTTTTACTGAAATATACAGGCTTTTAAATATCTCTTCTTCTAAGTTATTAATCTCCTTAGAATAGTCAGTACGTTTGGAGAAATTTTGGGTAAACTAGTGATCAGGGTTCCCTAGAAAAACAGAACCAAGAGGATGCGTGTGCACGCACACACACACTCCCTTCTCAATGTTTCTCTTTTCTACTATTGAACTATCCTACGGTATTACTTGACATTTTGGCATTATTTCGCAACTGCTCAGAGAAAAATCTACTCTAAAATTACTCAGTTTTTATTGAGCTCTCCTTGGCTGTTGATTCTGTTACCAAGAAGGATTATGAGCCAAAATATGGAAGCCCAGTATAAACACTTGAGTGCTAATGTTTACACAAAAATGACACCCTCCCATAGATGTCGATAAGGGTCTGCTTTGGTAGGAAGCGTCTTCACAAATCAGGTGTAAGTTGGCTTCTCTCCTTTGACACAGAGGGTTAGTTGTCCCGTTCCACGTGTTTCCCTCCATCCTGGTCTAACCACGTAGGAAGCATGACCTGGATCCTGAGCAGATTCAGACTAGTCTGCCGTGAGGAGGGCCACGAAGGGATAGGAACTGGAGAGTAAGTTATTAAGAATAAAAATCAAAGTTACCTAAGTAAGAAGGATTGGGATATTTAAAATGATAAAATTAGCATATTTAAGGTAAAGAATGTAAAAAAGCTAAAACAAAACATTACAGAGATAGAGGTATGAGAATAACAACGGAAATAAAAAAATCCATAACATAAAGAATCACCATAAAATTAAGCAGATATAGAAACAAAAGTACAGCCGAAAGCAGGGCAGGTCGGTGTTGGTACCTCCTGGCGGAGAACGGAGCCCTTTCACGTAGCTCATCCGTAGCTGGATGTTGCTTCTGCTTCAGCGATGGACTCGTTGGGTTTTTAAAGACACAATTCCGCAAGTGAGATGTAGCCTTTATCTGACACAACACTGCGACTGCAAATAAAAACAAACAAACAAACAAACAAACAAAAAACACATTTGTATTTTTCCTTGTACTACAAAGAAAGTACAAGAGTTTTCAGATTAAGTCAAATGTATACATTACACTTATGAAAAGCGAAGAAATTCTTCCAACAATTCTGGAAAAGAAAAGTTGCTCCATCAGAATATGGAATGCTTCTCGGCAAAAGTAGTAACAAAAGAAACAAACGAACAAAAAAACCATCGAATAGTATGTGGGGAAATAGAATTATCTCAAAAACACTCCCCCCTTTCTCATTTAGATTATTCTTAGAGAGTCCTGCTTTGTGTGTTTAGAACGCTTATCTTTTTCCTCCCCACGTAGATACTTGGAGAAAAAACGGCTTTGCTTTCCCCGGTTCTTCTTCGTCTCGGACCCTGCCCTTCTGGAGATTCTGGGGCAGGCATCGGACACGCACACTATACAAGCCCATTTGCTGAATGTGTTTGACAACATTAAAACCGTCAAGTTCCACGAAAAGGTTTGCCTATTCTAACCGCTGGCCAGCCATGACCGTATCTGAGGATCAAATGTCTTTATTGAATGTCTCTCCTGTGTTGTGCTTATAAAGGATTACTTCCCTGGCTATTGACTCTCAGCCGTTGACTAAAAAACTTTTGAGTCCGATTTACCTTCAGAACTATGTGATTTCTTACTATCCAGAGTGTAGATTTAAATAACAAATAGTTTATGATTAGGAAAGTATCGTAGGGGGCATTCATGGTTTTACATGCCGAGTTAACTGTTCAGAAATTCAATAAAACAAAGGAACCCAGGCCCATAAATAGTGCCTTGCCTAAACAGAATTGCCACTGGGATTTGACTGTTTTAATCAGGCTTCAGAAGTTTTTGGCATGTTGGTGTTCCCTGTTTTTCATCATGCTCGACCGAAACTTTTTTTTAACACCCCCAACAAGTTTCTAGAATCATGGAGTTATATGAGACCCCAAAGTGGTCATTCAACGTGAAGGAGACCACATTTGCACAGTTGCCAAAAGTTGTTGTCGGATCCATCCCTTCACCCGAAATTCCTTGGGAAAGTGACACGACCAGTTTGACAATGTGTCCAGCTCCCCTCTGGTGCTTCACATGACATTCTCCCTGTGGGTCCGTGTCTCTAAATTATCTTCTTCCAGTCACTGGATTAGGGCCCACCATCATCTTGGTCCTCATCCTGATCACAATGCACAGGATCTGGGGCTTCGGGTTTCAACATATATTTTGCGAGGTTGCGGGGGACACAGTGTAACACATAATAGGGATTGATGAGCCATAGGAGAAGGGGGACAAAGAGGCATGGACCAGATTCCAGAAGGCCAAGTGTATCACACTGTGGAATTCTGCTTCATCGCGAATGTGGCGAAAGATACAGATGGTTTCGAAGCAGGGCAGTGATCTTATTTGTATTTCAGAAAGATTCTCCGGCTCAGTGTAGGTGAAAGAGACATGGGCATGGCAACCAGTGTCGGAAGGGATGGCAAAGTCAGGATGGGAAGGGCTGAGCTGCCACAACAAAGCCTTGACGGAGGAGGTGGGTGGAGAGGAAGGGAAGACAGTATGGGGGTCTGGAGATGGTTTAAAATCAGTGTAAAAGGGGCACTGGACTCACCCAGGGAGTTCTTTCTGACGTTTTGCTCAAATCCTGCTATGGCGCTAGGACTTCTTGGTCCTGGAGTGAAATGTCTCTCATTGTACACTGAAGATAATTGAAACGTCCTCATTTTTAGCCTTTGTTCATAGCGATTACTTCTTAAAATAGCATTGATTTTTATTATTGTTCCTGCCGTAAGGTATCTACAACCAGTGGCAGATCCTGGTTTTTTGGGTCCTATAAAAATCTTATAAAAAAGTCAATATAAATTTATGTGTAGACCCTTGGAAAAGGTCCATGTAAATGAGAGGTCCTGAGATTTGTGACTCATTGCCTTTATTAATACAGTTCTAAATCTGAGATTTAGGATTCCTTCTAAATCTGAGACTCAGGGAACAAAATTTCACTTACTAAAGAACAAAAACAACACACATTCGCATTTACCGTATCGTTTGCATTTTTGTTTAATTGACGTGAACAGCCTGTGAGGCGGGTAGGGAAGCAGGGCAGGCGTGATTTTTAATGACTGATTTTAGGCAAGAAATTTAGTCTCAGGACTGTGTCCTCCAACACTGCGTGGTCAATGAATGGGCAAAGCACCATTCGAACCTGTATTTTAGAACCTCAAATACCATGCTATTTTCGTTATGCCATACTGCATGGAAATTGAAGTGAAATGACCAGATCAGAGCTGGATGTGAATTAGAAAATGGTCTGTGCAACCAAGATCCTGTAAAGAGCACAGTGTTTAGTACAGAATTGGTATTACCTTGTAAGATGTTTGCATTGATCATATCGGCCAGGTCATGCCAACGTCAGCCTGTGATGTGGATGACTGGCTCTTAAAGGGTTCTCTTTCATTTGGGGAAAGTTTAGAGAATTTTTGACCACCACATTTGTATCGAATATTTCTTTTAGAAAACAAGTTTTCCCCTCTCAATAGAGACTGTCTGGAATTGATTTATTATTCTCTTT
>NW_011888875.1:2027939-2030664 GCF_000151845.1 Pteropus vampyrus
TAAGGTTGGATTATTAGGAATTCAAATGATATGGACACGGGATTCAGAAGAAGCCCTTAGAAATGCCAAGTTTGATAAAAAAATCATGCAGAAAACCAATCAGTCCTTCCTGGAGCTGCTAAATACCTTAATAGACATCACAACCAAAGATCTGAGTTCCATCGAACGAGTCAAATATGAGACTTTGATCACTATTCACGTGCACCAAAGGGATATCTTTGATGACCTGGTAAATGCTTTATAAATGCTGTGGCATATAAAGAAAAACAGACACTAGCCGCTATCTATATTTACCCACTGGAATTAGTTTGAATGAATTCAAAGAAAAGGTTAAATTCAGGCAAAGAGTCATCTTCTCATGATGAGAGCTCATTTGTCAGATTCTCTTTTCAGTCCTTGGCTGAAAATTCAGTCGTATTCGGATAATCTCTGCTAAGATGCTATCGAAGCAATTAGACTTTATTTTAAAATTTTTTATGTGATTACTTTTAATGCTAAAATGTCAGGTAGCATCCTGAAAAGCTTTCACTTGTCTTGTGTTCCTTTTAGTTATTAGTCGAAGATTAACAGTTTCCTGCTACCGAATTAATAAGTAATATTGCTAGTAGAGCCTCTTACTGCTTCCTTTAAGCCTTTTGATAAATCGCATCTTTAACAAGTTTTGCTACATCTTATGTCATTAAGTGCAAATGGTCTTTTCTAATACAGTTTGTGACATTCAGGTGTCATGCAGATCTTTGCCTTTAAAATGAAAACAGGGGAGAAAAGAGTTTAGTGGCTATAGAAGATAGAAAATATGAAAAGAAATGAAATTTGTCCTCTGCTATATAACATAGGACATTAGATAAGAGGCAGGAAGCTCTTATTTTCATAATAATTTTCTGGATCGTGTCTCACCCCATTATGTAAACATGATTATGAAAGACCGGTTCTGATGTAATGGAAACAGAGGTGGCACCTTCAAGCTGTGGTGTGCTAATCTCCCCTCTTAAGAGTGAAGCACATTCTTTGCCCCTTAGAGAAATACAAGGCCCGGGGTAATTTTAGATTTCTTACTTGTCAAAGAAAAATGATTAATGTGGCTTAAAATTCGCTTAAAAAATTCAGACAAAAGTATTGCTGGGCAATAACCTGCAATTAGGTGTTAGAAAATTTGGCCCACTGCAAATCGTAGGAAACATCATTTATGGATTAAAAAAAACCCAACGGTGTACTTTGTCATAATCACAAGAGATGCCTTTTTTCCTCATGAAATTGTTCAGTTCTATCTTAGAACTCCAAAACCTGCTTTTTATAGGCTGTATTTCATGGTTAGGACTGTGGTATTGGGCACTTAAGGGTAAAATTTAAGAAACAGATATCTTACTATTAAAATATATCATGCTGTTTACATTGGGGAGTGTAATTAGAGGATTCTCGTGCATTTTCCTGTACCCACATCTTCTAAAGTAGCTTCGTTTGCTGACCAGCAGAGGAATGGGTTGGATGGCGATGTAGCTGACATCTCGAAGCAGCTGGGGTTCCCCGACTCCCATTTACGTCACGTTATGGTCTACGTGAACGTAATGTGCACGTTTAATAAGCGGCTCTTACCCCAGTTTTAACATATACCTTTTGCATTTCAGTGTCAAATGCATATCAAGAGCCCTACAGACTTCGAGTGGCTGAAACAGTGCAGATTTTATTTCAACGAAGATTCTGACAAGATGATGATTCGCATCACAGATGTGGCTTTCATATACCAGAATGAGTTTTTAGGCTGCACTGACAGGCTTGTCATAACTCCGCTCACAGACAGGTGATGGAAGGGTTCTCTGGTTCCACAACCTCTCTTCCCCTCCCGCCCCCCCGACGTTTTTATTCTCTGGAGCTGCTTAGGGATTTCTGCTTAATGTCTCTTTAGGGTTTATAAGCTCTTTTATACCAAAGTCTTTGAAATTCAGTGTTCTTAGCTTTACATGTGTGTCTTCACATGGGATTTAAGTTTGTGATCTTTGGAAACAGACTTTGCTTCCTTTACCTTCAGTCTTTATAGAGGCAAAGTTTAAATGACCTCTGTGGACATTGGATGGGCAGGAAAGGTCATGAATTGCCATGTGTCAATACATGCAAATCACGGTGGGCCTAAGGGGCTGCTTTGGGGACTATGGCACCTGTTGTCATTACAGACACTATTTAGATTGTTTTTTAGCAGGAAAAAGATTGTTTTTTAGCAGGAAAAAGATTGAGCGTCAGCGCAGATGACAGGCAGTGGGGAGGACATTGGCCTGCACATCTGGAGTTCTTAGTTCTGCCCTCTGCCTGTTATTTACCAACTGTGCCATCGGGAGCCGCCATGCAACTTCTCCAGACTCAGTTTCCTCTACTGTAAGGTGACCTCGGCTGTCTATAAGGGTCCTTCCATGGCTAATGTGAACTTTTTTGGCATCAGGCGATTGTATACACTCTGTTCCAGGGTGTACCGAGTACTTATTTTGGACAAAATAATGTAGGTTAAAGTCAATATTTGGCCTCAGTAGAAGCCGAAGCACAATATCAATCGTTTTCACAGAATGAATGTCTGGGATGTAGATGGAAAATATTATCAGTCAAAATGTAAAAGTTTGATGTAATAGCACTGTCATCTGCTAGATTATTCCTTCTGCTCAATCGCGATACCAAATGAAGTGCTCACTTTCAACTGGGAAAGGAGGATTAGCCAGAGATTTCATTGTGTGTGTTCTAG
>NW_011888875.1:2030714-2035220 GCF_000151845.1 Pteropus vampyrus
AGATTGTTTTTTAGCAGGAAAAAGATTGAGCGTCAGCGCAGATGACAGGCAGTGGGGAGGACATTGGCCTGCACATCTGGAGTTCTTAGTTCTGCCCTCTGCCTGTTATTTACCAACTGTGCCATCGGGAGCCGCCATGCAACTTCTCCAGACTCAGTTTCCTCTACTGTAAGGTGACCTTGGCTGTCTATAAGGGTCCTTCCATGGCTAATGTGAACTTTTTTGGCATCAGGCGATTGTATACACTCTGTTCCAGGGTGTACCGAGTACTTATTTTGGACAAAATAATGTAGGTTAAAGTCAATATTTGGCCTCAGTAGAAGCTGAAGCACAATATCAATCGTTTTCACAGAATGAATGTCTGGGATGTAGATGGAAAATATTATCAGTCAAAATGTAAAAGTTTGATGTAATAGCACTGTCATCTGCTAGATTATTCCTTCTGCTCAATCGCGATACCAAATGAAGTGCTCACTTTCAACTGGGAAAGGAGGATTAGCCAGAGATTTCACTGTGTGTGTTCTAGCGTTTTCTCATCATACTCTTTATAGTCCTTCCTACGTCGAGTTTGAAGATGATTGGTGCCAGATGGTGCTAGACATGTTTTTAGAATTTTTTTCTTTGTTTTGAAGTCGAGAGGTGGATAATCCCAAACTGTAAAGAATTTCTTAAACCTCTAAACCCTTGTGTTTCATGCAGTTATTTCACACCTTCTCTTTTTTTAAACCTCCAGCAATTCTCTCCTTTCCCCTCTCTCCACCAAAGGCCTTGGTTCCTATTTTATAGAGAAGATAGATGCTAACACAGGAGAGATATCGCCGACCAACGCAGAATCCCCTGTCCTCACGCAGTTGGCTTTCTCTCCTGCTTCCAGGGTGTTTCGTGCTGCCATTCAAAGCCATCAACCGATGGTTATTTCCTCTCTGGGGTCATCGTCCATTTTCACTTCCCCCTGGACCATTCTCATCAACCTATAACCAAGCTGTAATTGCTCCTAGAAAGAAGATTCTCCTGTGAACCCTCCAGGTTCCTTAGCATTTCTGTGCTCCCATCAAAGCTCCTCAGAAGCACAGTTTCTCTCCTGAATTCGTTCCCCTCAGGCTTTTCTGCATTAGTTCTCTGTTGCTGCCACAGCAAATCAGCACACATTTAGAAGCTTACATAACACAAATCGATTATTTTGTAGTCCCGTACGTCAGCAGTGTGACGCATGCCTCGTTGGACTAATATCAGGTGTCAGTCAGCAGGACTGTGCCCCTTCCTGGAGTCTAGAGAGGTGGGTGGGGGTCGGGGGACGGGGAGAATCTGTTTCCTGTCTTTCTGTCACTGGCAGGATTCTTGTCTTTGCATTTGCAGGACCCGCGCCCCCACTTTCCTTGCTGGCTATCAGCCGAGGGCTGCCCGCTACTTCTAGAGGCCGTAGCATTCCTTGGCGTGTGGACCCCTCTCTCCATCGTCACAGCCAGCAACTATGGTTGTGCTTTTGGTCCCCTCCTCCTTCTGTCTCAAATCTCTGACTCGCTCTTCTGCCTCCCTCTTCCCCTTTTAAGGACTCCTGAGGTTAGATCAGATCCACTAGGTGATCCGGGATAATCACAGGGCCTCTGACGTCAATCACATGGGCAGAGTCCCTTTAGCCGTGTAAGGTAATGTAGTTAGAGGCTCCAGGGATTAGAACGTGGATGACGTTGAGAGGCCCTTATTCTGCCAGTCACACTTTCTTCCCCCTCTCTGCTAAAACAGTCACCCAGACCTTCACGTTGCTAAATCCAGCGGTCATTTGCAATTCTCACCTTCCTTAGCTCATCAGCATTTGCACAGTTGAGCCCTCTTTTTTGATACGCTTTCTTCCTGTGGCTTCCAGGACACCATACTCAGCTGGCTCCTGGCACTGTTCCTGCCATCCCTTCACACCCCCTCCTACTGGTTCCCTTATTCTTCCTGACCCCTAAACACAGAACACCCCGGGACTCTTCTCTTCATCTACGCTCATCTCCCGTGGCTTTAAATATCATTAGACGTTGACTCCCCAGACTGCACCCGGGCGGGACTGCTCCCCTGACCTTGAGACATGAATGTTCCACTTGCCTCCGTGTCGTGTTTGCTTGGATATGCTTACAGGAAATTCATACTTAACATTTTTGATTGTCCTCCACGAACCCACCTTCTTGTCATCTTCTCCATCTTAGCAAACGACATTTCCGTCCTTCACTTGCTTAAGTCAGAACCCTTGGAGCCTCCTCGAGGCCTTTGCTTTTCTCTTATTTCATTATCCAATTTATTGTCAAGGGCGGTCAGCACTGCTTTCAGAATTCATCTAGGAGGTGACCACTTCTCACTCCTTCACTGTTATCACGCTAGTCCAAGCCACCAGAGTCGCTAGCCTGGATAATTGTTAGCAGTCTTTTAACTGGTCAACCTGCTTCTGCCATCGTCACCCCCTCCATCCAGTCTATTCTCAATTCAGACACTGGAACATAAGTCACATCCTGTCATGCCTTTGCCACAATCTCCCCACTGGCTTTCCATCTCACCCAGAGTAAAAGCCAGTGTCCTCACACCAGCCTACAAGGCCCGGCTTGATCTAGTTTCTGCTACATCTCTGTCTGCCCCTCATTGAGCTCCAGCCACTTGCTCCTTGGTTGTTCCTTGCATGGTCTCAGCACACCTCCACCTGCCTCAGGGCCTTTGCACTTGCGGTTCCTTTGACCCAAAACCTTCGCCTCCTCCTCGGGTCTTTGCTCAGAGGGGTCTTTGGACCCGCCACATTTGATGCAGCAGTACCCACACTCTGCAACCCTCCTAACCAGCATACTTCTCCTGTTTCCTACTTTAAAATCATCTGTTTCTTTTCTTTAGGATGCCAGCTCCTGGAGGCATGACTGCCTGTGGTTTATTCATTGCTCCTATAATAATTTTTCACATAATACATGCTAAATAAATATTTCCTGAATGAATGAAAGAAGTGTTCATTTTCAAAGTTACATCTTTGTGGTGAAAAGTCTAAATAGCACAAAAGGACATACAGTTGAAAGCATGAGAGGAAAATTTTCTTTATTTTTAAAAACGATTAACAGTCTATTTTCTGCCCTAGAATTTTCAAATGTGTATATGTCAAAATTCTTTTTAACTATAAGTATCAAACTATATAAACTTTTCTGCAGCTTGATTTTTTCACTATATTCATTATCTTGTATAACTTTATCAAAAAACTCGAGACCTTTAAAAACAAAGTAGGTATTTATAAGTATATAAGTGGAGGTGATTCTAAAGTTTGTTTCGGCCTGTCTCACCCTAAATGTTCACTTAGTTTTCTTTTTCTTTAATTACCGTGATTATGGGAGAAGTGAGTCCCCATTTTATGCTGGTCACATGAGAGTTAAGTCACACGTTGCTAAATAATCACGTCTTAAATCTATTTCTGGGAGCAACTACGGAGGAATAAATCTCTAGGATGTGCCTTCCAGAGGCAAGCACGGTCCTGTCGGGGCATCTTCATGACATGTCTACATCATGCGCACACTCTCCCCAGAGCATCCTTCCTGTATGTGCCTCGCTGCCTGCCTCCTCTGCTCCTCTTTCCACTTTCTTCGTTGCTTTCAAAAAACGTCATCGTCCGTGAGTGGATTCGAACTTTTACATAATTTAGGGGCCTTTTGCAGCTCTATTAGAGTTTTCTGCCTCCCCGCCAGACTGCCATAAGCTCTCTGCTGCGAGGAACTGGGTCTAGTTCACACTTACACCCCCAACTACTTGCCTAACCCCTAGCACCTGGTACCCTGGAAATATCTGTTGAATAAGTGGCTTGTGCCAGTCCAGCATTACACTCTTATCTGGTTCCACCCATCCCAACACCTGCTGGAACCAGAGATAAAGAATGTGACCACTGGCACAAAATGAACGATGACCCTCTCCATGACCCAGAGCTCATTAGCATGCAATTTAGCCAAATTTATCAGCATCAGTATTAAGTATTTATTTCACTCTATATACATGTCATCACTATAAGCCAGAAGTGCTGTCAGTTCTGATTCTTAAACAGCATCAATGCTAAAATGCTGGACAGCTTCTTAGGGCAACAGTGGTGCATGCGTCACAAAGGTATTTTTCTTTATCAAGAACTGGTTTAGTTAGAGACCCTCTGATTATCAGATACGCTTAAGGAGACATGAAAGAAAAAGTTGGTAAAGAATGTGTTTTCAATAATTAAGAAAAACAACAGTCGCAGTCACACAGTAATGATGATTAACATTTGCTTGGTGCCAGGCCCCGTGCGGGTACCTACATGTTACCTCTAGCCCGCACGATGAATCCAGAAGGGACTCTGAGAGGGCAGAGAGATTAGCCAGGACTGCACAGCCGTTCAGGGCAGCGGCCAGTGGTCAGCACTCAGGGAGGACTCACCAAGTCGTAAGAACACTTCAGAGAAACACACGTGTTGTCGGACCTTCTACATTTCTTATTGCGCAGATGAGAAGTCAGCTTCTGGACTTCTGCTGCCCTCGG
>NW_011888875.1:2036270-2040396 GCF_000151845.1 Pteropus vampyrus
CAAAATTACACACTAATTGGATTTTCTGTTTAATTTCCTTTCTAAGGGCTGGCGCAGTCTGGATCCTGGGGTTGTTTTGATGAATTTAATCGTATCGATCTACCAGTTCTTTCAGTTGCAGCCCAGCAAATTTCCATTATTTTGACATGTAAAAAAGAGCGTAAAAAATCTTTTATTTTTACCGATGGAGATCACGTGATTATGAATCCCGAATTTGGACTTTTTCTAACCATGGTAAGGGAGATCTCCTGAATTTCAGCCTTCTTACCACAATTTTCATACATCTCCTCGGTTATATGTCACCTCCTGTCTATGAATGGAAACTGGGATTCTAATTTTCACTTCTGTTTGAAAGCCTTTGGCGTTAAACAGAGTTGATTTTAATGACTCATGACTTACGCTCTCCAGTGAGAAGGAGAGGGAGATAGGTAAATGAATTCTCTGGCTGTCATTCCAGATTTGTGGTGTGTGCATAATGAATCTTTTACTGTCGTGCTGATGTGTGCTCCCTGCCTCATGATCGTATCTTTTGTCCTCGGGTTGGTTTTCTGTGTAGAACCCTGGCTATGCCGGGCGGCAGGAACTCCCCGAAAACTTGAAGGTTAACTTCCGCTCCGTGGCCATGATGGTGCCCGACCGTCAGATCATCATAAGGGTGAAGCTGGCCAGCTGTGGCTTCATCGATAACGTTGTCTTGGCCAGGAAGTTTTTCACGCTCTACAAGCTATGTGAAGAGCAGCTTTCTAAGCAGGTGTGACATTCTGAAGGTCTCTATCTACTTATGCATGTTTCAATTTTTCTATTCAGTGAAATTTCCTCATTTTGAAAAATCATAGACTGGGGCTGTTGATAAAATACCTTATTGATACAAGGTAGAAGGTAGTATCATTACAAAAATAATTTTATATGCATAGTTTATTAAGACGTACATTTAAAGGAATTAATATTTATGGTATGGAAATGAAGCGAATACTGTCTGAACTCATTTAAGAGCCGAAGTATTATGGATATTAATTTTTTCTCTTTAACCTACTTGTACATTCATCACGATAAGTGTTATGTATCCTCGTAGTTTTCAGGAACCTCTCAGTCATTTACTCTCACTTCCAAGCTCATTCAAGTATTTGGCCAAGCTTTGCTAATTGTCTTCTCTGTTGTAACTTCCTTGCTAATTTCCTGCACTGTTTAGAGTAGCAGGTTCTGACATCACGTGGTTTCAGAATTGAGAGGCAGAGAAGTAACCATTTATCGTTTCTATATTAATTATCTATTGCTGCATAACAATGTCACAGCAAAATTACTGGCTGGCTTAAAACAATACACATTTATTATCCCACAGTTTCTGTGGGTCAGGAGTCCTGGCAGAACTTAGATGTATCCCCTGCTGACAGTCTAACCAGGCTGCAGTCAGGCGTTGGCTGGGGCTATGGTTTCATCTGATGCTTGACTGGGGAACGATCTGCTCCGGGTTCACCCAGGTTGTTGGCAGAGTTCCGTTTCTTGAGGTCGTATGAGTGAGGATGCAGCTTCTTGCTGGCTGTCGGCTAGAGGAGGCCACCTTCAGTTCCCACAGGCTGTGTGCGGTTCTTTGCTACATGAGCTTCCCCAGCGTGGCCACTTGCTTGCTCAAAGTCAGCAAGGGAAAGAGGTTCCTGTGAGATAGGTGCTCCCATGTTGTATTCATCAGAATTCTCCAGAGTAGCAGGACCAGTAGGATATATATGCATATATAAAAGAGATTTATTATAAGGTTTTGGCTCATGCAGTTTTGGAGGCTGAGGGTCCCATGATCTGCCATCTGTAAGCCAGAGACCCAGGAATGTTGGAGGTGTCATTCAAAGGATTGATGGTGTAGATTATAGTCCAGATCTGACGCCTGGAAGACCAGAGCACTGAAAGCAGGAGCAGATTGGTACCCCAGCTCAGCAGTCAGGTGGACAGAGGGCGAATCCCACCTTCCTTGGGTCCTCAAAAGCTAGACGGTGCCTGCGACACTGGGGAAGGCCACTTGCTTTGCTCAGTCCAATTCACACGCCAATCTCTTCCAGAAATGCTCTCACAGACGATTCCAGAAATAATGTTTAATCAGCTATCTGGGCATTTCATGGCCCAGTCAAGTTGATACATAAAATCAACCATCACAAATCTTATATAATGTGACCGCATAATCATGTACACGTAATCATGTACAGCCTGTCTCCTTGGCCGTATTTTATTATTAGTTAGAAGCAAATCACCAGTCCTGCCCACACTTAAGGGGTCTAGATCATACAAAGGCACAAACTCCAGGATTATGCCACAGATTTCTAGGACATATAAATAAAAATTCTTCAAAGCATATGCTCAATAATAATACTTCGCAATAAATAGAACAATATACCATGAGTAACATCTCCTAACGTGTGTAACGCTTTGACTCTCTCTTCCCTCTGGTCTCCATTCCAAATGTCTTTGGATCTAGATTCGTTTTTATTACCCACCGGTTCCACTCCATCGCGTTCTCACTCACGAGTTCTTCCCCTGTGCGTGTTCATTCACACACAGAACTTTCTGACCGGGAGCGTTCTGGTCGGACCGATCCTAACCGTTTGCTTTTTGCCACCACCATTCCTGTTTTTTTTTTTTTTTTCCTGTTCGTCGTAGAGTTTTCTTACTCATTCTTATCTTTACCTCTATCAAAGAAATATTTTTCCATGCTGTTTTTCATACGTTGAAAAACTCCAGCATCCCTGACTCCTTTCCTCTCAGTATTTTAGTTCCTCTTCCTGCACGCCTCTGGCCCTTCCTCACAAGGTCATTGCGAATAATGAAGTGAGTCAATGTGTACAAAACAGTTGGCCCCATGCTGGTCTCTTGGTGCACGTTGTGTGAATCTCACTTCATGCTCATGGATTTAACTGAGTCCACTTCTAAGTTTTCCTTGATTAATTCCATCCACCAGCACTTTCCGTCATTATTACTTTTAATGCAAGTTTGCTCATTTTTTTTTATTTAATTGCCTCTATCAGAATTTAAACTCGTTGAAGGTAGGAACTCAATCTCGGTATTTTTCTGTGCTCTATTCTCCAAATGATTAGTATTAAATGAAGTGCATTGCTCTCAATTACCTTAGCAGATAATTGTGTGGTTTTTTTTTTTTTTTGGTGGTAAAAACATAGAACATTAATTTTACCATCTGAACCATTTTAAGTGTATAGTTCAGTAGTGTTAAGTTTCTTCACAGTGCTGTGAGACAGATCTCCAGAACTTTAGGATCTTGCAAAACTGATACTCTGTACCCATTAAATAGCCCCTCGCTTCCCCTTCCCCTCGGCCCTGGGTAACCACCATTCTACTTTCTGTTTCTGTGCATTTGTCTACTTTAGATACCTCATCTAAGTGGGTTCATATAGTACTTGTCTTTTTGCGAGGGGCTCATTTTACTTAGCATAATGTCTTTGAGTTTCATCCATGGAGCGTGTGACAAGATTTGCTTATTTTTGTGGTTAACATTCCATTGTGTGTGTGTGTGTGTGTGTGTGTGTGTGTGTGTGTGTGTGTGTGTCACATTTTGTTTATCTGTTCCTCCCTCAATGGGCATTTGGGTTATTTCTACCTCTGGCTATATGAATAGTGTTGCTATGAATAAGAGTGTACATATATTGCTTTGAGACTCTGCTTTCAGTTTTTTTGGACACATACCCAAAAGTAAGATTACTGGATCATATGATAGTTCTATCTTTAATTTTTTGAGGAACTGCCATATTGTTTTCCATAGTGGTAGGATAATTGGTTTTTAATTACTCACTTTGTGTGTGCTAAAATTTGGCATGACTGAGTTTTTGTAAATATATGTTAAAGGAATAACAAAGTTGGGGGCTTGGCTTCTGATTTGTTCTTATTCTTCTCCCTCTAGGTAATACTGGGATGTAGCTACTTTTCCTCCTCCTCAATATTCCCATCTGTTTACTGATTAGTACATCTATATGGCAGTCAAAAGTGAGATCTCAGTTTATTCTGGTTCAGAATTTTAGCTTTAGAGATACAAGGACTTTTTTTAATGGATGATTAAGAAGAAGCTCAGGGGGCTATGTATACTCTAAGAGGAAATTTCTTTCTTTCTCTCTGTCAAATTATATCTATTAGT
>NW_011888875.1:2040446-2042333 GCF_000151845.1 Pteropus vampyrus
ATTTAACTGAGTCCACTTCTAAGTTTTCCTTGATTAATTCCATCCACCAGCACTTTCCGTCATTATTACTTTTAATGCAAGTTTGCTCATTTTTTTTTATTTAATTGCCTCTATCAGAATTTAAACTCGTTGAAGGTAGGAACTCAATCTCGGTATTTTTCTGTGCTCTATTCTCCAAATGATTAGTATTAAATGAAGTGCATTGCTCTCAATTACCTTAGCAGATAATTGTGTGGTTTTTTTTTTTTTTTGGTGGTAAAAACATAGAACATTAATTTTACCATCTGAACCATTTTAAGTGTATAGTTCAGTAGTGTTAAGTTTCTTCACAGTGCTGTGAGACAGATCTCCAGAACTTTAGGATCTTGCAAAACTGATACTCTGTACCCATTAAATAGCCCCTCGCTTCCCCTTCCCCTCGGCCCTGGGTAACCACCATTCTACTTTCTGTTTCTGTGCATTTGTCTACTTTAGATACCTCATCTAAGTGGGTTCATATAGTACTTGTCTTTTTGCGAGGGGCTCATTTTACTTAGCATAATGTCTTTGAGTTTCATCCATGGAGCGTGTGACAAGATTCGCTTATTTTTGTGGTTAACATTCCATTGTGTGTGTGTGTGTGTGTGTGTGTGTGTGTGTGTGTGTGTGTGTGTCACATTTTGTTTATCTGTTCCTCCCTCAATGGGCATTTGGGTTATTTCTACCTCTGGCTATATGAATAGTGTTGCTATGAATAAGAGTGTACATATATTGCTTTGAGACTCTGCTTTCAGTTTTTTTGGACACATACCCAAAAGTAAGATTACTGGATCATATGATAGTTCTATCTTTAATTTTTTGAGGAACTGCCATATTGTTTTCCATAGTGGTAGGATAATTGGTTTTTAATTACTCACTTTGTGTGTGCTAAAATTTGGCATGACTGAGTTTTTGTAAATATATGTTAAAGGAATAACAAAGTTGGGGGCTTGGCTTCTGATTTGTTCTTATTCTTCTCCCTCTAGGTAATACTGGGATGTAGCTACTTTTCCTCCTCCTCAATATTCCCATCTGTTTACTGATTAGTACA
This sequence comes from Pteropus vampyrus, assembly GCF_000151845.1. Classification (NCBI taxonomy): domain Eukaryota; kingdom Metazoa; phylum Chordata; class Mammalia; order Chiroptera; family Pteropodidae; genus Pteropus; species Pteropus vampyrus. The sequence continues at coordinate 2,041,516 of NW_011888875.1, forward strand.
TCTATATGGCAGTCAAAAGTGAGATCTCAGTTTATTCTGGTTCAGAATTTTAGCTTTAGAGATACAAGGACTTTTTTTAATGGATGATTAAGAAGAAGCTCAGGGGGCTATGTATACTCTAAGAGGAAATTTCTTTCTTTCTCTCTGTCAAATTATATCTATTAGTCCTGATTTAAGGAGTTAAATTGATGATACAGGAGATGACTCTTTTGGGTAGTCTCTATTTGCTCAAAAAAATATATTGATTAAAAAATGTATCGGTCCTCTGTACAAGTTTTCTTAAGGAAAATCAGCATTTATTCGTTACTGCGAATAGGTCTTCTGCCAAATTTGTATAGTTTCCATGCGTAAGTGAATGTTGAAAATAAGCCTGGTGCACTTCTAATTCCCAGGTGCATTATGACTTTGGTCTTCGTAATATCCTGTCAGTTCTGCGAACGCTGGGGGCAGCAAAAAGAGCCAGCCCCATGGATACAGAGTCCACGATCGTCATGCGTGTCCTGCGAGACATGAATCTTTCTAAACTGGTGAGATTCACAGATGGAAATGTTCCACCCACTTAAATGTCAGTTCGACTAACTAAGCACAAACGAGGCATAGAAATATTTATTTAATAGACTCATCTTTAATATGTTTAATTATCAGAAAAAGCACCAGAGAGCACAATTTTAAACTGTACTTTTTCAGAAGTCCTTTTTGTGGTAACTCAAATCTAATCTTACATGTGCCTATCCCCATAAAATTGAAATGGATTTTTAAAAATCCACACGTTAAGTTTTCAGATACCTTGAATCAGTTTTGTGTTTTAGAGCTAAAGA
>NW_011888875.1:2043520-2058010 GCF_000151845.1 Pteropus vampyrus
ATCATTTTAGCCTTTTTAAGTAGACAGTTCAGTGGCATTAAATACAGCCACATGACTGTGCCGCTGTCACCAACCACCCATTTTTAGAACTTTTCTCATCCTCCCAGACTGAAACTCTGTACCAATCAAAGGGTAAGTCCCAGTTTCTCAACACATCCCCCCATCTCCACGCCTGTGCTTACCTTGAGCACGATGATATGGCCCAACGCGGGGCTTTTTGTGTGTGTGTGTGTTTTCAGGTCGAAGAAGCTGGTTTAATCAACCATCTTCCTTGGAAACTGAAAGTCATTCAGCTGTTTGAAACGCAGAGTGTGCGGCATGGGATGATGGCCCTAGGGCCTAGCGGGGCAGGGAAAACCACGTGCATCCAAATCCTGATGAAAGCCATGACAGGTAGGGGAGCGGCCAAGCCGCGTTGCGCTGAGCGACACATTTAACTAGTTGTGACACACTCACATGCCCCAAGAGGACAATAACGTGGATACATTAATATATGTTTTTATGGGAGGAAATGCTGCTTTACTGATTATTGGGTACATTTTAGAGACGACCCATTATATTAATGGACCAGAGAAGAAAAACATTTTTTTCCAGCCTTATTGAGTTATATTGACACATAACATTGTGTAAGTTTAAGGCGTACCATGTATTGATTTAGTGGATTTACATATCGTAAAATGATTGCCAGCACAGCGTTTGCTACTGCCTCCATCTTGTCACAGAGTGACCATTTCTTTTTTGTGGTGAGAACATTTAGGATCTACTCTCTTGGCAGCATTTAAATATATGATATAGTAATGTTAGCTATAATCACCATGCTGTCCATTAGATCCCCAGACTTGCTCATCTTATAACTGGAAGTTTGTACCTTTGACCGGTACATTTCCCCCACCCCCCTGGTAATCCCCACTCTGTGTTTCTATGAGCTCAGCTGTTTTAGCTTCCATATACAGTAAGTCCTCACTTAACCTCGACGATAGCTTCTTGGAAACTGAGACTTTAAGTGACATGACATATAATAAAACCGATTTTCCCAAAGGCTAATTGATGTAAACTAGAGTTAAGCTTCTACAGCACATTTCTGATCACAGAAACTTCACCAAACTTCTAAATAAAGACTCCAAACGCTTCTATGTTAAACATTGAAGTAAATGTGAGCTATACACACATTTAAGAAAGATTAATAAAAACAAGAAAGAGAATTATTTTCTAACCCTTTCACTCTAGTCCGGGGCTGTGGATGGCCTGAGCCTCTCCCGGCAGCTCAGAGCTCAGGGTGGGACCCATTGTGGACAGGATGCCATTCATCACAGGGCCACTCCTGCATTCACTTGGACTGGGACAATTTCGGTACATCAGTTAACCTGACGTACACATCTTTGGGATGTAGGAAGAAACCAGAGTCCCTGGAGGAAACCCACGCAGACGTGGGGAGACTGAGCGAACTCCACACAGACAGAGTCCTGGCCAGGAATCGATTTTTTTTTCATCAGTGTTGTAACAAAATGACATTGAATGAAACAACATCCTTGAAGACCCGCTGTATAAGTGATATCATGCAGTATTTGTTTTCGTCTGACTTATTCCACTTAGGATGATGCCCTCAATATGCTTCCACGTTGTCTCAAATGGCAGGATGTTCTAGTTCCTCATGGCTGAATAATATTCCACCCTGTCTGTCTATCTGTCTGTTTATCTATCATCTATCTATATGTACTTATCACATCTTCTTTATCCAGTCACCTGTTGATAGATACTTATGTTGTTTCCATATGTTGGCTTTTGTGAATAATGCTGCAAGAAAAACACTTTTTAAAGTGACTTTATGTACCGTGCTATATGTTTTGTATGTGTCAAGTCATTTATTTTTCATAATAATTTTTAGATATAGCTATTATTAGCTATATCGTACAAAAAAGTCAAGGCTCAAATTCAGAAATGCTCACAGTCCCAAAGATGACAAGTGATGGGTAGGACTCGGCATTAAGGTCAGGGAATGGAAAACTGATAGGAAACCCCCTTTCCCAACACATCATATTGCCCCCAATATGACTTAATACACCATACTATCTCCCGATAAGTATGAAGTAATTCCAGTCTCTACTCGGAAAGTCTATATATCAAAAACCATCCTAATCATAAACTCATTTTCCACCTGGAATCATATATTTTTCTGGTATAGTTAAACAAATGCATTTGCTTTCCAAATATCCCTAAGCTTACATCTAGCCTGAGGTCCTCTGGGATAATGCACATTGCCATGTTCATGATTATTCTTATATTCTACAGTTCTGATTAATCATTAATGACTCTCTTCCCAAAAGTACCAGCAGCCCTTAGCTGTGGCAGAGTTGAGTTCCAAAATTTCACAGAACTTTGGCTGTCAAGTGCATCACGCGTGGTCCTGCAGGGAAGGGTGCCTGGGTAGATGTCCAGTCAGCCCATGGAACCCTAATGCCCTGATACTGAGTTCACGGTTGCTGGAGATTGCATGTGCTTGCCCTAAAATCCTGCACATGCTGGATTTAGTCTCAGTTTCCTTAGCTATGGGATGAAGTGAATTCTGTACCTCAAAGTTCTACCTGTTGGTTCTTCACACTCAGGTGAGTCTATGCTCTCAGCTAGAACCTATCTCCACAAAATTAGGCTTCCTACTTTTGTTGTTACGAAGTTGCCTTCTGTAAACAATAAACCACAAATGCACCTGGCACAATGGCTTAAACAAGATGAGTACTAAATATTAAGCAGTACAGATACATTATGTATAATATGTCTGAATTATGTAATTCAATGGCATCGCTGGTGTTAGAGAAGTTCTTTGCAAAGATAAATTACTCTTTAGATTATTTGCTGTTTATTAACCTGTTTTTGGTTTTGGTATGTAGGCCAAACATTTGTTATCTTAAGCAACACATTGTTTCCTGTTGAAAACTTTAATTATCCAAAGATTGAGAAGGTAATTGGGCTGAACTTCTACCAAAGAGGCGTGAGACCCATGTATCCATGTATGTTATTTGTTCCCTCATTCATCGTGTATTTTTTCATCAACGTTCTTGGATGTTCTGTACTTGGAGGTTCTGCTAGGTTCTCTACTGGAAATCGGAAAGCAGGTTTGAAAAAAATGGCCATGCCCTTAAGAAGCTTACAGCTTAACGGAGTGACAGAGATGGGCACAGATGATTATGAGTCAACATGAAATTACTATGAGGAAGGTTTGGACAGAGGTGAAGAATAGCAGAATTTTTCCTAAGGAAATTCTAGAAAGGCTTACAGAGCAGGTGCTACTTCACCTGAGGTTTGAAGGTTGAGTAGCAAGTGGATAAAAGGCATTCTTAGCAGAATGAAGGGTGCAGGTGGGAAGGTCTGGAGAGAACATGGGCTACCCGGGGGAGTCTGCGACGTGAATAAAATGTCATTTGTGTGGGGGGGGGCGGGAGTGGGAGAGAGAAGGAGGGGGAGCAGATGCTATCGTGCCCAGCGCCACACCTCTTTGGCCTTCCCATGCTGTAGATGCAAACCCCCAAGCCCCCGTGGTGTCTCCCAGTTTTTCAGCTTTACGACTTTTCTTGAAGCTAAGGAACTGGCTCAGCCTGGAAGTGTGGGTCGGGTGGGAATTAATGCTGCTGAGGCAGCCACATCCTCATCTAATGGGGGATAAGAGTTAATGACAGACATCCCCCTCCTGTCTTTTGGAGGGACACCACATCTATGACCAGCTCAGCAATGCACCCTTCGTTGGCTTCTCTCCTTTCCTGTCTCGTTGTCTCTTTCCCCTGACTTTAAACTCCCAGTATCCACATCCTTGACCTAGGCTTTGCTTTTGGGGGATTCAGGCTAGTACAGTGCCCTTGGCTTGAGCAGCTTTGTAAGTCATGCCAATGCCTAGCTTTATTCTGTGGGCGATGGGAAGCCATTGAGTGGGGGAGTGGAATGGTGGCATGACCAACCTTGCATGTAGAAGACCCTCCGGTGGCCATGTAGAGGCTAGACGGGGGGAGGGTGGAGTAGTCTGACATCCATAAGAAGGTGGCAGTATGAAAAGGGTGCCTGCCTCCTCTAGAGCAGAGTCCATGAAGGTGGAGTCATCAAGATAGTCAAGAAATGCCTAGGAGGAGAATGAAGAGGAAGTAGTTTAAGCAACATTTTGAAAGCTAAGCATTTTTTGCCTTAGAGTGCTTTTATAAAAATGTTATGGTATTCTAAGTGAAAATGATACAATTCTACCTATGACCAAAAAATGAAATGTTTTTTTTATATGGGCAACCGATCAAGTCTAGTTTTTACCTACAATACTGCCATAGCCTTGAAGAGTTTGTGGCCTTTTGTAAAGGGTGATTCGATTAAAAAAAAAAAAAAAGTATCGCCAGTCTTATGGGTATCATTTACTGAAAAAGCTGAATTGTGACTAAGTTGAACTGCAGCATCATGAAATATTATAAATAATTATTTTCGTTATTTTTGTGATTTTGAATAAAAATGACTCCGGTGTAATTTTCTAAATGAGTTTTAATGTACCACCTTTTCTAATGTGCACGTGTGCATGTGTGCCCATGTCCATCTTTCACACGGTGTGTGATATTTTAGCACCTATTTTTATGGTTTTATATTTTAGGCCTTATTCTTCTCTTTTCTACTTATTAACTGCAGCCCCTTATGTAGAGAATCCAGCCTATTTAAGAGTAATTTTAGGGTTTGGAGGATTCAAATTCCAGTCTTGAGCTTGGCCCCAAAATAAAGTGTTTGATTCCTGCAACACCAATTTAGCTTATTTTTCCCAAATGAGCAAGAACACATCTCAGAAAATCAATGCTGATAAGTGAGATTGAGGCATCTTCTGGGAGATATTTAGATATAAGATTTCATCTAGGACACCATGAACCCCAAAGGTTTTTGACCTGTGAAATTTGAAAAACTTCTGGATGACGTGGATTCCTTCATCCACTCTAACATGATATCCTTCTACTTCTCTTATGTAACACGCAGTTTTCTTTTTCAGATGATAAAAACGAATGTGCTTTAGTCAGTGAAATATAATGAGGCTGATTATGATGACTTGGGAATGCAGTAAGACATATATTTTCAATTGTAATTTTGCATTTTCACGTTTTGAGCACCTGCTGACGGCACACCGCGCGTTAGTGCAGCGTTGCCTGGTGATGGCTTGCTCTACACCCGAGTTGTTTAAAATTTGGATGTGTTTGGTGTAGATTGTGGAAAACCGCACCGGGAAATGAGGATGAATCCCAAAGCGATCACGGCCCCACAGATGTTCGGGCGGCTCGACGTGGCCACGAATGACTGGACGGATGGGATATTTTCTACTCTTTGGAGGAAAACGCTGAGGGCTAAGAAAGGTAGCAGATGAATTGCTAGTTTTATTTTCGACATGTCCTTCTAGATAAAATCCTTGGTGGCTATTTAGAATTAGTGGAACAACTGTATTCTCCATATAATATCTTAGCCAAGACCGAGAAGTCATAACTCAGTATGATATTTGTAAATGTTGAAACACTGAAATTATTGATTGGTGTATTTAACGCTCCCTTCACCTCCCCCCACCCCCCGCTTATTTTTTGGTTACAAAAGGAATTATCTTCCTTTGGAGAAAATATTTCTCTGTTCCTGTGATACCTTAGAATAAGGTATGGAAAAGGCTGTTAAGGAAAAGTGATAGTACCCAGTAAAGTGATTTTTACCATAACTATTTTCAATGAGTATTTAAAAAATGTTATTCTTAGTTAAGTACAGCCTATAAAAAACCCCACTAATTCTCCTATAAAATCACAGGAGGAAGTGGGCTTCCTCAAGAAGAAAATTGCATGTATCAAAATGAAGTTCATAGTGAACTAAGAAATTATTCTGTTTATATGTACTATGCTGCTGTTTGGTTGTTATTCAAAGACACTCATGAAGGGCTACATATGTGCAACTTCTTCTCTGGCCTTTGGTGGGCTCTTCCAGGGGAGCATATCTGGATAGTTCTTGATGGTCCAGTAGATGCCATCTGGATTGAAAATCTGAATTCCGTTTTGGACGATAACAAAACCCTCACGCTTGCCAACGGCGATCGGATCCCCATGGCTCCGAACTGTAAGATCGTGTTCGAGCCTCATAACATCGACAACGCTTCACCCGCCACCGTCTCCAGGAACGGAATGGTGTTCATGAGTTCTTCTGTCCTCGACTGGAGCCCGATTCTGGAGGTATGCTCGGAGACTCTCTTTCGTATAGCCGACGAGAGAAACAGATCCTGTAGTGTTCTTCCCGAGTGTGTGCTGATTTTTCTGCAGACCTGCGGTGTAATTGCATTTTCATGCTCATGTTTATGAAAGATCCTTGAATGCTCTGGGCCGTTCGTACCCTGATGGCCCCTTAGGTTTATTCAAAGCTCTTCTTCTAATCACGTCGGAGCTGTGATTTCTAACCCTTGGGTAGTGGAGTAATTGCAAGGCCCAGGTGAATCAATAATCCCGCCAAACTGTGACTGAATAAGTAAAATTTAATTTTGTCACTTTGGGGCTTCATGACATTTTTAAAAGGTACTCATTCGCATAAAGTTTGGGAGCGAGCATCTTAGAATATGAACTTGAGGACAATTTATTAAAATTGCATATAATGGATTTTTATTAGATTTAATAGTCATAATATTAGTTTTAAGTTTGTATTTGGAAATAATATTTCTGATAATATCTCCTCAGTTCATGATATGGTATATTACTTTGTATTCCCACCAATATATTCTAGAGTTTATTGCTTATAATTAGATTATAATTAAATGCCGTGTATACTTATTTTACTACGTAAGGAAAATGCTTATTAGTTAGATAAGCCATCTGTAAAATCTTTCATGACACTGTTCACCAAATTCATTATTTTCATTTACATAGGTTTTTTTGAGATGATTTTGATAGAAAACTTGCGAATTCATTGTTTATATCAAGTAGATGTTTATTTTATATTGCCATTAATTTTTTATGCTTTTCTTGGGTATATCCTAACTTATAATAATGTATTTTCAGAATTTACACAACTATGAGTCTCAAAAGGATTTAGATTTACTAATGTATGAAGATATGAAGAAGGGGATTATATAGCAAAATGATGCTGACATAAAGTTGGATATGTCACTAAAAATGCTTCTAAAGGTTTCTCAATTAAATTATTCATGCATTAAGGAGAATACAGGGTTTTCAACCCTGGTCTTGCAAAAATAATCACCAGTGACGGTTCTTAAAATAACAGGTGATTGTGTCACACTCCAGTCCTACCATATTAGAATCTCTGGGGAGAGGGGATTCAGGAGTTTGTTTGTTTGTTTCTTTCTTTGTTTAAACCACCGTAATAGATTTAGGCTTGGTAACCACAGATACAGCAAATTCCAAGTGAAAATATATTCATGCGATTTTCCCAAATACTTCCAATTTACAAAGGCTTTAAAAAAATACTTTTAAGCTACTAGCTAATGAATATTTAGAGTTTGCTATTTATAGAAGAAGTTTTTATTATATTCTGTCCATGTTGAGGCCGAGGAAGGCCATATTTATGTTACAGCTGCCTAATGTTTTTACATGCTTTTGAATAATGCAGTATCTTCTTGCAAGTGGTTAGGAAGAGGCAAGGCTTACAAAGGATCAGGTTGGACATCTTGAGAGCAGAGCCAGGCAGCTGTGAGACAGTTAACAGAGGACAGCAACGGAGAAGGCGTCCAAGGGAATCCGTCAGATTGAGGGAGCCGAGATGATTACTTGGCCCTGTGTATGATGCTCTTTTGGTTCCATAGACATGGAAGTGCTACGTTTTGTTTTTTGTTGATGTGGAACCATGGTCAATTCATGAATCGATGAGTAATTTGGAATCAACATTTCATTGCTTCTGTTCAGAGTCTCTAAGAATGAGCTGATCTCATGATGCCAATGGAACTTTCTTCACCTTAAGAAAATATCGTTTTGTGTTAAGTGGTATTCTGTTATAAATTACATGTACTTTCCTAATATTGGGTTCCACCAATGACCGAATTCTCCATTTTCCTGAGTATTCTTTGACATTTTTCTCCATTGGTTATTAATTAAATTAGAAGAAATAAAAGGGAAAAACAAGTTGTGCTAACCTTTTGTCTCTAATTTTGTAAGATCTGGGTGTGGATTTCCTTTGTTCATATTTTATTCTGTTTTTCTAAATTATTTCCATATATTTGCCTCCTCATTTTCTCCGGGCATATTTTAATCAAGAGCTGAAGACTTTTTCTCATTTGAGACTCAAGACTTGAGCATATATGTAGTGTAATAGCAATGAATATGTGGATGCTGGAGCCAGACTCTGGGTTTGAATTCTGGCCTTGCCTGCCAGCTGTGGGGTCCTGGGCATGATGCTTACATTTCTTGGGCTTCAGTTTCCTCATCTGAATAAAAGGAAGATAATAACTCCTACCTCATTAAATTGTTTTGAGCATTAAATGTGTTAATACATGAAAGAATTTATAACAATTTATAACATGGCCTATCATAAGGGCAGTATAATCATTAGATATTATTTTTATTGTTAATTGTTATTTTAAATACTTGTCCAAAAATGGCCATTTTCATGGTGTGCTAATACATTTAATTAACATATTAATCTGTAAACCAACAGGGTTTTCTTAAAAAACGCTCGCCTCAAGAAGCTGAAATTCTTCGTCAGCTGTACACCAAGTCTTTCCCAGACCTGTACCGCTTCAGCGTTCAGAACTTAGAATACAAGATGGAGATGCTCGAGGCCTTTGTAATCATGCAGAGCATTAACATGCTGCAAGGTCTGATCCCTCCCAAGGTAAATCGCTCAGTTTTCTAGAGAATTTCTTTCTTATTCACGAAGCCACACCGTGCAGAGGGTGCGACATTTGAAATCGATTGTTGCAGCTATGGGGTAAGAGGGGTGTTTCGGACAGGGTCCCTGCGTATTTTATTTTTTTCATTTCTTTTTTTTCCCCACGAAGCAAGCCATGCCATGGGTTTGTAAGTTAGTTGCAGGCTCACAGTCATCCAGTAAGCATTCTAAACTCATTTCGCAGCCCAGCTTGATTGGTATTCCCAGAGCTCAGTTCCACGTTTGTTCTCGTTTCATTTTTCCTTCTCTTGCTGTTTTGGAGGAAAACTGTTGTCCCTTTTATGTCTTGGCTATCTTCGTTAAAACCTCAAAGCAAAGTTTCGGTTTAAGTAATTTAAAGAGTTTTCCTTCTTGTGTGCTCAGGAGCAAGGTGTGGAGGTCACAGCGGAGCACCTGGGGAGGCTGTACGTCTTCTCCCTGATGTGGAGCACTGGGGCGCTGCTGGAGCTGGCTGGCCGGCACCGCCTGGAGCTCTGGCTGCGGTCTCAGGCAGCACTGGCCTTGGATCTGCCACCCCTCGCGGGGACTGAGGACACCATGTTCGACTATTATGTCACGTCGGATGGTGAGCGTGGTCTCTTCCATTCAGCAGTAACACGCAGGAACAGTTATTTACAGATGGCTAATATTCACACACATACTGTGTGTGCGTGTGTGTGTATGTATATATATGTGTGTGTATATATATATATATGTGCACATTTTCCCTTGTTAAATATATTGTATACTGAACTTTTAATAAATTACATACAAATTTAAAAAATCCCCGAGTCAGATCCACTTCAGCCATTCATTTGATGCGATCTGCAATTTATATAAAAATTACAATATGTGAAGTATATTTTTACCAAGTATGTGTATATCTACATGCCTATTCTATATATATACTTGATGTATTTTTATGTGCATACATATATAAAGTACATATATACACATATATGAAGTACACACATATATACAGTATTTGTATATGGCATCCTAGGATCTTTTGTTTTTGGTCTTATCATTAAGGAAGTATGTAATGAAAAGCTTGTGAGATTGACATTTTAAAATGATTCGAGATACATACTACTGTCACTGTGTTCTGTATTTTTATATACACTTCATGTTATTGAAAACCTACATATTTAGAAAGAAAATACCAAGATACTTCTTAGTATTTCTTAATAGTACTACTCTGGAATAGTTCCGAGGGAAATTTTTGACTCAGCTAATACATAGTACTTAGAGCTCTGATTTTAATGACCTTTACTTTATGGGGAGGTTTTGGAAGGTGTCTTCATGAGAGGTCATGGGTGTCCACTCCTTACAGTTAGTTAAAACTGTACATATATACACATATATGAAGTACACATATATGAAGACGTAGCGGGGAGGGGGAAAAGGGAAGGTAGATGGGATAAAATAAGTCAAATATGTGGTGACAGAAAGACATCTAACTTTGGGTGGTGAACACGCAGTGCAATACATATATGTCTTGCTGTTGAATTGTATACCTGAAACTGGATTTCGTTAAGCAATGTCACCATAATAAAAGTAAACCAAAAGAAATTTTTAATAGAAATATTAGGAGGTAAATGTTCTCTGCTGACCCCAGGTAACTGGATGCACTGGAACACACGTACCGAGGAGTATGAGTATCCATCTAACACCATCCCAGAATATGGCTCCATCCTGGTGCCAAACGTTGACAACGTGAGGACGGATTTCCTAATTAAAACCATCGCAAAACAGGGCAAGGTACAGCTCATTAACTTTTATTGAAAACGGTATATTTTAAAATGTCAGTTGAAAACACGAGGCATCTTGCATTTGTTTTAGAATGTTTTATGTTGCTGTTTAACATAAATGAAAATGTTATCCAAATTAGTATACTTCTTTTATTATTCCCCAATAACAATATTAGAGTTTAATAGATCTAATTGATAATTAATTATTTCTCATGTATTAGTTGAGAGAAAGTCAATTTTGACTTCTTTTTCCAAAGAGAAATGCTTCTCTTTTGATTATTGTTTTAGTTGGCTAGGGCTGACATAATAAAATATCATGGACCGGGTGGTTTAAACAAGAGATTTTTGTTTCCCATTCTGGAGGCTTGAGGTCCAAGATTAAGGTGTCAGTCAGCAGGTTTGGTGTTTTCCTAAAGCCTCTCTGCTTGGCTCACAGATGATCGTCCGTCTTCTCACAGTGTCTTCCCAGGGCCTTTAGCTGTGTGCTGTTTCTTTGTGTATGCAGATTTCCACTTCTTATAAGGATGTCAGTTAACTTGAACTACAACCCACCTTAATGGCCTCATTTGAACTTAATTGTCTCTTTAAAGACCCTAACTTCGAATAGTTGCATTCTGAAGTCCTGGGGTTGAGGACTTCAACATATGAATTTAGGGGGGCACAATTCAGTCCAGGACAATCATTTTATTGTATTTGTTAGATTTCTTTCTCAATTTCTATTTTAGGCTGTGATGTTAATTGGTGAACAAGGAACGGCCAAAACGGTCATAATCAAAGGATTTATGTCAAAATACGATCCTGAAAGTCACATGATCAAGAGTCTAAACTTTTCTTCTGCCACCACCCCACTGATGTTTCAGGTACCAGCCCTTTGGTGTGGCTCATGAAGCCCACCCGGGTTTGTGATCAGCGGGAGGCTAGGTCTCATCACTATTCTGCCGTGTCCGCTGAGCTGCACCTGCACGCTCACTGCCATGCCATCTCTGATGTGTCTCTTTTGAATTAAAGGCTGTATACTTTTCATATCTCTTCCTTTCTCTTCATTCTCTCTGTCTACCTCTACAGAATCCATTTTTTCTTGATTCCACGCCAGGGTATTGGTATGGAGGAATCCCCAAGCTGGTCTTTGTTCAAGTCTAACTCTCTTCCAGTCTGTCTTTTATTCCCCTTCCCAACTCCGGCTCCTACATTGTCACTTTTACGTGTGGTTCCCCCACTTAACATTCTACAATGGCTCCCATTATCAATTACAACAGGGAATAAAGTCTTAGAATCTTAACATATTCGAGATTTTACCCAATTCTATCATTGAGGAGTAACAGGAAAATAACCCCCTCAAATCTGCGTCGTTTTTGTCAGTGAAGCTGCTGAGAACGCCCTAGGTTTGCAGTGGCTGGCTGCTTGTTTTCTCCTGTTCCTAAGTTCTTTAAGACCCTATCAAAACTGGGGAAGAAAACTAAATGTCAAGCTTCCATTGTGTTTAAACCGTCTTCCATATCTGTATTAGAACAATTAATACATTGATAAAAAAGATACATTTCATATATTGAAAACGGAAGGGAAATGTTTAGGAGAATATAAATCCAAAAGACTCTCCTTTTGATTAACTTTGTTGTTCTTTAGTTGTTGGAATGAAAATATCAAAGAACAGTGAAAATTGTGAAGAGCATAGCTACATCGTGGTATTTTATCATTTATTGTAATTGGTAGCTGCAGACTGCCAATAAACTAAGACCATTGATTAAGTTTCTAAATAAGACTGTCAACTATATTTTGTTCCTCTGTTGGAGATGGCATTTCCCCCACTGGCTGGCATTCTGCCAAATGAATATCATTTACACAGTGTGGTAGTGATGGGTGTGGGTCTTGGGGGGAAAGTTAACCCCAAATTGCAGTGGCTCAGCAGTGGTGCTTTTTGTTTGGGGAACAGCACATCAAATTATCCTAGGCTGGCAAGATGCTAACGTTTCATACATTCCTTGATGTTGTTTTAGATTTAAAGAACTTTTTTTAGTTTCACTTTAGGAGAATATTCTCTTTAAAGATTGTAATTATAACTTGTGGATGCAGGTTTTAAAACATTAAATCAAAGTGTGATTTTTTTTTTCATTATGTTGGGTATTATCTAGCTTTTCACATTTCTTGAGACCGGCTTAAGTCTTTAGGGCAGCAGTGCAATTCTGGCAGTAGCTACCTGGAATTACTACAGACTTTACAGGTGAAGGGCTCAGGCACTGACAAGACATCCCTCACTTCAGATAACAGCCACAAGGATTCCTATGACCCTCTCAGTTTTGATGACTCACAAAATTCAGGAAACTGCTCTGCTTGTGGTTACAGTTTTAACATAAAAGATATGAATCAGGATCAGGCAAAAAAAAGAGATGCATAGGGCAAGGTTTGGGAGGGTCCCAAATGTGAACTTTCTGTGTCCTCAGAATGCTTCACCCTCCAGGCCCATGGTGTATATCACCAACCAGGAAGCTACCTAAACTACGACGTCCAGAGTTTTTACTAGGGTTTCATTATATAGGCATGATTGATTGAATCATTGGCCATGTGACTGAGCTCAATCTCTAAGCCTTCTTTCCTCTAAGGAGATCATCTGATAATGCATATTTCAAAGCCTCAACTCTCGCATGGTTTCTCTGGCATGAGTAGTATGAAGGACCCACTGTGAATAATGCAGAATTCCTATTACTCAGAAATTCCTTGGGTTTAAAGGCTCCCTCCTAGGAACTAGGGACAAAGGCCAGCCAGATCCTGTAGTGTGTAACAAGACTGTGTCACTGTATTTTTCTTAGTTACTGTTGATATTTACTCCCTTAAGGTGGTAAAGATCTGTGGTCTCTGTCTCTTTAACATGAGATATTCATTAATTTCCTAGAAAAAGGCATACATTATCTAGAAAGCAACTCATTTTTTGACATATAAATTCATAAACTATATAATAAATTTCTAGCAGTGGTATCATATTGGAAGTATCATAATTAGAAGAATAATAAAACAGGTTTTTAAAGCATAAAGATCTATATTTTTAGGGTCCTCTTATCTGATTCACAACACTCAGCCCAGTTCCTTCCTGTCCTTCAATGTGAAGGTGGCACCAACTAGTCACCGTTTCGTGCTCTGTTCAGAAGACTGTAGGATCATATACTCCATTTAGAACCTGTTTTGACTGCTGAGCATCAGAGCTTTCTATTAAGCTAGACTCATTAGTTTTGGAAAGCTTTCAATTAGCCAAACTGCTGTAATTAACTTTCTCACTATAATTTTCAGCCTTTCCTGCTAAACAAGGGCTGACGGAGAGGAGCATTTGTCTCTGTGTCTCCCACTTATCTGGACCCAAACCAAACTGAAATTGTCCATGTCCCCTGCATTACCATAATGGCAGGTTGACCTGCCAAGGGCACATGTCTGTTACTTGACAGGTGATTTTCTTTGGGGTTTCCTTTATGTTTACCAGGGTGTCACTTTCCTATCTCTTATCAGTAGAAGGACTGACTGTATGTTCCTCTTTTCCTGGGACTTACTTCCGTTATCTGAGATGAATAATTAATGGTGTCCTTGTCACTATTAAGAGTGTGTACTTTGGGTAAAAATCATATAGTCACCCTGTTCTTTGGCCAAGGGATTTCAGTTGGTCTTTTAAAAGAAATGTCTCATTTTTTCCCCCAAATAAATATTGTTTTAATGTACTTTTCTACTTTTGAAAGTAATCCATACATATCTTTAAAAATTTTCATAAAACAGAAAGATAAGAAGAAAGTGAAAGTTTTTAAAGAGAATGTTTGAATTCTGGAATTATCTTTTCTAAAAATAATCAGAAAGTGTTTTGAATACAAGTATCTTATAAATGTTTTTGTTGCATTTTCTTTTTTCAAAAATGAGAATCATA
>NW_011888875.1:2059240-2064107 GCF_000151845.1 Pteropus vampyrus
ATATGAATCAGGATCAGGCAAAAAAAAGAGATGCATAGGGCAAGGTTTGGGAGGGTCCCAAATGTGAACTTTCTGTGTCCTCAGAATGCTTCACCCTCCAGGCCCATGGTGTATATCACCAACCAGGAAGCTACCTAAACTACGACGTCCAGAGTTTTTACTAGGGTTTCATTATATAGGCATGATTGATTGAATCATTGGCCATGTGACTGAGCTCAATCTCTAAGCCTTCTTTCCTCTAAGGAGATCATCTGATAATGCATATTTCAAAGCCTCAACTCTTGCATGGTTTCTCTGGCATGAGTAGTATGAAGGACCCACTGTGAATAATGCAGAATTCCTATTACTCAGAAATTCCTTGGGTTTAAAGGCTCCCTCCTAGGAACTAGGGACAAAGGCCAGCCAGATCCTGTAGTGTGTAACAAGACTGTGTCACTGTATTTTTCTTAGTTACTGTTGATATTTACTCCCTTAAGGTGGTAAAGATCTGTGGTCTCTGTCTCTTTAACATGAGATATTCATTAATTTCCTAGAAAAAGGCATACATTATCTAGAAAGCAACTCATTTTTTGACATATAAATTCATAAACTATATAATAAATTTCTAGCAGTGGTATCATATTGGAAGTATCATAATTAGAAGAATAATAAAACAGGTTTTTAAAGCATAAAGATCTATATTTTTAGGGTCCTCTTATCTGATTCACAACACTCAGCCCAGTTCCTTCCTGTCCTTCAATGTGAAGGTGGCACCAACTAGTCACCGTTTCGTGCTCTGTTCAGAAGACTGTAGGATCATATACTCCATTTAGAACCTGTTTTGACTGCTGAGCATCAGAGCTTTCTATTAAGCTAGACTCATTAGTTTTGGAAAGCTTTCAATTAGCCAAACTGCTGTAATTAACTTTCTCACTATAATTTTCAGCCTTTCCTGCTAAACAAGGGCTGACGGAGAGGAGCATTTGTCTCTGTGTCTCCCACTTATCTGGACCCAAACCAAACTGAAATTGTCCATGTCCCCTGCATTACCATAATGGCAGGTTGACCTGCCAAGGGCACATGTCTGTTACTTGACAGGTGATTTTCTTTGGGGTTTCCTTTATGTTTACCAGGGTGTCACTTTCCTATCTCTTATCAGTAGAAGGACTGACTGTATGTTCCTCTTTTCCTGGGACTTACTTCCGTTATCTGAGATGAATAATTAATGGTGTCCTTGTCACTATTAAGAGTGTGTACTTTGGGTAAAAATCATATAGTCACCCTGTTCTTTGGCCAAGGGATTTCAGTTGGTCTTTTAAAAGAAATGTCTCATTTTTTCCCCCAAATAAATATTGTTTTAATGTACTTTTCTACTTTTGAAAGTAATCCATACATATCTTTAAAAATTTTCATAAAACAGAAAGATAAGAAGAAAGTGAAAGTTTTTAAAGAGAATGTTTGAATTCTGGAATTATCTTTTCTAAAAATAATCAGAAAGTGTTTTGAATACAAGTATCTTATAAATGTTTTTGTTGCATTTTCTTTTTTCAAAAATGAGAATCATAGAGCCTGGATGGAAATGCCACATTTTTTTCCCTAGACTCAGAATCACGTTTTGAAATGAAATCTCATGCAGAAGACTAAGCTATAAAACAGGGAACAAGGAATTTGCTTCGGTGGGATTGGAGCCAGGCCCCTGAGCCTCGTCCATGCTTCCTCCAGGGTCCCTACTTTGCAGAAAATTCTTTTGACTCCTCAGAGCGCAGCAGGAGACTAGTTTCCGAGGAGAGATAATAAGTGAAAGTATTTTTTCATGCTAAAGTTCTCTCGAAATATCAGGTTCTCCTGTTACTATTAACGCACTCATGTAGAGGGTTGAGTTCACACATTATTTGGTAGCAGAACCTGTGTGGAGGAACCAGGTTCCTGTGTCTCTCACAGCGCTTTTTAATTCACCCATCTGCACCCTTCCAACAGCTTTTCTTTTTCCACATTAATATTCAAATGACTGATTGATCACCTAGTAGTCCATTTGTTTGATTTTTAGCTTCTAGTTATATGTTACTGTATCTTCACATTTCAGATATCATTTTACTATTTATAACGTACTATTACTTTTCATAATAGTACTTTTTATTTTATTTTATTTATTTATTTTTTTGGCAAGGCAACCCTTGGTTGACCTCACAGATTGCAAAGACCTTGTCAGCTTATAATCCCTAATTTTTTTATTTTTTATGCCCGCAGCACCTGGTCTTCCTAGGTGGTCTCCCTAGGTGGTCTCCCATCTAAGTACTAACCAGGCCCGACCCTGCTTAGCTTCCAAGATCAGATGGGATCGGGCACGTTCAAGGTGGCATGGCCATAGACCATAATAGTACTTTCTAAATGTACTATTGCATTTTAAACTTTACTAACGTAAGACTGTTTTCATTTGGTTTTGGTGAATTATAATAAAATGGGAAGATCTTACACAGGCAGTAGATTTCTAAATAAAGAACATGAACTCTTCATTTTTATATTTTAGCTAAATGGCAGATATATGGAAGCTTAAAATTAAGTATATTTTATATTTCAATTTAGTCGGATAAAACATGTATAAAGATGATTTAAGTGATGATATATAGAAATACCTAGAGTAATAAGAAAATGATCTTACCTTTTTTATAATGCACTAAGCTCACTAAATGCTTTTATATATATCATGTCATTTACTGATAATACTCTTGTGTTTATATATATATATATATATATATATATATATATATATATACACATATATATATGTATATAAAATTTAGGTAGCTTTATGTACACTCCTACTTCTAAGCTTGGTTTAGAAATACTAAGTGACTTGTATCAAATCACAGAGTAATAAGTGGGAGAAGTAGCAGTTTAACCTTTTTTTTCTGACTTTAAACCCAGTCAGAGCTATTGTATAAAGCCATGCAGGTTATGCAGATTTGCTCTGTGTCCCATTCACAGAGATAATCGAGTGAACTGCAAACCCAAGAGTTGGGCAGTGCGCAACCTCTTCGGCTGTACGTGACCCCACCAGTAGCCCTTCCAACGCAACGTTTCTCCCTCTGTCTGGCTGGGGAAATAGACGTGGGCACCGCCACGTGTAGCTGATGTGATAAGTGCTACTTACAGTGTAATCTGAGTATTGCGGAGCCAGAGGAGGAGGGGATTGGTTTGCTTAGGGGATTACGGAGATCAATATAATGAAAGAGTTGACCATTACTTGGGGGAATTTAATATTTTTATTAATGGTAGAGACTGCATTGTGTATTAAGAAAGTGATTCAGAAAAGCGAATTGCCCCAGCTCGAGGGCTCCTCACGTAGAATAGGGAAGGGCAGCTTTCATCATCTGAGCTCCTAAGTCTTTCCGGGTTCCTAGCCATCTAGTTTTCATTCCTTAAAATGCCACCGTCACAACTGGAATTAATCCTGGTCTTCCATCTGTGTGTAAGGTAGACGCCAAGATCAGAATCTTTTTTCGGTTCCGCAAATTGCTTAAGATGATGTCATGCTGACTACTGTTCTCTGATTTCAAAGAAAAGTTTTTTGTTTATTCCCACAGAACAGTATAAACTGGCCTCAGTCCAGGCTCTTGCTAGAGATTTCGGTTGTTTTTTTTTTTTTTTTTTCTTATCAGTAGCGGGGCCGAGAGAAGTGACATTTATAGAAGATCATTCATCTAATCAATATTTCAGAAATTGTGTTTGGCTAACACTAACCCTGAGAGATTTTTTGGGTTCGGAAATGGCTATTCTGGGAATATGTAAATAAGGATGTCATAATGAACACTGCAAACCAGCCCATGAGATGAGTATCAGTTTATGGTATGTGTTTTGTTGTTAACTGAGTATGAATGAATGAAGAGCTTGAGGGGCCAGAACAAAGAGACTGTGGAGTGTTTAGAAATGGGACTGGGTTGGCGAGCAGGGAACATCGTGGATTTCAATGTAAGTCACTGATGGGGAACCATTGGAATGTTGGGCAGGATTGCATTGCCCCTTAGGAAGTTCATTCTGGCGGCAGAGGGGAGAACAAGAGGGAGGAAGGTGGCTGCACTCAGAGGGACCTGAGAGGTGATGGTTGCGGTAATTCCTCAGGAGGGAGGCTGGGCTGGACCAAGACGATGCGAGTGGGGATGGAGACAGCACAGAGGTGCATTCGAGTTGTGGTTAGACAGGACTTGTTGGTCGAGTGGATATTGTTGGAGCAAAGGGATAGAAGAGAGAGAAAACGGTAAAGATGACTCCCAAGTTTCTTGTCTTTATCTGGGTATCGAATGTTGACTGATAAGTACATTGTACCAGATAGCTTTCTAGACACTGAGGATGTGACGATGAGCAAGTTACAAGGTGCTGGCCCTTTTTACATTCTAGTGGGAGAGACAGACAATCATCAAATAAACCAACGTATCTGTTTTTATTAATTGGGCCAAGGTTTATGCCACCAAAACAGCGGATGAGGTGGGAACAGAGATCAAAAAGATCAGGGAGAAAGTGGGTGGCAGAATACTACAAAGACGACCCATAATTCTTTAGAGCGATTCTTTGTGGAGACAGAAAATTCTAGATAAATTTGTGTCTGTAGACAGTGTATATGACTTATAAAGAAGTTTCCAGGACTGACCAGAAGAGGCAAGGAAGGCAGTTTTAAAGGTTGTGACATCAGTACCCATGAGAAAGACCAATAACTGACCTAGGGCATGTCATTGTTCAGAGAGAAGGAGTTCCATTAGAAGACAATATTGAAATTATAATAGAAAGACTTTGTCACTGTTGGATGCGGAAGTGTTTGGATGGGGCAGTTAGGTGGCACCAGTTCCTGGAATGAGCACTTGGGTGAGGATGCAGGTTTTGAGGTTAGAGGCGT
>NW_011888875.1:2065202-2068696 GCF_000151845.1 Pteropus vampyrus
GTTTGCTTTTAATCATGAAATAAGAGACCTTTTTTGGGATAGGAGGGGAATGATTTTTATGTCAGGATACCTCCCCTTTCTCCTGTGTTTATGCATTATCTTGAGCATGACTTACAGTCAAGGACCAGTAGATTCCTACGGTGGTGAGAGTGAAGTGAGCTTTGAGACTGAGTTTCTAGAGCACGAGAACCGTGAAGCCCTCTCTGATGCCTTGCAGTGCCAGCTCTGGTTCCTCAGCGCCTACATTTTGAACGACTGATCGATTTCCAACTGTGTTGTAGTCCCATGAAAATGACGACACAGTCAGAAATCTGGGGTCCTTCTCCCATGTCCCCTTAACCCTTCCAACACTCCTTCCATCATTTTTTTTTAATCGAGGCATAATTGACATATAGCATTGTATTAGTTTCATCAGTTTCAATGTTCTTTTTTCATATTGCCAGGAAGGTGTTTTTATAGAGCGTGTCATAGTCTCTTCCTCTGCCACCTAAGCTCGGGATGTAGAAATGAGAGATGTGACATGGGTGGGCATCGTGATCCTTTTTGTCTCAGGGGATGCGAAGCGGTTCACTGTGGCTGCATCTGCACCAGTGCTGTGGGTCTGGGTTGTGTCAGGCTACACAAGCCGGTTGGCAGCCCCCTGAGTGGAGGGAGAACAGTCTTTAGACCATGGCAGGCTGTGCAGCTCAGCACAGGTCTGAGAAGCTCCTAGGATAGTAGCCCGGCTTAGCATTGTTCCTGATTGTAAGGAAACTTTTAGCAGGGCTGGATCTTCTGAATAATGGCAGTTGGGGCTTAGAGCATCATCAGCATAGGTACTGTAAGATAAAAGTAAATGTGTAGAAATGGACTGAAGTGTCTCATCTCATTCAAAATTTACATTGATCAGAAGTTTAATTACTCCTAAATTAAATCAGATTCTCAAAGGTTGTAAATGTTATCAAGAAAATTTAGGTACTTCATGTCCCGCTTTCTAGAATTAAGGGGAATTTTGGAGTTATTCCGAGTAATTCCTGCCAATTCAGATGTTTCTAGATCTTAGAAATAACTGACCATGTCTGAGGGGATATTCTCACGGATGTTTCCATTGACCTTCTTGTTTAACAGAGGACAATAGAGAGCTATGTGGACAAACGGATGGGTACAACGTACGGCCCTCCTGCAGGAAAGAAGATGACTGTTTTTATTGATGATGTGAATATGCCAATAATCAATGAGTGGGGAGACCAGGTATACGATCCTATTGTGCACTTTCTTTCCTTAATTCAACATTGATTTATTATTTGATGAGGAAATATTTTTCTGCTTTTCCAACATACAATTCCTGAATCCCAGTGAAGTCCATTATTGGGAAGCACTCAGGGAGTTAGTTTCTGGGGTGTAGAAGAGTGATGTTTTAATTCCGAAACTTGTCTTTCTCAGGTTACTAATGAGATAGTACGACAGCTGATGGAACAGAACGGCTTTTATAATCTGGAGAAGCCTGGGGAGTTTACCAGCATTGTGGACCTCCAGATTTTGGCAGCCATGATCCATCCTGGGGGCGGGCGCAACGACATACCCCAAAGACTCAAAAGGCAGTTCTCGATATTTAACTGCACGTTGCCCTCTGATGCTTCCATGGACAAGATCTTTGGTAAGATGAGTGTGAGCAGGTCCTGGGAGGGAAGAACACCGGCCTGTGGTCCAGCAAGGCAATATCCACCCAGAGGGCAGCACAGAAGGACGGCCGTGTGGCTCCTTAGTCAGTTGTCCTCATCACTCCCAAGTAGTGTGTTTTGTTTATATAAGGATTTATTATGTATATGTAGGTACACACACACACACACACACACACACACACACACTTACACACATACACATACACACTGAATTGGGCGCCTAGGCAGATCTTTCTAGCTATGTTTTTTTTTTTTCCTTTAACTGTTGCCAGCTTCTTAAGCAAGGAGAGTAAACATTCAATGCACATGGAGATGATGAGCTCTCTCCTCATGTATACACATTTTTGAGGTCTGGAGTGATACGATATCATGCTAAAATGTTATGTAGCTGATATTTCAACCAGTCCATATCATGATTCTGGCCAAAGAAATAATTTTGCACAGAAATAATTTCACATTGAGATGAATCATAGTTTGAACTTCAGAGTAATAAATTATTGTTTGATTAAATAGGTAGTATTTCAGGAATAATCTCATTGAAGAAACACTAGCACAGTAGATAACCATAATTATTTAACTGGGTAATGAAAATGATTTATAAGTGATTTTGAAATTACTCTTTACAGAAAAAGAATGTGAAGTTATGTATGTATTTGCATTAGGTATTAATTTAGCAGTTCTGAACCTGCTTCTGGGAAAAAGCTCATTAGGATTACCCTAATTAATTTCTGGCAAACTAAAATGTCATCTTAGCACCCGAGGCTGGTGGAGTATGGCAGTGTCTACCTTCAGTCACAGCAGTGGGTAAAGGTTTGGAAACCAAATGACACGTGAGTTATCTAAACTTGGGAAAGTAAAATGAACTAGAAAGAATGATTATTACCACTTTTAATTACCTTTTTTTTTTTTTGGCCATGAAAGTTTTACATATGAGGTAAATTAAAGTATTTTATAATATGTGGAAAGGCCACAACAGAATGCAGAAATCTTAGAGCATTCATGAAGTCTCCCTTTTCTTATCATTTTATAAGGCAACTTTATATATTTATCACTTACCCATTTAATAATATTGAATTAGTTCAGGTAGAGTTTTAGTAATATTTCTTAATCAACTTTTTAGTATTTGAGTGCTAACTTACTTGAACCTGTATCTACTTTTTAGGTTGAAAAAAACCCAAGAGAACACTAATCAATACAAATTTCCTTAATATGTGGTTATCTATTAAAATGCATCATTATATTTGTGCAAACTCAGCAATACAATGTTTTTCATTTTAATTTAGTTGATATGAACTGTCAGTTAAAACGTTATGCCTCTTCCCCCTTTCAGGTGTGATCGGGACAGGCTATTACTGTACCCAAAGGGATTTCTCAGAAGAAGTGAGAGATTCCGTGATGAAACTGGTTCCCTTGACGCGACGACTCTGGCAGATGACTAAGATTAAAATGCTTCCTACCCCGGCAAAGTTCCATTACGTGTTCAATCTTCGAGATCTTTCTAGGATCTGGCAGGGAATGCTGAACACTACTTCAGAGGTTATCAAAAATCCGGATGTAAGTAATACACAGGAAAGAAAAGCAAATAACATCGTCATTTACCATGTGCCCTAAATATTCTTAGTGACGTAATTTTTAGTGGAATTATGAAAATATTTTGAGATGTTCTAGTATTGATAGTCGTTTCTTTGCTGTTTTTAAACTAATATAAATAAGGAAAAATGTCAGAAAATTTTATTTTAAAAATTCTAATTAAATTAGGTTTGTATTTAAGGAAATGGTATTACACAAATATTTTCTATTAATAGAATAAAAGAAACAATTTTATCATTTTTT
>NW_011888875.1:2069616-2075680 GCF_000151845.1 Pteropus vampyrus
TGAATATAGATTTCTTATCAAAACAGACTAATTTGTCATAAACATAAGACTTTTACAAAGAATATTAATTCGTTGGTTAATCAGAGTGATTTTAGTAGTTTGTCTAGAGACTTCAATTTTAATTTAAAGACTGGAAACAAATAGACACCACTTTCTTTCTAATATGCTTGAGTGAGACCAATTTGAAAAGAGATTAAGTATATTTTAACCTTAAACTTTTAAAATGTAGCATCTTAAATCAGGAAGGATGGTATACTCCACAATACCATGAACTTGAGTTCCCAACTCTGGCTTAAGGGCAATAATACATTTTAATTATGCTTCTACAGGAACTGTTAAAGCTGTGGAAGCATGAGTGTAAACGTGTGATAGCCGATCGTTTCACGGTGCCCGATGACGTGACCTGGTTTGATAAGGCTTTAGTAAGTCTGGTAGAGGAGGAGTTTGGTGAAGAGAAAAAACTCTTGGTGGATTGTGGAATCGACACCTATTTTGTGGATTTCCTGAGGGATGCACCTGAAGCTACAGGTAAACTATCGAAGCAGAATCTGAAATTCCCCAAAGGGAGGGCTGAAGATGGAAGGTTCATTTAAGGACTGATGAATTTCAGTCTAGTAAACTTTATGGAAACAAGCCTGGGACCTATTGTACAGGATGAGTGGATAAATGCATACTCATGGAGGTCAAAGAGTAACTGTTTTTATGCATGTAAGTCTTGGATATTAAGATAAAGTTGGGAGGCAGGATATGGCAGAAGAAAGTGCATAGGACTTATGCCTGTCACACAGAGGTAGATCTGAGGAAAGGATCTACCACACGTTAGCTGGGAATGAATTTTAAGTAAATTTCCATATTTAAAAAGGCTGCTTAAATGCATGCTATTTGTATCTTCTAAATGCTCAAAAATGACCAGGGTGCTCCTTGTTTGGTTTAATAAGGAAGGATATGTGTGATCTATCAAGTTTCTGAGTGACAGTTGTAAAATGAGGTTTATTGCTGGCTATACTATTGGAACGATCCTTCCACAAAAAGAAGCTCATATGTTTTATTTGAATTCAGGTCATGCAAATACAAAAATGATGTAAAGGTAAGAGCATTTGTAAGATAATTAGAATTTATGTATTTTATTTCTTCTAATTCAGAAAGATAAATAATTATGATTTTCAAGGAGCAAAGCACAAATGCGTTTTTTTGTTGGGGGAGTGGGTGTCTGGAGGCAAACATCTAATCTTTTGTGACTTCAAAGAACTTTGTTTCTCAAAGCTTGAGTTGAACATTTATGAAAAGGTGACATGACTATTGAAATTTAAGCAATGAGAGCTTTATGAACACGCCAAACTTAATGATTATATTAAATCAATTTCCTTGCATTGTCATAAAAAGATTAATATACTGTATTATATTAGGACAGGGTAAATTGAAAATCATTATGTACTATTAGATTTGGAAGATCCACTGAGTCTTCTAGTACCTAGTGAATTCCTCAGTTCTTTTAGACTATTCAATGAGTGTGTCACTTTTTTTCCTGTTCCTATTAATCGATACTGAATTTATGTGCCAGTGTAGCTTTCTTTGGTGTTTTTTTTTTATAGTCAAAGTTGGAAAAGTGTTAAGCTGCTATATTATGTGTTTCAAATTTTTTGAAAAGTTATATTGATTTTAATACTTTCCCAGTCAAATAATTGAACATATTAATTTAAAAAAAAAATCATTTCTCTATTTTCTCTCAAGCCTCCACTTCCATTCCCCCAAATTCACTTCTATCCTCACCACTAATCTGAAATTCTCAAACTATAAAAATTTCCTGAGCAAATTCAATGACCTTTTTATTCTTATTAAAAAATAATTTAATTCTTGACCTCTGTTGCTGATTTTAACACTAAATCCTTTTTTTTTTTTGATCTTCATTTTGACCATTGGGTGAATATTTCTGAGAGAATTTAGAAATGCCAATATTCACTTCTGGATTCAAATCAAATTCAGTGTTTATAACATTATTTGAAATTGGCCCTTTCTAGATAGGAAAGAAAGAAGACTGCGTATGATCACAAA
Organism: Pteropus vampyrus; assembly: GCF_000151845.1. Classification (NCBI taxonomy): domain Eukaryota; kingdom Metazoa; phylum Chordata; class Mammalia; order Chiroptera; family Pteropodidae; genus Pteropus; species Pteropus vampyrus. The sequence goes on from NW_011888875.1 coordinate 2,071,669, forward strand.
AATTCTAATGCTTTTACTATTATTTGCTTTCTTTTCTTTTCTAAAATATATAACATGACATTTGGATGAAAATAAGTATTATTCAGGGTTAAGTAGTAGAGCTATGAGTGTATTCATTTGCGTCAAAGGAAGTAGTAAAGTCCAGTGACTTGAAGAAGCTTAATCAATTCTTCTGCCTCCACCCCCAGGTGAAACATCTGAGGAGGCCGATGCTGAGATGCCCAAAGTGTATGAGCCAATTGAATCTTTTGATCACCTAAGGGAGCGTTTGAATCTGTTCCTGCAGCTCTATAATGAGAGCGTCCGTGGTGCTGGCATGGATTTGGTATTCTTCGAGGATGCGATGGTCCACTTGGTCAAGGTGGGTGGCCACGCCCAGTAGCGCCTCCCTGAAACGACAGACTCTTGGCTTCACATGAGAATTTTCCCCTCTTCTTTCATTTTCGTCTCCTAGGAGAATATTAAGTTTAAAAATAAACTCAATGCTACAGTCCAATTTAATTTCTAAACTGAATGCAACATATCGCACATATAGGCTTAAAATCAGAGCAGGTGTACTTCAAATGTGTGATGTGATAATTTTATTCGGTGTTGCTATACAACTCTCAGCTCACTGTTTTCACCACATAGAATGAATGTAGTTGACATTGGAGTTCAACGCACAGGCAAAAAGTCTGCTTATTTCTTGCATCATGCAAAAGAAAACTATAAAAAACTGCAAAAATTTTGAAGATATTATGGCAAGTCAGTCACAAAAAGATAATTACTGTACAATTCCACTTCTATGCGGTACCTAGGGTCATCAAATTCATAGAGACAGAATGGAATGGTGGTTGCCAGGGGCTGGAGTAAGGGGCAATGGGGAACATTTAATGGTACAATTTCATTTTGGCAAGACGAGAAGGGTTTTGGAGATGGAGGGTGGTGATCACTGCATGATAGTGTGATTGTTCTTCATGTCATCGAACTACACGCTTGGAAATGGTTAAGATAGTAAGTTTTATGTCATATGTATTTTACCACAATTAGAAATAATAACTTAAAAATTAAATAGAAACGATTGACTTTGCGCTGGATGAAAATGCTGTTTGAATGAACCACAGCAGGAAAGTATGGTTTCCTTCCTTCTTTGTCACATGAGTCATTATAGTAGCCATCATTCATAAGGCAGTTGATGCTCAAATGTTGAAAGTAAAATATATTATTTACTTGATAACTTATGTGACCTAATTTATGTATATTAAAGGATAATGCAATTTAAAATTCATTGTTGACATTCTCACTTTGTCGATGTCAATTATGTTTTCAGACTGGACCCTTTGAGCTAGAAAGAAGACAATTTGAGGCTGTCTTCCATTACTTAGGTTTAACCTTGAGGCATGATCTCACAATTACAAGTTGTCACTTCTAATAATTACTGAATTTTAGAAACGGAGAGGGTTTTAGAGGTTATCTGATCAACTCTCCCTCTAAAAATAGAAGAGTAGGAGGGAGGCATTTCTGCAACGTGGGAGTAAGTCTGGGGGAGAGAGGAAGACGGGGTTTGTTCTGGGCTTGGGTACCCTCGGCGTGAGGCATTTGGCTTGAAAACTCTAAATTCTCCAGAACCTGAGACGTCTCTACTGAATGATGAGCACAAATGTTCTTTCAAAGCCAAATATAAATAGCATTTTGAAATTAGCTTCTAATTTACAGTTGAGTAAGAGTTATGTGTTTCAAGCATAGACACTCTGTCATATTTAATGATTAAAAGGAAAAAGAAAAAAAGAACAACATCTTTTGTAAATAAGTAATACCACAGGCAACTTCATGATGAAGTGTCTATTAGAGACGCACTCTAACTGGCCTGATATTTCGTAACAGCTTAAATCGAAGACGGGGTTATTTATGTTAGTCTTGTGCTTACGGAAGTTCTCAAGAACTTTCTCCCGTGTTTCACAGCACAGATGACGAGAGATGAGCATTTCTTCACTTTGGGCATGGCAGTCGAGGCCTGGCTGACATAGCACAGGGTCCTTGGCTGCGTTTTCCCTCACTCTTAGCCTCTAACGTGTCTGCTCTGGACTTGGCCAAAGAATCATGAGTGGACTTTCTGAGCTAAGATGCTCTTCATTCCTCATGATCTTCTGGGCTGATGCCCTCTCCTACACTCCCACTTTCTGTGCACAGTACATCCAATCTCTGTGTCCTGTGGGTGTGACCTTGAGACATGTGACCTGGTCATAGGAAATGACGGAAGCCATGAGATGGGATTGAAGATGAAAATCGCAGCAAAACAGGGTGCGATATGAGACCGAGTGTATCTCTTAGCTCCTTTCATAATTAAAGTAAGAATTGCTTTTAAAACAGAGACTATCTTTCTATGACACTTCTTTTGCCCCTTTGGTTGAAGTCCAGGCCGTGGCGTGTAAGGTTTTCATAGTCTGGGCCCTGCCTAGCGGTCTAGCCTGCCAGGGGTCATGCTCTGCTTGGCGTATAGTCTAGAAAAATCAACCGCTTACCAGGAAACACACATCAATTCCAGGGCATGTCACCGAGGTGGCATCCCCAGCAGTGCCGTGCCGTGTACAATGGTCTGTTTGTGTATTCGTAAGCTCTGTGAGGGTGAGCACGCAGTCCATTTGCCTCAGCATTTACGGGCTGGAGGACCACTGAACCTGGCACACTCTAGATGCCTGGGATGAAACCGAGTCCCCAGTATGGCCCTAAACAGTCCTTTGCTGTCTCATCTCCCAATATTTCTGTACCCAGTATCCAGCTGGAAATAGCTGTGGGCATGTGCAGACTCTGAGACTTTGTGCATCACCTTCCTGATTCTTAAAATTTAGCCCAACTCCTGGCCGGCATGCCACCTTCTCCGTATGCTGAACTTCTAGTCATTTTTCAAGATCCAGATCAAATTCCAAGTCCACACCTAAGGCTTGCCTCCACCAGGACCAGGCAGCGTTGTTTCCTTGGCGTTCTGTCCCTTTGTCGTCATCGTTCCGGTCTGTCCCTGGGTTCACTGTGCCACGTCATCGCCTTCTCATTTACAGGTCTCTCTCTCTCTCCTGCGAGAGCGTAAGTGCCTGCCGGGCAAGGTGGACATTGTCAATTTTGTAAATATTTGCTAAAGCAATTAAAAAATGAGTATCTGTCTCACAGTTCATACATAAAAGGACAAAACAGCCCCATTTGAAGGTCTCACTTGATTGCGGTTTCTTTCTCTCATAATTTCTGTTTTTAACTAGATTGTGAGTTTTTTGAGTCTGCTTTTAAAGCAATCTTTTCGTTTGTTCATCTATATGTTCAGTTGTCAGACACATTCTAAAGGTTTACCATGTGCTAGAAACTGGGAATTAAAAAATTTAATAAGACCCAGACCCAGTTGCAGGAGAAGATGTTGGGATGAAGGGTCTCAATTCCTAATTAATAACAATTATTTAAATCCTTTTTATAGTTACCGGCATCGACCAAAGGAAACGATTATGACAAATGCCATATGTTTTGAAAAATGATAACCAAAGAGACACAGAAGGTCCTGGTATGGCTTGCAGTTGCTTGTTACTTGCATTATCTGTGCCTCCTGAAGTAATAAATACCGGGGCAAGAATACATGAATCGACATTGGCAAAATACTAAGAATTCTTTCCAGTATTATTTTTTCCCTGCCTACAACAACTTTGGAGAGAATCACCTGGAAAGAATGAGTGGGAGGCTCACAAAAAGGGTTACCTGCCTACCCCACAATTCTTAGGTCCTCAACAGAGATAGGAAGATGGTTTCCATTTCCTGGGTCTCTGAAGTGGGGGAAATAATTCAAGTGCCAAGAGTGGTCCCAACAGGACTAGGGTGCAGCTCTGCCGTGGAGGGAATCCTGAGAAGGCTGTTTAACTATCCCTTGGCAGAGCCAGGTTACCCCAGGAAACTTCCCCAGCCTCAGAGAAGTGTCCCCTTCTCAGCCCCCCTCCTACTCTCTGTCATTAATCCAGAGGGAAGCGGCCATTACAGCAACCCCCCAGGCCAAACTTGC
>NW_011888875.1:2076230-2077946 GCF_000151845.1 Pteropus vampyrus
GGATGTCTCTCCATCCAGGGCCTGAGAACCCTACATTTTCCCAAATGCTTATACAGAATAAATAAGAAAAAACAGAACATGTACATGTTGAACGACATATGCTGTTTCTGTTTCGCATTCTAGATCTCGCGTGTCATTCGCACTCCTCGGGGGAATGTCCTCCTGGTTGGGGTGGGCGGATCGGGAAAGCAGAGCCTGACGAGGCTGGCTTCGTTCATTGCCGGCTATACTTCCTTCCAGATCGCTCTGACAAGGTAACAAGATTTCACTTTCATTAACCCGAAATGGATTTTGATAAAAGGTTCTCAGAGGCCACCTGAAGTTAAAATGCATTTTTCTTATACATGAAAAAATCATGACAGTGTTTCTTCTTGAATGTTGACTCATCATCTTCTCCTTTCAACATCCGTCACAGATCATGAAAATTTCACATTAATAATTTGCTTTTGAAACATTTTGGTCTCTCATTGCAGTGAATAGCTGTCTTCTTGTTTTTATGTTATCATGATATTCCTTTGGTGCACTTCAGAAGAAATTTATCCTACAAAATGTTAATTCAGATTTCAAGGATGTTAATAAACTGGGAAACCATGAAAAGTTTATATGGATTTACTCCTTCATATATTTAAAATTTTTTATCGAACACATCAACTAATGTGTCAGGCACCGGCTAGGTGCTGGGGAGTAGGTGGAAAGCAAGGTAAACCTGTCCTGTGTCACCACGGAGTTTGCAGTAACCCAAGGTGGACAGACAACTGAGCAAGTCGTTCAATTAGGTATGATATGTAGGTGCTGTAAGGAAATAAATGCAGACCAGATTCTGTTGAAACATGAGGGAGATACTTCTAACCTCGTCTAGCAGATGATTATAAAAGGCTTCCTGGAGGGAGAGATGTTTCAACTGAGACCTGATTGTGAGTAGAGATTATCTCAGAGAGGAGGAATGGTAAAGAATGGTCCAGGCAAAAGAATCAGCACATGCAAAGTCCCATCTGAGGCACTGGAAGAAGTTAAATATGGGTGGGTGTCCAGCGCAAGGTAGGAGTGGGAAAGGAGGAGAAATAGAGGCCTTCGAAGGTGTTGTCGGAATTTGGACTTCATCTCAGAGCAGTAGGAAACCATCACCGAGGCACTGCCGTGGAAGGTATGTTGGATTTGTATGTACAGAAAACGGATGGAAGGATCCAGACTAGACTATTTATAAGGATGTCTCAGGGATCTAGGCAAGAGAAGATGGTGTCATGAGTGGTAGTGGTGAGAATGGAGAAAATAAGACAGGTTCAAGTTCAAGGGATCGTTAGGAAGTTGAGCTTTCGGACTTGATTCATCCTGGTTCTGGCTTGGGAAACTAGATCAACAGCGCTGCATTAAGATAGGGGACCCCAGGAGGGTTGTCCTCAGATGTATATGTGTCACGCAGGGAGAATTAACAAAGAGAAAAGTCGACATGAAGAGATTAGCAGCGGTGATTTAGAGATGCTTCACAGAATTTCGGGATTTCAAGATAAGGTGAGAAGCAGGAGACCAGTTCAGGAAGTTTAGTCGGGTTGAAAATTATTAGAGGTTGATTTCTAGATGTGGGAGCAGGAAGTCTTTCCTGTTGGTCATTGATCAAGAGCTGTGGCGTGGCACCTTGTGGAAAAACCTTCAGCTGACATGTCTCATTGATGGAGATTCATAGATTCCTGCTAGGAGAAAGGTTGAAAATGATTAAAC
>NW_011888875.1:2077996-2080043 GCF_000151845.1 Pteropus vampyrus
TGGTAAAGAATGGTCCAGGCAAAAGAATCAGCACATGCAAAGTCCCATCTGAGGCACTGGAAGAAGTTAAATATGGGTGGGTGTCCAGCGCAAGGTAGGAGTGGGAAAGGAGGAGAAATAGAGGCCTTCGAAGGTGTTGTCGGAATTTGGACTTCATCTCAGAGCAGTAGGAAACCATCACCGAGGCACTGCCGTGGAAGGTATGTTGGATTTGTATGTACAGAAAACGGATGGAAGGATCCAGACTAGACTATTTATAAGGATGTCTCAGGGATCTAGGCAAGAGAAGATGGTGTCATGAGTGGTAGTGGTGAGAATGGAGAAAATAAGACAGGTTCAAGTTCAAGGGATCGTTAGGAAGTTGAGCTTTCGGACTTGATCCATCCTGGTTCTGGCTTGGGAAACTAGATCAACAGCGCTGCATTAAGATAGGGGACCCCAGGAGGGTTGTCCTCAGATGTATATGTGTCACGCAGGGAGAATTAACAAAGAGAAAAGTCGACATGAAGAGATTAGCAGCGGTGATTTAGAGATGCTTCACAGAATTTCGGGATTTCAAGATAAGATGAGAAGCAGGAGACCAGTTCAGGAAGTTTAGTCGGGTTGAAAATTATTAGAGGTTGATTTCTAGATGTGGGAGCAGGAAGTCTTTCCCGTTGGTCATTGATCAAGAGCTGTGGCGTGGCACCTTGTGGAAAAACCTTCAGCTGACATGTCTCATTGATGGAGATTCATAGATTCCTGCTAGGAGAAAGGTTGAAAATGATTAAACATTGGGTTTGGAGAGCCAGATATTCAAGTTTTTATTTGGTCTGAATTATAGAGTTCTGCTCGGTGAATAAATCTAAAAAGTTGCAATTATTTTTAAATATTAAGATAGAGAAATAATTCTAATTACCTTGTATATAATTTTTCTAGTTTGCAAATAAAAGCAAAGTTAGATAAAAAAATAGCCTGATCAAGAAAAAGACTAGACTCTGAGACTCTTTTCCCTAACATTTGTATAACACCCTATAGTTCTCAAAGCACTTTTACAAGCACTTTTACAAGTTTGTGCTTACAAACTAATTTAATCTTTAAAAGGACTTTGTGAATTAGCAGCGCATGTAACGTGAGCCTGTCTTCTAGCTGAGCCTCAGAGAGGTCATCACCCATCTGAAATCCCAAATCGACCTTGCAGTTGACCACAGTATCACTGGTTCTGGTCCGGCTTGACTTTCACTGCATCACACAGTCTCAGTGAAAATATCTTATGACTCTTCTCTCTCTGATAAATTGTTTCCTCTACATGTCATACTGGGGATGCTCCATTACTGATAAAAAGGGAGGTCAAGGCCTTCTTGTCTTCTCATAGCCTTCAAAAACCCATCCTACTGCTAAGCCTTTGCACAGACTCAGGAAGTAAGAGCCTCACATTTGGGGAGCACACAGCTCTTTGTTGTGCATGTGACTCCGGCCATATTATTTGACCCTCTTGATCCAAGGGCTGGGCTGAAAGTTTTTCCATATCACGAGAAACTGGAATGAGATATTTCCTCCTCTCCCCTTTTTTTTTGTTAGCGGGACTGTGTCATTGAAATTCTTTTCTGATCTCTTAGATCTCAATTCTCTAGAAGTCTTCTTAAAATATCGATGCGTGATAGTGGTACTTTTGGTTCTAGAGTTTAGGTTATTGATGTTGAAAAAGCACAGAGCATAGAAGTTAAATATTTAGTAGTTTTTTTTTTTTTTAAAAATCAGAAGGCCATTTGTTCTTATGCTCTGAACTCTGAGTTTATTTAATGACACAAAATTCAAATAATAGTTTAGTAAGTTTGAGTGTCCAGGACGGGAATATCTTTATTTTCACTTTTGGCAGTGATGGGCTACTTTATACTGGGACTTCTCTCACATTTCATGATTGCAAGCTGCTTTCCACCAAAGTATTGCTTTTGACAGTGAAAGAAGGTTTAGGCTGGGATACTTCATAATGTTTATAGCTAGTCTACTACAGTGTGCTGATTGCTTAGCAAACCCTTTCATGTGGGATCCAAAGATGTAATGAAAA
>NW_011888875.1:2081009-2083560 GCF_000151845.1 Pteropus vampyrus
TTATTTTGCAGTTAATTATAGAATCGTTTGTGTATTTTATTTTATTTTTTTGTTTTATATTTTTTAAATACTTTTTTTGGTGTATTTTAAAACGTGGTGCATCTCATCTTGAAGACTTTTGGTTAGTTTTCCAAAGGTGACTTTAAGACACAGATGGAGGAAAGACAATATAAATATGGAGCTATCTGTTTCCATCTGTTTCCATATGCCTGTGCTGAATTTGAATGCCTGCGCTTCTTTTTCAGGTTTCCAACCTATTTGCTCGTGATGAAATTGATGAAATTACTAGTGACCTCATCTCAGTCATGAAAAAAGAACACCCCAGGCGCCCCCCAACCAATGAGAACCTGTACGACTACTTCATGAGTCGGGTCCGACAGAACCTTCACACCGTGCTCTGCTTTTCTCCAGTGGGGGAGAAATTTCGAAATCGAGCTTTGAAGTTCCCTGCCCTGGTTTCAGGATGCACTATTGACTGGTTCAGCCGATGGCCGAAGGACGCCTTAGTTGCTGGTTAGTGCACTGGAAATTTTGATGTCAGAGTTTCAGGTTTACAGTGTGTGTTTGTTTACGTTCTGTGCTGTTTGCTGTGTCTGTACTGAATTGAGCCCAAAGTCACTTTGTCCAAAGCTTGAGGATTTTTGCAAGGTGGTAGTCTTTCTTATTTGGTAGCTTATTTTTCCCAGAGCATGGTTGTCAGAGAGTAAGATCTTTAGTCTGTACCCCTTGGATTAATGTACAATGTTGCTGCCGAGACTTTGTCACAGTTGGATTCCCAGGCACGTTCTGGAATGTCACAGGAAGCCACGGAGCTTTTTATTTCGATAGCATTTGTGTTCTTTTTTTTAAGTGGGTTAGTCAGTCTAATAGTATTTTAAGCTGAGGAAATGCGTCTTGGACATTTCCTCCTTGTGGCTGCAGTGCTGGAAATCAAATTGGAAATCGTTTTCCAGCAATCCTCTGATGGTGTCTGTCCTTGAAAAAGAATGTCAACCAGAGGTTTCTGACTAGGGTCCTTGCTATTTCTGCTTCTGTCTGTTCTTCCGTCTTACGGAACATCGATGCTTCTCTTACTCTAAATGAAATTGAACGTAAAAGTAGTAATGGAGACGTTAAAGATCATTCATTTAGTTTATGTTTGTTTTTTTTTCAGCTTTTGGTGAGAAATCACCTGTGCATATTTTAAGTGATAGAGATACTTAGGTGCCACCTCTGACCTATCATATCAGAACCTCAGGGGAACTCCGATTCAAGGATGGTGGATTTCAAACTTTTTATCTGTTATATTTTAATAATAATTTGGAAGAGTTTTATTTCCCAGTAAAACCTTGCAGGTAGCCATAATAGAGAAAACAGTGAAAAGTGGAGGAGAGACAGTGAAAAGTGGAGGGGAGACACCCCACTCCTGCCTCCCACACTGGCTCTTCAGTTCCATGGTATCCAGTGACAGAACTGTCAATCGACCTGTCCCCCACCTTTTACGAATGGAGGAACTGGGGATAGTGAAGCTGGAGGGAGTTGTCAGAGGTGCAAGCAGAAGCATCAATGATTGGGCCTAGAACCTAGATTTCTCTATATATTAAACAAACTCTTATCCACTGGGGAAGTTTTGATCTCGGCATACTCCTATTGACAATAATATTTTTCAATAATATTTTTAATTAAACACAGATTATTTAAAGACATATGAAGTGCCGATGTATAGTTTTCTCTTTTGTTTTCTAAGGTTTGAGAAAAGGCCAGTGATTAAAAATTTAAGTCCTGTTAAAATGTAAATACAACTAAAGGTAAAACTTTAAAATTCCTTGAAGTAGGATATAAATGCAGAGCACAAAATGACAGTACTTAAGAACTATGTTAAAGTTTACTATGAAATATGGCAATTAGTATGCAAGTACTTTGCAAAATATTATGCGAGATATTATTAACAACCAAAATAACAATTGCAGATGACAAACACTGTAATATACCATAATTAAGATGATTTAATTTAAATACGGAACCTTTCCTGCCAAGTCCCCATTGCAGTCGTGCCTTCTCTCACAGGACAAAGGTCTTATTGATCCTTCCTCTGTTAATTTCTCACAAATAAGCACCACTCTTAAATCTCATCACATCAACCCCAGCCAAGATTACATGGCGGACAGGGGAGCTTTCATTTCTGTGTCCTCCGTTCCTAGTAAGTCCCTGACCTTCGTGCAGGCATCTGTTTGTTCATTTATTCAGAACATACTTACTGAGCTTCATGGCGTTTTTTGAGCCGGGCATGGTGGGGGGCAAGGCAGCCTCATTTCTTCACTCCAGATTCTCTTCCCAGGCAGGCTCATTCACAGCCTCCTGTATAATATGCCTCATCAATTTTTATTTCCGGTTTAGTCCGTCCTCTGCCTTGAAATCTGTGGATTTCACTGCCTGCTTGACACATTCTCCTGGGTGTTTTCCAGGGTCCTTAACTCAATATGTCTAAGACTGGACTAGTTCTCCTCTGGCCTCCCTCCCCGAGGAAGTCTCCCCACCATCCCTCAGACCCTGCGATCAGAGAGCTCTTTGT
>NW_011888875.1:2083610-2086273 GCF_000151845.1 Pteropus vampyrus
AAAAAAATTAATTGTAATGTTTCATAAAATGTGGAGTTTTGAAAATCAATTTCATCTTTGCAAGTAAATATAATGTTACTTGACTTGATATTGACTAGTCTTGTTGTGGTGATCACTTTGCATTACATACAAATATCGAATTATGTTGTACACCTGAAACTAATGTAATGTTGTAATGTCGATTATACCTCAATAAAAAAAAGTTCTTGACTTCAGTAAACAGCAAAGTACTCAAAAGTTTGCTGAGATGTGCACCTCTATTACTTCCAAAGGCATAGCTATTAGAAATTGAAAGAAATTTTTAAAAATCAATTTCATCTTTGCAAGTAAATATATTGAACCAGTATCATTCACACACGATGAAATACTTACCTGATGGAACAATATCAGCATTTTTTTTTGATTCACCGAGTGGCATAAAGCATTGTTTTAAGGACCTTTCCTTCCCATCAAAATAGTTTAGCTAATGGCACAATGACAATATCTCTTTAGATCTTACAATGCAACAAATCTGATGGAGGACCTGAAAATTTTATATAGAACGGCCGGTCAGCAAGGCCAAGGGATCACTTTTATTTTCACGGACAATGAGATTAAGGATGAGTCGTTTTTGGAATATATGAATAACGTTTTATCGTCGGGTGAGGTAGGATCTCATTTATTCTTCATATGTTTTGTCTCTTCGGAGTCCTAACTCTGGAGCTGTCTGTATTTCTTTGCATTAGAGATTTGAATCAGTGCTGTTATCGAGGATTAGGTGATCAGTCTGAAGAATGGCTTTTTCTGTTGGGTTTTTGAAGAATAAAATTCCCAGTCAAAATGCATTTAAAATGTCACTGAATGCTCCACGTGAAAAACGAGAAAGCAGAAGAGAGAGGCTGTTATTTTGCAGTTAATTATAGAATCGTTTGTGTATTTTATTTTATTTTTTTGTTTTATATTTTTTAAATACTTTTTTTGGTGTATTTTAAAACGTGGTGCATCTCATCTTGAAGACTTTTGGTTAGTTTTCCAAAGGTGACTTTAAGACACAGATGGAGGAAAGACAATATAAATATGGAGCTATCTGTTTCCATCTGTTTCCATATGCCTGTGCTGAATTTGAATGCCTGCGCTTCTTTTTCAGGTTTCCAACCTATTTGCTCGTGATGAAATTGATGAAATTACTAGTGACCTCATCTCAGTCATGAAAAAAGAACACCCCAGGCGCCCCCCAACCAATGAGAACCTGTACGACTACTTCATGAGTCGGGTCCGACAGAACCTTCACACCGTGCTCTGCTTTTCTCCAGTGGGGGAGAAATTTCGAAATCGAGCTTTGAAGTTCCCTGCCCTGGTTTCAGGATGCACTATTGACTGGTTCAGCCGATGGCCGAAGGACGCCTTAGTTGCTGGTTAGTGCACTGGAAATTTTGATGTCAGAGTTTCAGGTTTACAGTGTGTGTTTGTTTACGTTCTGTGCTGTTTGCTGTGTCTGTACTGAATTGAGCCCAAAGTCACTTTGTCCAAAGCTTGAGGATTTTTGCAAGGTGGTAGTCTTTCTTATTTGGTAGCTTATTTTTCCCAGAGCATGGTTGTCAGAGAGTAAGATCTTTAGTCTGTACCCCTTGGATTAATGTACAATGTTGCTGCCGAGACTTTGTCACAGTTGGATTCCCAGGCACGTTCTGGAATGTCACAGGAAGCCACGGAGCTTTTTATTTCGATAGCATTTGTGTTCTTTTTTTTAAGTGGGTTAGTCAGTCTAATAGTATTTTAAGCTGAGGAAATGCGTCTTGGACATTTCCTCCTTGTGGCTGCAGTGCTGGAAATCAAATTGGAAATCGTTTTCCAGCAATCCTCTGATGGTGTCTGTCCTTGAAAAAGAATGTCAACCAGAGGTTTCTGACTAGGGTCCTTGCTATTTCTGCTTCTGTCTGTTCTTCCGTCTTACGGAACATCGATGCTTCTCTTACTCTAAATGAAATTGAACGTAAAAGTAGTAATGGAGACGTTAAAGATCATTCATTTAGTTTATGTTTGTTTTTTTTTCAGCTTTTGGTGAGAAATCACCTGTGCATATTTTAAGTGATAGAGATACTTAGGTGCCACCTCTGACCTATCATATCAGAACCTCAGGGGAACTCCGATTCAAGGATGGTGGATTTCAAACTTTTTATCTGTTATATTTTAATAATAATTTGGAAGAGTTTTATTTCCCAGTAAAACCTTGCAGGTAGCCATAATAGAGAAAACAGTGAAAAGTGGAGGAGAGACAGTGAAAAGTGGAGGGGAGACACCCCACTCCTGCCTCCCACACTGGCTCTTCAGTTCCATGGTATCCAGTGACAGAACTGCCAATCGACCTGTCCCCCGCCTTTTACGAATGGAGGAACTGGGGATAGTGAAGCTGGAGGGAGTTGTCAGAGGTGCAAGCAGAAGCATCAATGATTGGGCCTAGAACCTAGATTTCTCTATATATTAAACAAACTCTTATCCACTGGGGCAGTTTTGATCTCGGCATACTCCTATTGACAATAATATTTTTCAATAATATTTTTAATTAAACACAGATTATTTAAAGACATATGAAGTGCCGATGTATAGTTTTCTCTTTTGTTTTCTAAGGTTTGAGAAAAGGCCAGTGATTAAAAATTTAAGTCCTGTTAAAATGTAAATACAAC
>NW_011888875.1:2088818-2091606 GCF_000151845.1 Pteropus vampyrus
TAGTCATGTCAACTTTATCTCCTAAGTGTTGGTGGCGTCTATCCAGCACTTTCTCTTTCATTGACATCCAGAACCAAACAATCATTGTCACTCACCCAAATAGCTTTCTAATGATGTCTCCCACCCATCTCTCATCGCTGACAGAATAATGAGAAACACACAAACACAATCACCTTGCTTTCTCTTTAAAACCTTCCATTGCTTTTAGAATAGAGGCCACGATCTCTAGTGTGGCTTTCAAACTGGGAAGAGCTGGCTCTGCGGACCTCCCCAGCTTCACCTGAGGTCACTTTTTCTTCCTGCTCTGTCTCCTTGATCCTGGAACACACCCATTTCCTCCCCTCGCAGCGCCTTCCACATCCTGTTGCTCCGTTTGTCTGGATAATGCTGGCTCAGCTCAATGTGGCCTCCCGTGGGCAAACTTGCCCTGTCCCCCCACTGAGCCAGTCCCCCTGTCATCCATTTCACAGAACTCTGTGCTTTTCCTTGCTGGGACCGACCTCAGCTTGGTATTTATACACTTAGTCGTGTGATTTATTCGATTAATGTTTATGTGTCCTACTAGACAAAAAACTCCATGAAGTCAAGGATTGCATATCTTTCGTTCACAGTTTTGGCAGCTACCAGTGTTGGACGCGTACAGTGTTGAATGAATAAACTGGTCTATCAAAATTCATCATTCTTCCCTACTGTGGCCCTGACTTACTTGCAATCTTCTGTAATCCAACACAAATCTTCTCTTTTTTTTTTTTTGATATACCTATTTCGTTTGTCTTCTGAACATGCTTTAAGCATCCTTATCCTTCCATACATTGTCCCTCTTACAAAGAATATTGTTTCTTATCTTCTTTATCTAAGTTCCAAAGCTTGATCAAGACTCATCATATCCTTCCATCCTCCGTTGTTCACTTAGGAAATTAAAAATTTTCCCCCTTTCTTGGATCTCCTGTATTTATAGCACTTATACTTTATAAGGTGAACTTGGATATTTAAATCTTTAACCCATTTCCTGTTGGCCCCGAGAATACTCTCCGGTGGCACTTGTGGTTGCAGCGTTTACCCCAAGATAACTCGTGAGTTACCCCCAAAGTTTACCATGAAATATCTTGCTTTTATTATTTTAAAGTGCTCTGGTATAGTGATTGTCTTTGGAAACAAATGACAACATTCTATTTATAGCATTCTGATTTTAGTATTTACAAAGTATAGTAATTCTCAATCGCTGAAAATGTCAAATCCTAGGAAACATAGCATTCCTACACATGATGTTAACATCATTCTCAAATAGTTGTGAGCCAAAGATTTATCTGATGAATCTGATTTATGTATACATTTCTGTTACATTAGGATTAGAGACAAGCTCTGTTTACAAATAACTCTAAGACCAGTTCTTATATTTTGTTTTCACATTGAAAGCCAGTCAGATTTGCTTCAGCCTCAAAGAGCGTGTTTCTGTAAAATTAAATTAACGCTGGCAGTGAGCTGTACTTTTTTTTTCTAAACGGGAAATAGGTTAAACCTTTTGATAACCAGTAAGCCCTTGTGGTTATGTCACCAGCCTCGTCTAGTAAGTGTTTACTCTGCTGGTCTCAGTAGTGGATAAAATAATTATAAAACATGAGCTCTTTTTTCTAATACATATAAAATCTTGCTGGGAAAACCAACATCTGCACCTAATCTGAACCTGCCTTGTGTAGTTTTGAAAGAATACTATCTGTGAGGATTGGAAGTACTAATACACTTAGAGATTAAAGTGTTTTTTATTCTTTCTAGAAAATTTGCTATAAAGTTTCTGGAAAAACCATTATATAAGTTGCCTTCAGGATGTTGATTCTGAATTCTCTAGCTACATCAATAAGGAAATATATCATTCGTTCGGGTTAGCATATTTCATTTAGATTATACTAAATATTTTCCATAAAAGTGTTAAATTATTGTGTATTTTTCTAATTGATTTATATTTTTATTTTTTTAAGATGCATTTTATTTTTACTTTTTAAAACATTTTATTGAGGTATGGATGATATACAAAAAGCTGTACATATTTGACATATACAACTTGATGAGATTATTACCATAATCTAGGCCCTAATCATATCCATCACCTTCAAAAGTTTCCTCCCACCCTCATTAATCATCGTCGTCGTCATCATCATCATCATCATCATCATCATCATCATCATCATCATTATTTTGATAAGAGCACAACATAAGATCTACTCTCTCAGCATTTTAAGTATACAAACAGCGTTATTAACTGTTGGCACCATGCCGTGTAGTAGATCTGTAGGATTTATTCATTTTGTATAACTGAAACTTCATACTTTTTGGCTAATACCACCCCATTCCTCACTCCTGCCAGCCCCTGGCAAACACATTTCTCCTCTCTGCTTCAATGAATCTGACTATTTTAGAATCCTCTTATAAGTGGTATCGTGCAGTATTTGTCCTGTGCCGGCTTGTTTCATTTAGCGTGATGTCCTCTAGGTTCATCCATATTGTTGTGTCAGGATTTCCTTTCTTTTTAAAAGGCTGAATAATATTCCATCATATTTTCTTTTCCCGTGCATTCATCAATGGACATTTATGTTGTTTCTATGTCTTGGCTACTGTCAATAACGCTGCAGTGACCATGGGGGTGCAGATATCCCCTTGAGATACTGATGTTATTTCCTTTGGCTGTGTACCTGAAGTGCGATTGTTGGATCAGATGGTAGTTCTATTTTTAATTTTGGGGGAAACCTCCATACTGTTTTCCACAGTGGCTGTACCAATTTACATTCCCGCT
>NW_011888875.1:2091656-2093777 GCF_000151845.1 Pteropus vampyrus
CTGGCAGTGAGCTGTACTTTTTTTTTCTAAACGGGAAATAGGTTAAACCTTTTGATAACCAGTAAGCCCTTGTGGTTATGTCACCAGCCTCGTCTAGTAAGTGTTTACTCTGCTGGTCTCAGTAGTGGATAAAATAATTATAAAACATGAGCTCTTTTTTCTAATACATATAAAATCTTGCTGGGAAAACCAACATCTGCACCTAATCTGAACCTGCCTTGTGTAGTTTTGAAAGAATACTATCTGTGAGGATTGGAAGTACTAATACACTTAGAGATTAAAGTGTTTTTTATTCTTTCTAGAAAATTTGCTATAAAGTTTCTGGAAAAACTATTATATAAGTTGCCTTCAGGATGTTGATTCTGAATTCTCTAGCTACATCAATAAGGAAATATATCATTCGTTCGGGTTAGCATATTTCATTTAGATTATACTAAATATTTTCCATAAAAGTGTTAAATTATTGTGTATTTTTCTAATTGATTTATATTTTTATTTTTTTAAGATGCATTTTATTTTTACTTTTTAAAACATTTTATTGAGGTATGGATGATATACAAAAAGCTGTACATATTTGACATATACAACTTGATGAGATTATTACCATAATCTAGGCCCTAATCATATCCATCACCTTCAAAAGTTTCCTCCCACCCTCATTAATCATCGTCGTCGTCATCATCATCATCATCATCATCATCATCATCATCATCATCATTATTTTGATAAGAGCACAACATAAGATCTACTCTCTCAGCATTTTAAGTATACAAACAGCGTTATTAACTGTTGGCACCATGCCGTGTAGTAGATCTGTAGGATTTATTCATTTTGTATAACTGAAACTTCATACTTTTTGGCTAATACCACCCCATTCCTCACTCCTGCCAGCCCCTGGCAAACACATTTCTCCTCTCTGCTTCAATGAATCTGACTATTTTAGAATCCTCTTATAAGTGGTATCGTGCAGTATTTGTCCTGTGCCGGCTTGTTTCATTTAGCGTGATGTCCTCTAGGTTCATCCATATTGTTGTGTCAGGATTTCCTTTCTTTTTAAAAGGCTGAATAATATTCCATCATATTTTCTTTTCCCGTGCATTCATCAATGGACATTTATGTTGTTTCTATGTCTTGGCTACTGTCAATAACGCTGCAGTGACCATGGGGGTGCAGATATCCCCTTGAGATACTGATGTTATTTCCTTTGGCTGTGTACCTGAAGTGCGATTGTTGGATCAGATGGTAGTTCTATTTTTAATTTTGGGGGAAACCTCCATACTGTTTTCCACAGTGGCTGTACCAATTTACATTCCCGCTAAGAGTGCGCATGGTTCTCTTTTCTTCATATCCTCACCAGTACTTGTTATTATTATTATTTTTTTGATAATAGTCATCCTAACAAGTTCAAAGTGGTATCTCATTGTGATTTGGACTTGGATTTCCCTCACGATTAGGGATTGTGAGCACCTTTTCATATACCCGTTGGCCATTTGTTTGTCTTCTTTGGAGAAATCTCTGTGCAGTTCCTTTGCCCATTTTAATCAGGTTTCTTTTTTGTTGTTGTTGTTGCTATTGAGTTGTAGGAGTTATTTATTTTGGATATTAACCCTTTATCAGATTTATGGTTTGCAAATATTTTCTTCCATTTCGTATGTTATCGTTCATGTGTTGTTTCTTATGCTGGGCAGAAGGGTTTTAGTTTGATGTCGCCCCGCTTGTCTATTTTTGCTTTTGTTGCCTGTGCTTGTGGTGTCACATCCAAAAACATTATTGCCAAGACCAATGGCATGGAGCTTACCCACTGTTTTCTTCTAGGAGTTTTGTGGTTTCTGGTCTTATATTTAAGTCTTTAATCTGTTTTGAGTTGATTTTTATATATGGTGTAAGATAAGGGCCCAATTTCATTCTTTTGCATGTGGGTATTCAGTTTTCCCAGCACCATTTTTTAAAGAGAATACCCTTTCTGCATTGTATATTCTTGGCTCCTTTGTTGAAGATGTATTCACCATATATGTGTGGGTTTGTTTCTAGCTATTCTGTTCCATCGGTCCATATGTCTGCTTTTAATGCCAGTGCCATACTTGTTTTGATTACTGTGGCTTTGTAACATTTTAAAATCGG
>NW_011888875.1:2093827-2096100 GCF_000151845.1 Pteropus vampyrus
AAGGTGAATAGCATATATGTGGACATATATTTTTTTCAAAGAAGGCCATTTTAATTATGTAAATCAAATGGCTCACTTTGGAAATTATTACTTGATTTATACTATACAGGATTTTGGTCTTATGAGTTCTGCTTTTGCAACTGCCCACAACTAGCAGTGCAGCATAAGAGAAATGAGGTCCCTGCACACAGTCACCCCTCAGAAAGTAGCACCAACTACCGTAGTGCCTATGGTTTCCCAGAAAAAGTATCACATTTTTTATGAAGCTCATTAGTCAATCAATATTTTTGAACTTTGGGCTTCGATTAAAAATGTTTTCTTAGTCCTCTAAAGACCCTAACATGTTTGTTTCTATTTGAATTTCTAAATCTAAGTGACTTTGGAGTCCATCATCCTTGGATTAGAATTCCAAAACTGACACCTATAAACACACTTCTCTGAGCTTGTTATCCTTATCTACACAATGTACATGATACTGTCCATCACTTAGGGATATTGTAAGGATTAACTGATAAGGTTTTGTGATTTAGTATCTGCCAAGCTTAGATATGCTTGTCCTCTGAATGTCTCCATTAAGAATGTGTTTGTAAAGAAAACCAGAGAAGTAGTGGCTTAAACAAGTAAGGTGGTCCCCCCCCGCCCGCCCCCTCTTTTCTTTTTTCTGCTGCCAAGAGAATGCAGAGATTCTCTGTCCAGGACGATACCATTGGGAACCTTACTTCGTCTTGCTGTCATCTTTAGGGGCTATGGCTCTTATCCTTACAGGCAGAGATGGCTACTGCATCTTAAGGCATCCTTTCTGTTGGTGCCTCATGAAGCGTTGCCTTTTACTTCAGAATGGGATTCTTCCTCAGAAACTTTTATCTGCATATCATTTTCCAGAACTGGGTTTCTCTTAGTTCCAAGAGAATCAGGGGAATCAAAGAGTTTTGGTTAACCAGATTGCTACCCAGAGCAAAACTGGGATTCTTTTTCTAACAAACTTAGGGTGGCTCCTGGATAGGCAACTAACGTGCCTTCCTCACTTTGTAAGTTCTGTTCTTTTAATCCAAATGAAGTGGAAATCGGAGGACGCCAACGATCAGAGACCGAGCCCGTGTCCTCCCCTCTGTCTCACACATACTTTACCTTATTTGCCATCAAGCGACATGAACATACAATACCAGGGTGTAACCCACCCCAACCGCAGACATCAGGCTGCAGGTAGGTCCCCAAACTGGCATTGCTGCCTTGGTGGTTGCATGTTGAACATGATGGAAGGGTTTTTCCATGGCTTCTTAGAGTCTGAGTCTCAGTAGGCTTGGGTCTCTCTAAGAGAAAGCGACTTGATCCTTTGTATAACCTTTCCTAAATCAGAGATTATGTATGGGTCTATGGAAAAATATACTTTGAATCCATCCATTTTTATGCTTTTCGGCTTTTTGGAGAGACAAAAAGACAACTTGCTAGGTAAAGAAAAAAAGTCACCATTATCGATACTCTGTTCACAAAAGAAGGAAAATGATTATTACATGGTACATACCAGGAAGTTTTCAGAAAGTGGGGACGTCCCTGAAGATATCCCATAATGCCAAGTAAAGTGCTTAGTATCGTGTCTGGCACATTTGTTAATATTGCAGCTGTTGTGGTTAATATCTACAGAAAATTAGTCATAGGTCATAGTTGTTCCTGTGTGTCCAGCACCCAGACTTAAACTTCCCAGAGTTTAAACTGTTTCTGTAGAGGCCGCGTGGCTCACATGAGGAAGTATGACTTCTGAGTGACATACTTTATTGCCTTTTAGTGCATGTGTTATACTCTGTTTGTAGCCAAGCTGATAAATGGTCTCTATTATTTACATAAGAATAAATATGGCCCCACAATTACCATATTGAGAACTTAATTTAGTGATCAGTTACGGATGGTGAAAAGATACCACTTTTTATTTCTTTGCCAACTATCACCTGATAGGTTTGTTCACTCAATATCTTCTCTTTCTCTCCCTTTTTATTGGCCATATTTCTATTTGCAACTCTTATGTGCATTATTCAATATTTTTAAGTACTTTTTAAGTAAATTCATAGACCATTTTGTCTAAGATTCATAAAAATGGTTGTGATAATTTGTAACTGCCTCATGCAAACCTTTTTTAATAAATTCCTTGGGGTTGAGCGCAAGTATCATACTATCTTTTCGTTCCATGGCACCAGCCATGATGGATGTATAGCAGACACCTGACATGTAAGTGGTGATTGATTATCTGTGACTTGGTGGCCTGTCCTTGTCATAGGAAA
>NW_011888875.1:2096150-2103437 GCF_000151845.1 Pteropus vampyrus
AGGGGAATCAAAGAGTTTTGGTTAACCAGATTGCTACCCAGAGCAAAACTGGGATTCTTTTTCTAACAAACTTAGGGTGGCTCCTGGATAGGCAACTAACGTGCCTTCCTCACTTTGTAAGTTCTGTTCTTTTAATCCAAATGAAGTGGAAATCGGAGGACGCCAACGATCAGAGACCGAGCCCGTGTCCTCCCCTCTGTCTCACACATACCTTACCTTATTTGCCATCAAGCGACATGAACATACAATACCAGGGTGTAACCCACCCCAACCGCAGACATCAGGCTGCAGGTAGGTCCCCAAACTGGCATTGCTGCCTTGGTGGTTGCATGTTGAACATGATGGAAGGGTTTTTCCATGGCTTCTTAGAGTCTGAGTCTCAGTAGGCTTGGGTCTCTCTAAGAGAAAGCGACTTGATCCTTTGTATAACCTTTCCTAAATCAGAGATTATGTATGGGTCTATGGAAAAATATACTTTGAATCCATCCATTTTTATGCTTTTCGGCTTTTTGGAGAGACAAAAAGACAACTTGCTAGGTAAAGAAAAAAAGTCACCATTATCGATACTCTGTTCACAAAAGAAGGAAAATGATTATTACATGGTACATACCAGGAAGTTTTCAGAAAGTGGGGACGTCCCTGAAGATATCCCATAATGCCAAGTAAAGTGCTTAGTATCGTGTCTGGCACATTTGTTAATATTGCAGCTGTTGTGGTTAATATCTACAGAAAATTAGTCATAGGTCATAGTTGTTCCTGTGTGTCCAGCACCCAGACTTAAACTTCCCAGAGTTTAAACTGTTTCTGTAGAGGCCGCGTGGCTCACATGAGGAAGTATGACTTCTGAGTGACATACTTTATTGCCTTTTAGTGCATGTGTTATACTCTGTTTGTAGCCAAGCTGATAAATGGTCTCTATTATTTACATAAGAATAAATATGGCCCCACAATTACCATATTGAGAACTTAATTTAGTGATCAGTTACGGATGGTGAAAAGATACCACTTTTTATTTCTTTGCCAACTATCACCTGATAGGTTTGTTCACTCAATATCTTCTCTCTCTCTCCCTTTTTATTGGCCATATTTCTATTTGCAACTCTTATGTGCATTATTCAATATTTTTAAGTACTTTTTAAGTAAATTCATAGACCATTTTGTCTAAGATTCATAAAAATGGTTGTGATAATTTGTAACTGCCTCATGCAAACCTTTTTTAATAAATTCCTTGGGGTTGAGCGCAAGTATCATACTATCTTTTCGTTCCATGGCACCAGCCATGATGGATGTATAGCAGACACCTGACATGTAAGTGGTGATTGATTATCTGTGACTTGGTGGCCTGTCCTTGTCATAGGAAATGCTGTCTCAGAATTGGTCCCCTATTTGGCACGGTTGGGAAAATACAAGTCTCCAACAGGAGATTTTTACCCCAACGTTTTTAAAGGACACTAAATTAGAATTGACTGCAAATGACCAGCTATTACATTTTAGAACAAGATGGCCCAGGCATAAAAATATTTAGTGACGAACATTTCACATGCCAAATGTAGTCAGAGCCTGGGGGAATTCAGTGTATGACAGATTCTGAGTAAAAAAATAAATGAGATCGCTAAATATGAGTACCAGGTGGACATCGATTTCCGAGTTATTTGTACCACTTTTGTCCTTATGTAAAACCATAAAACAGGCTGGCTGCTGATCAGAACCTGCAGCTGTATAGAAGAGACTTCTTTGCACAAGTACTAGAAAACAAAGAATGATGATAGGCTTGAAGTCTGTTATAGTTTAGCACATAAAAGGGAAAATAAAATTGTTGATGTCCTAGGCCTGGAACCAAAAACGCGGACATATATCTACCTAGCTGGGACTATAAAAATAGTATGCAGTCCTAAGAAATGTCTGAGTCTTTTAAAAATAGCCAATTAACTTTTACAGTGGCGGTTCACATATTTCACACACTGTCATCTTTATTTTTCCTAGTGTCTGAACACTTCCTTTCTTCCTATGATATTGACTGTAGCTTGGGAACCAAGAAGGAGGTGGTCCAGTGCATGGGCTCCTTCCAGGATGGGGTGGCTGAGAAGTGTGTCGATTATTTCCAGAGATTCCGACGTTCTACCCACGTGACCCCCAAGTCCTACCTCTCCTTCATTCAGGGCTATAAGTTCATATACGGAGAGAAGCACTTGGAAGTGCAAACTCTGGCCAACAGGTAAGTGCGAAGGTCAAATATAAAGCTATTTTTAAAGCAGTGGCTCTCAATTGGGGGCAGATTTCCTCCTAGTGAATGTATTTGTTTATTACAACTCGGGTGGCAGAGAGGGGGGTGGGGTGAAGGGTGCTCCGGGCTTCAAGTGAGTAGAGGTCAGGGATGTTGCTGAACATCCCACAGGGCATGGGACAGCCCCCCACTTCAGGGAACTCCCCAGCCCCAAACCCCAGTAGTGCTGAGCTTGAGAAACCCTCATAAGCATGAGAGAGTCTGACGCTTGTGTTCACTGCTTCGTGAATACGCTACTTCTGCTGCAGTTGCTCCACATCTCACTCTCTGCCTTGGCCTTTTCTGAACACTTCCATCGTCTGCCTGAATGTGGCCGGAATCAGCCAGGGTTGAACAGAAGAGACACCTGGGTGGGTGTTCAGACTAAGTGACTCTGAGGACTTCAGTCTTTAAGACACGTTATCTCAGGTTCAGGCAGGCAGCGAGTCCCTTCGCGCTGGTGTTCTGATGGCTTCGCATTTGCTTCTTTTCTTAAATCCCAAGTCTTTCTTCTTTTAACCTCATTAGTCTCTATTGAAAACCAGAAGTTAATGGTTTTGCTTCCTCCATGATGGGGCTTCAAGCATTTTGAGTCTGTTGTCATTTAGCTATACTTCATTAGGCACGTTTCCCACGTGATGCAGACTCCGGACCCACCGTCGTTCCCCATGTCGCACAGAATATTTTTGGCAGCTTCTCTCTTCCCACACGCTGTCTAGGAAGCCGTACAAATGCCTCCAGTCTGGAATCAAGCCTGGACCTACATCCTTTTTTTTTTTGTCAAGCCCTGTTGTATTGGCTGCTTGTTCATACACTTATTCTTCAAATCTGGTCACTGCTATTTATATTAATAGACAGCATTTGGAAAATGTGGCCAAGAGCCACAGATGTTGACACTGCTCCCTTGGATTTTCAATCCCAGAATGAACACTGGATTGAAAAAGCTGAAAGAAGCTTCGGAGTCTGTTGCAGCCCTGAGCAAAGAATTGGAAGCAAAAGAAAAGGAGCTACAGGTGGCAAATGACAAAGCCGACACGGTGGGTGGACATTTACATGGTGTCACATTCTTTCTCAATTCCCGGTTCGTAAGTGTTAATGACATTTGCATAGTCACTGAGTTATAGCCAAGAGAGTATCAATTACTTATTTCCATTAGAATACGATAGTCTTAATTTTCCGTATGACAGTTTGTATAAGTGGACAGAAGTCAAGAAATTAAAGCAAAATGTGCCTTTTCAGCTGGGTCTCTGGGAAGTTTTGATGAGGTATTTTTTTTTATTTTTTATTTTTGATTGAATTAGGTCTTAAAGGAAGTGACGATGAAGGCACAGGCTGCCGAGAAGGTCAAGGCTGAGGTACAGAAGGTGAAGGACAAAGCGCAAGCCATCGTAGACAGCATCTCTAAAGATAAAGCCATTGCAGAAGAGAAACTGGAAGCAGCCAAACCAGCTCTGGAAGAAGCAGAGGCAGCCCTGCAGGTAAATCTGCATGACATGACAGATGCCAGGTGTTGGGGTGGGAGGAGGACTAAGAAAAGATGGGTGACAGCAGGAAATGCTCTACTGCTTCAGACCAGAGCTCTCTCCATGAGAACAACTTCAAGTAATGGTTCTGCATGGAGGCGTTATCAGCTCTTATAGATTTTGCATGTGTTGCTTCCCACCTCGTTTCCTCACTCACGATTGATGGGCAGTGTCATGTAATGGCGGCCAGGAGTCCTGGATTCCCATTTCCGCTCTGTTAACCAATCAGCTGTGTGACATTGGGGAAGTCACATAAAATTCTTAAACTCACGTTTCCTCACATCCCTTGAGGACATTGGAGTGGGTCCGTGGGATGCACTGTTCTCTGAGTTGATCTATGAATTCCTGATCTGAGGTATCTCGTTCACGTCAGAGTTTGGGCAGGCTTCCAACACAAATATTCACTGCGATTGTGTGGCAGTGACAGAAATGGCAAAATTAGAAAGGAGGCTGGATTCTGAGGAAATATGACAAGTTTCGCGAACTAGGCCACAGCTGAATGGGCTGGCCCAGTTCTGAAGTCTCAGTTTAAGGTGTTTGGGGGCTCCGTGTAAGATCGCTTTTACTGCAGCCGTGCTCATCTGCTGCCTCGTGTCGTTTGCTACCTGGCCTGAGAAGCAGCTGGACAAACGGAGCACTGCTGATCCGGGTACCACTAATTCGAGTTACGTAACCTCAGTCGAGCAGGCATCATTACTTGATAATGTAATTGTGATTGTTTTACCACTGTCTTACTTTGGGGATAAGCATACACCTGTGAAACCATCACCACCATCAAGGCCATGGAAATATCTCTCACCTCCCAAAGTCTCCCCCTGCTTCCTTTAGTATTATTGTTACTTGTGGTAAGAGCACTTAACGTGAGATCTACCCTCTTTCCAATTTTAAGTATATAATACGGTGTCGTCACTTACAGGCTCTATGCCGTGTAGTAGATCCCCAGAACTTGCTTATCTTGTGTGACTGAAACTCTGTCTGCCTCAACCGTCACCTCCTCACTCCTCTGCCACCCCTTGTCACTGGCAATCACCATGCTCCTCGCTGCTTCTGTGAGTGTCTATTTTAGATTCCACATATAAACACGATCATCCAGTATTTGTCTTTCTGTGTTTGGCTTATTTCACTTAGCATGATGTCCTCCAGGTCCATCCATGTTGTCATAGATGGCAGGATTTCTTTCTTTTTTTTAAGGCTTAAATGTGTGTGTGTGTGTGTGTATAACATTTTTTAAATTCATTCATTCATCGATGGACATTCAGGTTGCTTCTATATCTTGGCTATTGTGAGTAATGCTGCAGTGAACATGGGGGTGCAGATATCTCTTCAAGATCTGATCCTCACCCTGCACCCCCATTTAGGCATGCTGGCTTCACTGAGAGTGCTTGATCAACAGAGAGAAGACAATGATAGTGCAGAGAAAACTTCTAACCTTTTTTTTTGAACTTGTGATACCTAGTGGCGTCATAGGAATAGAGCATATGGCATCTCAGGTCTTGCTTAAAGACCCACATTTTCCCAAGACTTAAAAGGCCTAGCATCTCTTTTAATATTATATTTTCCAGTATCTTTCTAATTCAGTGCTCTCTGCCACAAAAATATTCTGTATTATGTAGTCATCAGTGCAGAGATGTGTGGAACAGGGTAAAGGGATGGGGTGTGTGTGAGAGGTTTCAAATAATTCCTTTCATTGGTTCTGCCTCCATCTTATTGTCTCTTTGAGGCCTTTTGAAATTTTGAAATATGGCGCCACCAGGGTATACTAAGAAAGTTTCAAGTACCTCCAGATTCTAACGTTTTCATATCAGGTTGCGTAAATTGATACAACAAATAAAGTAACAGCAAAGACCGTCTCTATCTCAATGCTGATCTGACTTGACACAAATGTATAAAATGCTTCCAGATGTTAAAGAACTATTTATTACATTGCAATGATGTACTGGAAATTATATAAGTCATATGGCTTTGCTTGTCAAAAAATGATGATTTCAATACTTAGGTGACATAGATTAAACTTCAGATATGCCCCTCCGCCCAATTCCTTTTACCTGGGCACCTAACGTAACCGAGCCCAGTCTTGTTTGAAAATTTCCCTTTCTAAAATGAAAGTGAAATAAGCATGTTCGGCTCTTATATCTTACATAACTTTAATTTGGCTCTACTTTCCTCATTGGCCACTATTCTCTCTTTTCCTTTATAGCCATCCATCTCAAATTAGGGTCTATCTGGTATTTCTATTTTTTTTAAAAATACAAATTCTTCTTCGCTTCCAGCTGTCTAGCTTTCACAAATACTGTTCTATTGAAACAAGCCTTTTCACAGTCTCTAGTTATATTCCTAATTATCAAGTCTAGTGGTTTTCTTCTTTTTCTCAGTCTTCGGAGAAAAGATTATTAGCTGGGATGAGAAGCTCCTTGGGTATGTTCTTTTGGCAGGAGGGGTACGAATGCAAATAAAATGGAAAGTTTTCAAGATCTGGAAGGAATGAGTATACAGTATTTATCCTAGAAATGGGACTGCATCAGATTCTTATATTTAATATTTTCTCAATACTTATTCCATAAATAGTCACAGCAGCTCTTTGTAACTATTGAATAATTTACGCTATGAAGAATCTCTGTAACTAGAAATGGAACAGAATTTTTCTAAGAACTTAGAGAAACTCTTATTGCTCAGATTCTGTCATGTAAAGGTCAGTTCCGAGCTAAGAAACCTCTAATTATTCAGTCTGTCAGCCCCTGGGCTGCCTGCTAGTGTCAGTCCACGGGGACAAGTTGCTTAAGAGAGAGAGGCAGATTCTTGCCCTACATAACTAATGAGTCAAAAAGCACTGCCAATGCGGAGTTTTCCTGGTCTCTGCATAAGTGCTGACTATTCTTTTTCTTTCAAGTTACACACTCTTTTTTTTTTGACACTATGGGGTCTGTATGGTTTTAGAGAAGTCACAGCTCCTCATCGACTCACCAACATTTCGATCTTCATTGTCAGTTTGAATTGTAAACATTTAAACTTTTTGGGACATGAGTTTCTTTGGGATTAAATATGCGTCTAGCCCCCAAGACTGTATCTAACTTAAACACGCTCGTTTTCTTCTGTCGAAACAGTAACATTTAGAGATGACAGTTCCGTGTGCGCTTTCTCACATGAGATTAGATGACAGCTTCCCTTCCTCCCGCAGACCATCAAGCCTTCAGACATTGCGACTGTCCGCACGCTGGGCCGGCCCCCTCACCTCATCATGCGGATCATGGACTGTGTGCTGCTGCTGTTTCAAAGGAAAGTCAACGCAGTGAAAACCGACCCGGAGAAGAGCTGTCCGGTTCCTTCCTGGCAGGAATCCTTAAAGCTGATGACTGCAGGGAACTTCTTACAGAACTTACAGGTGGGTGGCCCAGCAGTGATGGGCTAAGAGTGGACCAGACTGCATTGGCATATCTGAGTCCTTTAATGGAATAAGTTTCTAAAAGAATTTATTCAACATACATATTTTTGCTTACTATTTTT
>NW_011888875.1:2103487-2131898 GCF_000151845.1 Pteropus vampyrus
ACAAGTTGCTTAAGAGAGAGAGGCAGATTCTTGCCCTACATAACTAATGAGTCAAAAAGCACTGCCAATGCGGAGTTTTCCTGGTCTCTGCATAAGTGCTGACTATTCTTTTTCTTTCAAGTTACACACTCTTTTTTTTTTGACACTATGGGGTCTGTATGGTTTTAGAGAAGTCACAGCTCCTCATCGACTCACCAACATTTCGATCTTCATTGTCAGTTTGAATTGTAAACATTTAAACTTTTTGGGACATGAGTTTCTTTGGGATTAAATATGCGTCTAGCCCCCAAGACTGTATCTAACTTAAACACGCTCGTTTTCTTCTGTCGAAACAGTAACATTTAGAGATGACAGTTCCGTGTGCGCTTTCTCACATGAGATTAGATGACAGCTTCCCTTCCTCCCGCAGACCATCAAGCCTTCAGACATTGCGACTGTCCGCACGCTGGGCCGGCCCCCTCACCTCATCATGCGGATCATGGACTGTGTGCTGCTGCTGTTTCAAAGGAAAGTCAACGCAGTGAAAACCGACCCGGAGAAGAGCTGTCCGGTTCCTTCCTGGCAGGAATCCTTAAAGCTGATGACTGCAGGGAACTTCTTACAGAACTTACAGGTGGGTGGCCCAGCAGTGATGGGCTAAGAGTGGACCAGACTGCATTGGCATATCTGAGTCCTTTAATGGAATAAGTTTCTAAAAGAATTTATTCAACATACATATTTTTGCTTACTATTTTTCGTCTTTATTAGGGTATAATGAACAAATAAAGGTTGTATATATTTAAGGTGTACAACTTGGTGTTTTGGTATATGTGTACATTGTGAAATAATATCCATAATCAAGCTAATGAACATATCTATCTCCTTACATAGTTACCGTTTTCTTTTATTCTTTTTTTTTTGTGATGAGGACACTTAAGATCTACCGTCTCAGTAAACTTCAGGTATTCAATTCAGTATTGTTAACTCCGTTCACATTGCTGTGTGTGAGGTGCCCAGAACTTACTCGTTATATATTACTAATGCCTCGTACCCCTTGACTAGCATCTTCCCACTTATTCGCCCCCAGCCTCTGGCAACCACCATTCTGCTCTCTGCATCCATGAGTCTGACTGCTGTAGATTCTCCATATGAGCGAGACCACACAGTGTTGGCCTTTCTGCTTATTTCACATAGCATATTGTCTTCCAGGTCCATGTTGTCACAATGTTAGGATTTCATTCTGTTTCAGGCTGAATAATATTCTGCCTATGTGTTTTGTACTATATTTTCAGAGTAGACTTTTTCTGTTTCAGATATAAGACATTATAAGCATTATAGTTTTTCCCGACAAATTTTAGTTTTCCCTCCCCAGCTTTGTTGACATACGATAGACAATTAGTTGCTCATATTTACATTGTACAATTCAATGAGTTTTTATTTTTCAATTATATTCGGCATACAATAATATATTAGTTTCAGTTGTACAGCGTAATGGTTAGAGATCTATATAACTCATGTATTGGTCACTGGCATGAATGATGTATTTCAATCAAAGTTTAAAAATTCTTTGTAAGGAGACAGTACATAGGTGCATATGTTATATACATGTGAATAGAAATATATCTATTTCAAGTCTCAACAGTAATTTTTGAGTATTAATTTATATCATTTTAATTTTATTATGAGATAGAATTTACATATAATAGCATGCACATATTTAAAGTATACAGCTTGATAAATATTTACATATGTAGATACCCATTAATGAACACTGAAATCAAGGTTTTTTTATTTGCAGATCCCAGAAATTTGCGTGCCAACCCAGTTAATAGCTTCTCCTAAGATAATTATTATTCTGACCTTTATACTAATAGTTTTGCCTGTTTTGAAATTTACATATATGAAATCATATGAAGACTTTTGTTTTGACCTCTTTAACACATCTGTGATATTCATTCTTATTATTGCACAGAATAGTATTTCATTCTGGGGAGAAAAAAGAACCAAAAAGCTCCGATTTATAATGTTTGTCAATTTCCATAGTGTAAATATCCCATAGTGGCCAATTTCAAGCTATAAAAATGATGCTGAATGTAGACTTGGGAAGAGATGTGTAATAGCACACCATTATATAGTATTTCTACCATATAGGTGCAGTAAATAGATATAAATGACCTCAAAAAACATAGATAGTAAAATGTAGTAAAAGAATTATACTATATATTATTTGACTATACATTATTTTTGTTTCAAATAAAATTTAATTGTAAGTTATATAATTTAATATTAATAATGGTTATCTTTACAACCAGTTTGCAGAATTTCTGAAAATTTAGCAATTGTTTCTCATGAGCTTGTGTAAATCGGCATCATCGTGAACACTAGTATGCTTCAATTTGTTTGTCCCTTGTACTGTTGATGAATTATTGAATTGCTACTAGTTTTTGGTTATTATAAATAGAGCTCTTATGGGTATTGGTCTGCAGGTCATTTGGTCAGCATGTTTGCGTTTCTGTTGGCTGTATATTCAAGAGTGGAATTTCTGGGTCTTAGTTTATACATTTAATCAAACTGTAGTAGATAGTGCTAAAGAGTTTCAAAAATATTGGCATCATTTTATGCACCCACCAATAGTGTATGAGTTGCTCCACATCTTCACCATTTTCTGCATTTAGCTATTCTGATGGGTTTGCAGTAGTATCTTATTATTGTGGTTTTAATTTGCATTTCCCTGATGACTAATGATGCCCTAAATTTTTTATTGGTTTATAAGCCCCTTGGGCATTCTTGTTAAATGCCTGTTTAGGTCTCTCATCCGTTTTAATTTTGTATTACTTTACAGAATTTCTTTATATATAAAATATGAGTAATTTATCATTTGTGTTTTGCAGACATCTTCTCCCAATTTCTACCTTAGTTGTTCATCCCGTTAATGGTGTCTTTTGATAAGCAGGTGTTCTTAAGTTTAATGTAGTCTAGTTTTTCAGTGTTTTCCTTAAGAATGCTTTCTGTGCTCTGATTAAGAAATCTTTGCTCACCATGGAGGCAGAATAAATGCTTCCGTGTTTTCTTCTAGAATTTATATTGTGTTATCTTTCATATTTAGATCTTGAGACAACTAATCGGGAATACCCAACCCACATCCGTTTCCCAAGCAATAACTTTAATGCTATCTTTCATTCATTTTTCAATTCAGCATCGCCCAGTGGGTGCTGTAGCTAGAGCCTATTACAGAAGCTATAACAATAAGTAGCTTATACAACTAGTGTCCACACAGATTTGTCCCAGAAAATTAAAATATGAGACTCTATGAAGTAAGTGCCACTGTGAAGGAATAACATGCTATTTGAGTGGAGAAGAGGTGGCGATTAACTTTGGGTGAGTTAGGGTGGCAGTGGTGACAGAGGAGACTCAAAAAGTTAGAAAAATGTGACAATGAATTGGACTTCGAATAGAATCCTGGCAAGTGACTCTGGGCTCCTGCATTATATATCTGGTGGCAGAGCAGATATAGATCTTAGAAGCTCCTTTGCTATTTGCTCTTCCCTTGCTCCCAAATATTCTGATTTTTCTTTTGGCTTCACTTTTTTCCACGTCTTCTTAAAGAAATTTGCATTAAAACAGGTCTGAATGAGATTGTGTTCTACCCTACATTATGTGTCTTCTGTGAAGATGTCACTGAATTATTTAGGTGCTAAATTTTTTTTCTATTTGGAAGACATTTAATCATCCTCTTTTATGTGCTGAAACACCACTTAAAAAAGATCCAATTTTATTTGTTTGGCCAGTATTTTCTTTTGATTCAAGATAGACATTTTTAAAAATTCCTTTCTGTTACTATTTAAAAACAATCGTATCGCTCCCGAAGATAACAATTTTCTCATATTCTTAATGGTTCTATAATTAAAAATTAATTCATCACCCTCAAGGCCTAATGTTCAAGTTATTATCTTCACATTTCAGAAAAGTTTAATAGAACTTCTGTCTGAATGTATTAAGGTTTTAGTTTCTGCTAAATGTTAAATATATATGTCCTCAGGCTGACTATACCCATGTGTATTTGTTTTTCATTGTTGATTTTATGGGTTTATAATTCACCTACTTAGGATTAATGACATAAAAATTTTATTGCTTTGGAAATTCTAATAACCGTGCGAGTGTTCATTGCTGCAAAAATTTCCTTTTTCCTTGGATCCCAGAAAGTTTATTTAAGGTTGGCATCTCTTGTCCACAGAAGATAAACTGTACTCTGACTTCTTTGTCGTCATTGCTTACTCTGTTTTCACCTATAGTACTTTTGCCTAATATACTGAAATAGTGACAAAATATCAAGTCATTCACCCCTTTCGGTTGTTCAGCAGTTTCAATGGCATTGTGAGCATAATGCGAGTGTGACTTCACGGAAAGAATAATTTTGACTTAATTTTACTCCTTTTCCATAGCAATTCCCAAAAGACACGATCAATGAAGAAGTGATAGAATTTTTGAATCCTTACTTTGAGATGGCAGACTACAACATCGAAACTGCTAAGCGCGTGTGCGGGAACGTCGCCGGTCTTTGTTCCTGGACCAAAGCCATGGCTTCCTTCTTCTCTATAAACAGAGAGGTGTTGCCTCTGAAGGTAAGCCTCCCAGGTAGAGCCACGTGACGCGCGTATCTGCCGGAGGTCTCCAGGTCAACTGGTCTTGTCTTTTCACACAACACAGCCTTTGGGGTTATTGTACTCGAGTCCCCAGAGACAGCAATGGCTAGAAAGACGAGACCCGAGATGTCTCTTTCTTCTCTGTAATCCTGCTCCGTAAGAATGATGTGAGCCTGTAAGCGTGGACTCTCTACAAGGATACTATGTCCAGTGCGGGCTGCTGGATATTTTTCCTACACAATGTCAACTTGAAAAAAAGAAACACAGAAAACTATCGTGCAGAACCCCCTGATAATGTCCAAGATCTCATGCCAGGGAAATCTACGAATTAGGTAGGGCTGACACACAGATGACATGACATAGTATTTCCTCTCCTCTTTGTCCCTCAGGAAAGAAACCGAATATCATCTCTTTGTTGTTTAATGCGATTTGAGAATATGCCTCTTTCCTTTTGAGTAATTGTATTTCTAAGCTTCATTTGTACCCACTCCCCCACCATTCAATGGCACTCAGTCTTCAGCAGAGGGAGAGACAAGCATATGTTTTGAAAATGGGATACCAGTGTCTCAAAACTCATACCTTAAGAGTTGGTTGGTTATTTCGCTTTTGTATGAGTCTGATCTCTTTCAACCATCAACTAAAATTCACTTAGGCTTATAAACCACCCAAGGAGTATAGTAATCACGATAAAAATAATCAAAAGTAGAAAGAAGATAGGGATTGAGTTGCAAGTTCTCTTTTATTTTCTAATTATTACCAGACCAAGACCATTTACTCAATGGTGGATGTACTGGGGTCCTCGGGCAACCTTAAAAGAAGAGACTCATTTGGCTCAGAGACTTTTAGAGCAAATAATTGATGTCATGCTGACATTAGGACCTGGGACCATTGAAGACCCCAGTATAGCTCAAAAATGAACATTCCGATAGTAACTGAACTGTGACCACCATATCAAAAGTTCAGGGCTTCCTTCACAAATTTTCCAGTGGGTAAGGATACATATTGTCTTTAAAGGAATTACGGTTGAATTCACGATGGATAGTTTTTATTTTGTTGTAGTCGTTTTAAATGAAATGAGCTAAAGTCTACAAAATAGTGGACATTCTGAAGACAGCTTACATAAGAACAAAGAGGTCTTCCCTATGTTCAGGACATTTCAGCAGCACCCAAACCCAGGACAATCTAGACCCTACCGTAGGAAGCGAAGAGAATTTCATCAGAAAGTGGGAACTTCTACTTGCTCCAGAGAAGTCTGTTCTGGGAGCGCCCTCCTACATTCTTAAGAGCATCCAGTATCGGCGTGCATTCATTTTGTCAGGTCGCTTCTAATGGCAGTCGGAAAAATACACGCGGTCACATGGATCCCATGTAATCACCGTGCAGGGAGAAGTAGAAGACAGAGTACAAGTTATCATTGGGCACCTCTGCTCGATATCTCAGGAAATACAGACTGAGGCCTCTAACGTCGCTCACTCCTGGAGGGGCTTCACGCACCAGCTCCTGCTTCCTCAGTGAGGCGAGATTAAGGATACTTATTAAATTCCAATTGGAACCTCTTCGTTGCTAATTAGTAATGAAGACACAAAGGGGCACTTTACTTTCATCTCACAGTTGTGCTCCAAGTGTCTTTTGGTAGTGAATAAACTTAAACATTAATTACAACTATAGCCATTTAGGTTCTATTCAAGTTTATTTTAATGAGATCTCTCCTTGAAAACTCTATGAAAACCAGTAAATACTAGTCTGTATAAACAGAATATTACAACGGTAAAGCCGTAAATGTTGCATGCCGATAGTAACAATAACAATATCTACTATTTACTGAACTCTTGTTATATGCCAGGTTCCAGACTTGGGTTTTTACATATGTTATTTAATCTACACTACACACACACACACACACACACACACACACACACACACACACACAACCTAGGAAGTATTTTGAACATCTCAGTGGAGAAACTGAGTATTTTGAACATCTCAGTGGAGAAACTGAGGCTCACAGAGTTTAAGTAACTTGAACAAAGTACTGCAGCTCCTAAGGTGAGCAGGTAGATCTGAATGATTCTATACCTTTTGGTTAGCGACTTTTGAAAGCTTCATTTAAAAAAAATTTTGAGCAAAGTCTTTGAAATATTCAAAATCTTTGGGACTGTGATAGTTTGACATTAGTGGGTGACTTTGGTGAGGTGACACAGGGACTTTGCTTTTCTTCCATGTTGAAGCCATGGAAACAGATGCAGCTTAGAGAAGAGCTGAGAAAAAAATGTTCCAAGAGGTAGTTTCTTTTTAGTATAATTTTATACTAAAAAAAGTATAATTTTAAAGCCATATTTTGGCCTGCCATTGGTTCTAATCAGTTATGGAACTCTTAACTTTTGCTTGAAGAATAATTCTGCCAAAATTTCAGAGCCTGAAGTTTTCAGAGAGAAAAATCATTAGATGAATATTTTTAAGATAATAATTTCTTCTCAAACACCTCAGAAAGAATGTGGGTTTAGTAGTGGATCTCCCCCATTAATGTCAATTTTAACATTATAAGACTTAAAAAGGAGTCATTCGATTTCAAAAAATTTTCAAAACAATCTAAATTCCTGTAAAAAAATCTAAAATTTTCAAAAAAAATCTAAATTTTCAAAACAATCAAAAAATTTTCAAAACAATCTAAAAACAATCTAAAAGCATGGACTATTTTCTATACCTCATCTTCTACTGATGTGGCTTTTGATTATGTGTATGGAATCTAATTTGTTAGCTTTCTTAAAACAAATATTTTTAATTGGTCACAGCTCAAGGTAGCAGTTCTTTTCTGGAAGGCAAGCAATATATGAAAGTTACAGGAGTGACATCAAGATGACCACTACCTACAAAACCTAGATCTTTATGTTCAGCAAACAGTTATTCTTTGCCTCGTTTTGACATTTTCATCAACAGCGATCAGTCCTTCTAGGCTGATGGTTTTAAATACAAAGACTTATTTTTCTCCCTACAACTCTCACTATTATAATGTTCTGTAATTTACCTATTACAATATTTAATATTGCAATATTTACTATTGTAATATTAATATTTAATATTGTAATATCATAATATTTAATAGTACAATATTTGGATCTCGAGATTAGCAAACTGTAGCCCACAGGCCAGATCTAACACGCTACCCATATTTGTATAGCCCATGAAATAAGAAGAGCTTTTATGTTTTTAAATAAGTACCTAAACAATAGTCTTGATTTTGCCTCTTGGGCCCAAAAGCCTAAAATATTTACTATCAGGCACTTTATGGGAAAAAGTTGCTGACTTCTAATGATTCTGATTTTCTTCCCATAAACATTTATGTCACGTTCTCATGAAGATTTGGTCTTGACTTAATGCAATTCGAAAAGACCTTAAAGATGGAACAAAGAAAAAGTATAGCCATGAGACACTGCCCGGTTTTCTCAGACTCTGAAATGCTGACTGTTTGGTTTGCCCACCTCGTCACCTCACGTGTGTCCTGTACAGGCCAACTTGGTGGTGCAGGAGAATCGCCATGTCTTAGCCATGCAGGACCTGCAGAAGGCCCAGGCAGAGCTGGACGACAAGGAAGCAGAACTTGATAAGGTTCAAGCCGAGTACGAACAGGCCATGACTGAAAAGCAGGTAATTGTTGTCTGGCTTGGAAGGGGCTGTCACATACCTACACGCGCGGCTATGCGACACCCTTCATTCCCTTTCTACTTTCTCACTCCAAGGGTTTGGTTTTCAGCAGGGATTCATTTAATTTATAAATAACGCATACACAGCACAGGATCCCTCACTAAACCCTAGAGTTTGTTTCAAACAGACACCAAGGACCTTTGGTGAGACGTCAGGATTTTTAGCCAAGACAGGAATCAGTTCTGGAACATGAACGTTCTGAATTTCCTTATTAACAGCATCTTTTGTACCATTTTTTTTTTTTTTTCAGTTTTTCAAATCATGTCCTTCCACTTATTTAATCTTTGAAAGAGCCTTTCAAGGTAGTCAGGATAGATGTTTTTATTTTTTCTCATTTTAGAGAAAGGCACTGAGCCCAGTGAGGACAAGAGAATGGCTCCCAGTCATAGGCCTGGGTCAGAGGGCTGGACTAGACCTTGGTCTTCTGATGTCTACTCTGGCTTCTCTGCTGGACTGATGTGACTGACCACAGGGCTATATCCGATGATGATGACCATCCACAGCCTTCTCAACCTATACATATTTTGCAGCTTTAGCAACTTTCAGAATCTAGATTTATGCTTTTTGTATACATTGGGCCATAAGCTCTTTATTTTATTTATACTAATTCTGGCTCCATTTGGGCCTCCTTCCTTCTGGTCATCAAGGCAGATTTAGCATAGACCTAATGTAGCTTAAGTATCATGAGCCCTCACTTGTGCAGGCCCCTGTGAATGCTGGGAGTGATGCATAGAGTGCTCTATGCAGAATGATTGGCAAGTCTCGGTGTGGAAGCATTCAGAGGGAACCCCTAGTGCTCCCCAAAGAAAGGCATCTGGGTTTCTAAGTCACCAGGACTTGTGAGCGATTTTTCTCCCCATCATTTCAGCTCTATGTCCCATTTGGCATTTTTGTATCTATGAGAAGACTTTAATGATTTTCTTAAAGTTGTCTCTAGATTATGTAAGCTTCTGGCCCCATAAAATCTGTTTTTGCCCCTGATGAATCCTATATTTGGTAAATAAGAGCTAGATTCACTCTCTTCTTTCCTTGATGATTTTATCGAATTTACCCTTGACCCTCCTCGGCCTTCTCTTGGCTGGATTGAGATTCCTGCTCTCTTAGTCTATTCCCTGATAATAATTTGGGTGAACATTTCAGTTTCACTATGTGCAGAATGTATGATATTTTGTCTTAAGTCCCCTGAAAGCAAAATAGGAGCATTTTAGAAGTTTTAAGGAGTTAATTATATAGTACCTATTTGGGTTTGTTACTTATGCCCTGTAGAATTCACTTACAAAGAGAAAATTAACATCGCAGTTTGAAAAAGTACTTTAGAAACTGTGAGGAAGGCACGTTAATTTTTGCCCCTTGGACACACATATCCAGGAGCGGGATTGAATGCAATAAAATATTTTACAGCCTCATGTTTATTATGTTTCACTTTTAGCATTTTTGCCTTCATTCATTCAATAAGCTTTTTTGTTTTTGAGCTCCTGCTATTTGTTAGGTAAATAGTCATATAGGACCACACAAGAACTGCTACTCTAAAGGTATGGCTCCGACTTAAAACTTAAGTTTCAACAAATGTCAAGTTTTTTTTTTTTTTAAGTTAAAAAACCTAATTCTGGCTGTAAGCTTGTCGGCCATTACCGTGCTGGAGTGAACTTGATCTTTAGTCATTTCGTTGTTCCTTGTCCCTCCATCAGGCTCTGTGCAAATTCTGGGGGTGTATGGACTCCCAGAAAACAGGGCAAGGGCCTTGAGTCTACAGTTCATGGTCACAGCCCGTAACCTCATAACCCCGTGTGGTCCCTGTAGGAGCGTGTGTCCTGCTTCTCTCTGCACAGGACAATACCTTCGTGTGGGGCCCGCTCCCCTAGGCCCTCTGGCCAGCTAGTCACACGCAGGGGGCACTGTGTGAGAGAGGGCTGGAGGGACTGTTTATGGGACCTGGAAAATTCTGCACACCCTCAGCCAGGCTGGGAGGGGAAACCCACTCCTCCCCTCCACACTCTCAGATGTTTGCTTCTCTTCCTCCCCCATCCCACCCGCCTCTCTCCCTCTCTCATCCGGTTCTGCCAGAAAACAAAAGCCAGGAGAGGAAGGGCTGGGGTATTTTCTTATTTGGCCACTTGGGAGTGGGCATGGGGAATTTCGGGAAGACAACTCAATCTTAAAAATATCTTTTACATGAAATGCTGTGTCCAAAGGTGGCAGAAATAAATGATGTCGCTGGCATCTTTCTTCTTGGAGAGAAGCAAACAAATGTGGGTCTTGTAGCTGTGGGGGTGAAGTTCTCGGCTGTGCTTTTTAGGTTTTCTGCATTAACTCTGCGGGAAGGAAAATGGAGTAGACTGGGAGGAACTGTAATAAATATCTTGCTTTTGAAATGCACTATATTTCCTTATTACGACAAAAGCAATTCACATTTCTTATAGAAAACACACATAGGTAACCCTGGAGATGTTTTTTTCTCTTTATCATTTCATAGCTGATCATGTAACTCGATTTACATACATTTTAAAATCCATTTAAAACTATAACAGAAAATTCAATACATACTGCTTTATAAATTGAAATTTTAACAATGATCTATCATGATTTTTTTCTTGCTCATAAACATTTTTATAAGATAATTTTTAATGCCTTCAGAGTATTCTTATTTATGATATACCATAATCTATTTAAATAATCCGATATTGTTAGACGTTTAGTGTATCTATGCTAAAAGTAGATGTATAAATTTATGTAAATATTATACCTGAATTGTCAGTGACTAGTCACATAGCTAAATCTTTATCCATATCCATTATTATTTCACTAGAATAAATTTTTTACAAGTAGGATTAGCAGTTGTTTCTTAAAATAGAGAAATAGAATCATTTTTTTTTTTTTTTTAACAACTAAGCCTGAGTGGCAGTAGTATGTGGAAGTGTTGGTTAAAGGTCTTTAGTTGACACAGCAGCAGTAGGGAGGGACTGGCGGAGTCGGGTGTGTCTAAAATTTATGAATAAGCTTCAGAACGGCACAATCTGAAGGTAAAATTTTGCCTAAAGTGAAAAGAGGTGTTAGATGAAGCGATATTCATGCTAGAACTTTAACGTGAGAATTTTCCCAATTTTTATATAGAGATATGCATTTCTTTGTACTTTTTGTGCTAGATGATGTTACCATGTATGCTTACATTTTATTTCTATTTTTCTTCATAAGGAAAGCATACATGTTGCAAATTTCCATGGCCTCTCAGTTGTTAACATCTGGGGAGGGTCTGACCAGTTGGCCCAGGGCCCTATCCAAGTCCCATGGAAATAGGCCCTGGCTGATAGCAGCACGCAGAAATTGATCACATGTCTCAGAAAGGCAGACCATATGTAATGTATAAGTCATATTTTTGAGCCAGAGGCTATGTTTATCTGAACAAAAGTTTTCTCCTGGTCGCGACCTTTTTCAGACCTTGCTTGAAGATGCAGAGCGATGCCGACATAAGATGCACACTGCTTCCGCGCTGATCGGGGGCTTGGCAGGAGAGAAAGCAAGATGGACAGAGCAAAGTAAAGAGTTTGCTGCACAAACTAAAAGACTCGTAGGTGTGTAAATTCCTTTGCTAATGAGATTATGTGTTGATTGTGATAGGGAGTTAGCAAATTTTAGCTTTAATCGAAATACAAACCAATACTTGATAACTTTAATCCCTCCTCCCCGTTTTTCTGTGTGTGTGTGTGTGTATGTCTGTCTGTCTGTCTCCAGCAATTTCAGAAAGATGAATATTATTAGTCTGGCATCTATGCAACCTTATATGATGTGTTAATGACATTTAATCCTCTTATTATCAGGTCACTTTTAAATTTAATGCGGTGATATTGGTTAATAAAATTATATAGGTTTCAAGTATAAAATTTTATAATACATCATCTATAGATCACATTGTGTATTCAACACCCAAAATACATATATCACATTGTGTATTCGACACCCAAAGTCAAATCTCCTTCCATCACCATATATTTGAGCCCCTTTGTTGAAAAAGGTAAAGAAGGTAAACTATCAGATCACTTTTGAATTCTATGAGTAAATGGTGATGTTGATCAAGGTTACTCTGAATGGGAGGCTTTGTCTTCTGAGGTTTAATATCTTAAACTCAGAAGTCATCCTCTCATATTCATCAAGAGTCAAAATAGTCCAGAGCTTGACTAGGAGCAGCCAGCCCTTGGTGGACCATTTGGATCCTCTTTAACAATGAGCTAAACTACTGCTTATTCACTAAGGCACAGCAACATGTGGTTACAGTTCGATTTCTGGAATTTTGTTTAAAAGAATGGTTATTATTTTTGTTCTTAATATTCTGCACAATTACAAGACTGATCATAAAGCGTTTCAGTGGTGTTTTATTTTCCATTTTAGGGGATGTATTGTTGGCCACGGCTTTTCTGTCTTATTCTGGTCCATTTAACCAAGAATTTCGCAATCTGCTGTTAAATGATTGGCAGAAGGAAATGAAAGCCAGGGAAATTCCATTTGGAGACAGTCTAAATCTCAACGAGATGTTGATCGATGCTCCTACTATTAGTGAATGGAACCTCCAAGGCCTGCCAAATGATGACCTGTCCATACAGAATGGAATTATCGTCACAAAGGCATCTCGCTATCCTTTGTTAATCGATCCTCAGACTCAAGGCAAGATCTGGATTAAAAATAAAGAAAGCCAAAACGAGCTCCAGGTAATCGCTGCTCAGGTATATTTATGCTTTTAGTCAAGTGTTATTGTCTCAGATCAACACGTATCTGAGAATAAAGAAATATTTGATATTTAGAGACAGTTTTACACATTAATATTTAGATAGTAATATTTAGAAGTAATTTCTGAAAATCGCATTATTGGTGGTTGCTTGGAGCTCCCCTGAGGCCATCTTTCAAAGGTTTCAAACTGTCTTCCGTTTGGCCTCAGGCTCTCTGATAAACGGAGCAGGGGTGGGGCGCCGCGTCACATTAAGTGTTAGCACTTTATTTGGATACTTCGTAACCAGTCCACGGTTATTTGTCACAGAAGTGGTGGTGGAGGAAAAGGCAGCAATGCCGCCCAGAGCTTTTACGTGCTTTCCAGTAAAAAGGGAATGATGGTTTGCTAAGGAAAAGAATGGAAACAGTGTAAGCTTTCTGTACCATTTTGCCAAGTGTACTTCTAAGTCAGGGTCTCTAACTTCTCTGTCTCCTGTGCTGAAATGCTCAGGCGCCACTTTCTCTCAGTTATCTGTGTGTTGCATCATGAGAGCATCTGTCAAGAGCAAACATTTTGGTCTGGCTTCTAGATCACATCTCTAAATCACAAGTACTTCAGAAACCACCTGGAGGACAGTCTTTCTCTCGGAAGGCCCTTGCTGATTGAAGATGTTGGGGAGGAATTAGATCCAGCCCTGGATAACGTCTTGGAGAGAAACTTCATTAAGACCGGGTCTACCTTCAAGGCAGGTTAAATCTGTTGTTGATGTATAGAACAGTTTACTATGAGGCCAGGAAAATGTGACATAGATGAGATTTTCTCAATAGGCAGCAACTCAAATTCAAGTCCGTGACAAGAGGCATTTGCTTTTCTCTTCTACACTTCCTGAGCTGGGATTCGAGTATTCAAAAGTAGTCCTTTTAGGAATATCTCCTTCACACGTGTAATGAATCTGACTCCATCTTGACGTTGGTCTGGATGTTTGGTTTCCAGGCGCCAGCATGCCCATCACCCCTTCCATCCCAAATCTGGGCCAGCTGTTAAGAAAATCTGGATACCTTCTCCTTTGGCACTCATGGGAAATTCACTTGACGTCACCCCCTATCTGTACCCATGTGTGGAATCCCTCCAGCCCCACTGTCTAACCATGACAAAACCTTAAAACAGCTGCCCATCCTGACACTCTCGAGTGATTTTTTTTGGACCTGCTTGGGAACCTAGCCTAATCTCCCCAGAAAATCTCATCATGTGAGTAATAAAACCTTTCTTGCCCCTTTGGTGCACGCCTGCCGTCATTAGCCTTGACTTCTAAACCAAATTTTATGCGAGGACCCCATCTCACTTCTGCAGTATGTTCACAACAGTTTTGGCGATAAATTCGATATTTATCGTAAGGTACAGATTGAATTTCCTTCTCTCCGACTCCCTCCCTAGCAGCTTGAAGCCCTGTGACTGCCCGATGACCATTTATTTCTTTTTTAGTATGAATTATCTCCAGGCATATAATTGTTTAAAGCGATACTTGGTCCCCTACTAAAAGACACAATGGAGTGAAGCTCCGTTCTATGACTTTTAACTTTCTCTTTATAAAAAAAGGTGAAAGTCGGTGACAGGGAAGTAGACGTGATGGGCGGCTTCCGACTGTACATCACCACCAAGCTGCCCAACCCGGCCTACACGCCTGAGGTCAGCGCTCGGACCTCCGTTGTCGATTTTGCTGTCACCACGAAGGGTCTGGAAGATCAGTTGCTGGGAAGAGTCATTCTCACAGAGAAGCAGGCGAGTAGGGCTCAGCCTCCTTTCTACATGGTGTTGTGACTTTTTCATTGGTGAAAACAATATGATTAAAGTCATACTAGGATTGAATTTCCCCTTTCACCCTTATGTTTTTTTTTTCCATTATTAATTGGCAAGTATCTTAGATAACCAGTAACCAGTTATCTACCTAATACGTTTCATCTGCATCTCACAGATCACATAGATCACCAACTGATTTCATATGGACTAATGATGCACCTGTGGGAATGAATATTAGTCTCATTTTCAGCTTCATTATTCTGGTTTTATATTACTTTATTTTTCTGAAGAGTTTGTTCTGTTGTGAGTTCTATTCACCTGTGGACGTTTAGCTTTCTAGTACATGTCTATTTTTTTCTTTTCGTTCGATTCATTGTTATGCTTTTGGAATGTAAAATTTAAATGTACGTAGATAACACATGACGTTATCAATTCTTATTTGTTATCTGAGAGAGGTCTATATATTCTTTATGAGAAGATGTTTGTGACCCTGGGTTCTCACTGAGCACCTTCTGGAGGCTTCTGGCTTGATTATGCTCAACAGGCATAACTCCAGATCCGTTTTCTCTACTTTTATTTTGTGGTAGGCCCTACCTGCAGGCTTAGTGCTGCTCAGTGTGGCAGGAACGGATGCTAGAGTGCCTACCACAGGTGATCTACCAAAGTGATAACACCTTCAAAATACCTACGCGTT
Organism: Pteropus vampyrus; assembly: GCF_000151845.1. Lineage (NCBI taxonomy): Eukaryota > Metazoa > Chordata > Mammalia > Chiroptera > Pteropodidae > Pteropus > Pteropus vampyrus. The sequence continues at coordinate 2,119,002 of NW_011888875.1, forward strand.
TATTTTCGGGGCCTCAGTAGACGTGGCTGAGGAAGGTTAGCGTGGCCATGTCATTACATCGGTATGGAATGGGGGTCTTGATCCCCAGCATGTAATATTGTCTTTGTGGCAGGATACGGTCTTCGTATCTTAGGTTCTGCTTTCACCTGTGACGCTGACCTCAGACAGATAAGGGGCTCTGGTGGCAGTTTGAATAATATCCTTGCCCTTGGTTTTCTTTCTCTTCGGCTGAGATGAAGAGAGTCTCCCTGGAAAAAATAATATAGCCTGACAGGTTTTGGTTACGACAAAACACAGCAACACCAGCGCTGAGCCGTAATTGTTACAGCCGAGGTTTAAGATGAACCGAGGAGCACTTTAGCTCTGAAACGGCTTTGAACAGGCCAGGCCTTTTTTTCTTACTTCTGGAAAGTTGAATGTCTTGAAAAATTTACTTCTTTGCTATTGTCTCATGATCGGAATCTGTTCCAGGTTCGCAGAAAATAATTCTTACAAAGAAGTGTCACCAGAGCATGTGGCCCTCGTGTTCCTGTCATAATAGAGGGTCGTCTTACCCAGATGACACTTACCACATTATAATACAACGTGTAACCTGTATTTTCTTTCTTCATGCAAGAAGCGAGCTGTTGGACTTGACTTAGATAAATTTTGACGAGTGTAATTTCTGCAAGTAGCATGGTTTTGTTTTGTTTTGTTTTGTTTTGTTTTGTTTTGTTTTGTGCAGCATCTGTTCTTTCTACTGAATCCTGAATCTGCTCACTTTGCTGAATCTCCCCAGGCTGGGTGGGCGAGTGGGTCTGAGTGAGTCTCTGGTGCTTTCAGGGCACTTCTTGTAATCCAGTGACTCAGCCGAGAAGAGATTATGTCTGTGCCATATGGACACAGACAGAAAACGTTTTTTAAACTCCAAATTGTTCCTTTGACTTCAGTGACAATTCAGTCTCTCTGACTATGATCACTTTTGGGTGATTATAAACATAAAATAACAATTTAGAATGTTATAGAGCTGGGGAGGAGGGGAGCTATTGGAAGCCAGGAAGATCCCGCAGAGAGGGATTTGGTGTTGGCAGATATCGAAGGAAGTCCCGTAAATGAGCGACTGAAACAAATGGCAAGCCTCTTCAGTCAGGTGAGTTGTGCCCTCACTGGTGTGTACATTCTTCTCGTGACAATAAGAATGGCTTGGGACAATAACTTAGGATGCAGGAGAAAGACCACTGTTCTTTGATTCCATAAATTTAGCAGCTGTCCCAGTGTCCTGGGAACTGGGCAGCAAGGAGCATTTTCATGCGGGATCTGGTCTCGTGAATGCTCAGCTGTTCAGCCTGCGCTACCTGCAGGCTTATGTGCTTCAGAACCTCGGAGCATGTGAATACAAGGAAGGCAGACTTTTGAACCGACTTACCACTTTTCTGTATGCTTCAAGGCAGTCATTTTAAATGCCCGAGTTGTTCAAGTTCACATCAAGGCCATATTCGGTTGTTGACCTGATTGATGTACCTGTGGGTAGATTTAGACAGCCTGTTGTTGTCACCAGAGGTGATGTACTGAGACCATTTTAAATACACAGCAAACCAGTAGCCCTTCAGTAACTTTTCTTCAAAAAAAAAAAAAAATACTCTTAGGCTCACACTGAACTTGAGGCTCACTCTGACCTTGATCCTAGAGAACAAGTCAGAAACTCAAAGAGAACTATGTACTATTAGGAGAAAACCACCTATATCAACTAACAGCTTCTACTGGTCATACAATCAAGGCCTCAGAGGTCATCATTGCCCAGGATTCTGGATGAGCATACAGGTAGATGATTTTTTTCCTTTGCAGGTAGAAGGACCTGAACTTGGTGGAGCTGACATAGGAAATAATTTAATAAAGACACTAAACAGACATTATTATCACCAGCTCACTGGTGGTGGAGAAGAAAATAAATCTGTTTCTGAGTTCTGTTGTTTATCTTTTTGTTTTAATTAACAGTGCAAGGTAAAGAAGAGAAAGACTCTTTGGGAATGAGAGTCTGGATGATATTTAGAAATGAGAACTCTGGAAGGTCATCTGCTTCCTTTTATTGATTTTAGAATTTTGGTTACACATGCCGTTTATGTAGAATTTTAGTTTTCATTTTCATCTTTGTGGAGCCCCTTAATTTTTGATCACTTAATCCATAAATTGTACATTTAGGAATATAGCAATAAAAAATGAAAAATTTCCTTTTCCTTTTATCACTGTATCTCCTGGTATAAGCATAGTGTCACTGCTTTTATTATATAAAACTGCTTATGGAAAGGAATTTTATAGTAGCTTTTATATGTCACTTGCTTGTACTAATTTCTATATTATCTCAAATTTGAGATTCTTTTTTCTTTGTAACTTTTTTTTTATTAGTTTCAAGTATAAATTTGAGATTCTGATCTAGTAAATAAATGAATTAAAATAACTTACTCAGGAAGCTTCCAAATATAACCAAATAACAGATGGAGGCAAAGGGGATACAAGCAGGTTTTGCTTGAGTTGCTGAATCTCAAGGAATTAAGAATTGATGCGAGTTCTGAGCTTTTGTTTTGCTTAAAGAGAGAATTTTCCTTTTCTTGAATGTTCCCAGATCTGAAGCACTGTGCTCAGACCTCACCACAGCTGTTCACCCAGCGCTGTTTGACCGACTAGAACAGAAAGTTGAGGCCACTGGTCTTTGCGCCTTCATACAATTTAGATACAACCTGCATTTTAACTTCAAGGCTTTTCAGTTACCGAGAGAGGATTTTCACATCTACAGTTCTGTAACCAAGACACACCTAGGTTTTTAAATACTATTTACTCATTGTCCTTCCCATTTTTTGATTCTTTTGTTAGCTTCACAGTTAGAGTCTCTCATATAACAATTTGACTTTCCCATACAGTTTGACTCGGGGCCTGAAGTACACCTTCTCTGTTGTTTCCCAGCCTCTGGGCTTCGTGCCTCCTCTGGCTTGTTCAATGTCATGGCCTTGGCCTTTTCCTCCCTCCCCGACCCTCACCAGCCCAATCTTTTCTTTCTTTTTCTTCTATTGTCTCTCCCTCTCCAAACTACCCGGAGGAAGAAATAGCCAATCGGGACAGTAATCTTCCAAAGCCATTCCCTCCCCGGCTACCTATAAAGGTCCTTCAGAAAAGACACAGATCTTCTCTTTTCTTGGGAAGAATAGCGCTTTTTCAGGCCATGAAGTTTTTTTCATTTAAATGTATCAGCAGTGGTAGCACAGGTCGCTTGCCTTACTTTTTGGACACTTGCTTTTCACAGAATTGGTTACTATTTCAACTAGCAAGTTGAAAATAGTCACATTTAAACAACAACAACAAGGCTCTTTTAAACAAGAAACTAAACGGAAGTAAATATATTTACTCTGAGGCATATATATTTATCTTCAAATGTATTTCAATACATTTTCAAATATATGTTGCCTTCAAAACAAGCTTAAATGTAATTACAAAAGTCACTTAAAATGATTTGACTTTAGGAAAGAAATAGATAGTAAAGGGGATATTGGTAATATTTTAGGTAACTTTCATATCATTTGCTACCAAGTCTTCTTTCCTTCATTATTTCTCCTTCTCTTATTTTGATGTCCATACTTTCTGCAGTCAAATAGAAACTACAGTACGGGAGCTTGAGGGCAGCCCTGTAGGCTAACTTTTGAAGGAACGCCCAAACGATAGCTGTTAATTAAGGAAGAAAATATATTTGTGCAAATTAATAGGAATTGGAGAAAGAAAGAACTCGTCTTCTGGAGGATGTAACTGCAAATAAAAGGCGGATGAAGGAGCTAGAAGATAATTTGCTTTACCGTCTGACGAGTACCCAGGGTTCCCTGGTGGACGACGAGAGTCTCATTGTTGTGCTGAGTAACACAAAAAAGACGGCTGAGGAGGTGACACAGAAGCTGGAAATTTCGGCAGAGACCGAAATTCAAATTAACTCAGCCCGGGAGGAATACAGACCTGGTGAGTTTGGTAATGAAGGACAGATGTCACAGGAAAATGAAGACAGAAAGAAATGAGAATGAGAGAAATGGAAGGAAGGACGTTATGCCAATCATTGTCCAAAGCGGGGCGGCCATTTATGTTTTGCGACATTTCCGTTCGGTGAAACTGAGATGAAAAAATTGTGCAATCATGTAAATTTACTAGACGCTTGTAATTTGTGTAAGTTGGCATAACTTTTCGGGTTCCTCCGAACTTATTTTTAAACTAGAAAGTAAAGAGGGAGAATTTTTAAAGAACATGTGACAATAACATAGTGCAATCTGAGGCATTAGTGCAGCGTTTGTGGGCTGTTCACTAGTTATCTTCGGCAATAGTAAGCCAGTGTTTCGTTCACGGTCTTTGTAGCAGGAAGGTAGTTCTCTGGCCTCGTGGGAACTCTTGTCTTATCCACCAGTTTGCAAATCGGTGTTGTTCCTTGGTTACTAGAGGAACCTGCTAAAAGCATTCAGTCTCCTTGAGTAAGTTATCATGCCTCCTGGAAAAATGATTGAAACAATATCGTCGACTGGTGGAGAGTCAGGTGCATCCGCTTTGAGATGCCTTGTTTTGCCAGCTCAAGGCCAGGGTTGGGAATGGCTTCTTCATGACACTTAAAAATGAATGAGGCCCTTGTTGGTGCCCACACAACATACTGTGTTTTAAAACCTTCGATATCCCTTTAGGTGTTTTTTCTACAAAAACAAAAAAATAGTAAAATGTATTTATAAGGGATCTAGAAATTCCAGAATGGAAAGTGCCATTTGATGAACACAAATAGCAGACTACTTACACAAAGCCTATAAATAAGATTTAAGTACACAGAATGAACGTCACTCTAGACTCCCATTGCTGGTACAGGGTCATTGATAAGATGTAAAAGTGAAACTTGTTTTCGTTGAGCGTTGAGGCTGATCTGGGCCTGGGCCGTTTCTTTTTCGCCCTGGTACCTGCAGCCTTATTCTTTGTCTTCCAGTCGCCACGCGGGGCAGCATCCTTTACTTCCTCATCACCGAGATGCGCTTGGTTAATGAGATGTATCAGACTTCACTCCGCCAGTTCCTCGGCTTGTTTGACCTTTCCTTGGCCAGGTGCGTCTGGGCTCAGGAAGCCAAGCTGAATTCTGTATTGTGGGCCAGAATGATGACTTTACATTTATAACTTCTTTTCCCTTTGCTGCTGAGTCTTACTCTTATCATTTTTTAACTCTAAGATTAGCATAATTACCGGTGTGTTAACAGATCATTCTCATGTGTCATATTATGCTCGGAGAAAGCTCCACCAACTGTTCATCCACTGATTGATTCCTGTGGTTTCACGTGTTTCTGTTAAACAAGGAAATTCCCAGGACATTGTCATGAGTGATAATGCCCTGCAGGAAAATTGATTTAGACAACGTGGAAGACTCTACTCTGTCATTTCATGTTGAGTGGATACTTGTTATTTTAGATTTAGGAGGCTTATCCTTGACGTGTAAAAAAAAAAAAGTATCAGCCCTCCAAAGTTACTTATTCTCCATTCAGCACGTTTTTATGGGAAATTGAAAAAGGCAGTGCGATAAGCCTCATTTAAATGTTCTTTGTTCCAGGTCTGTCAAGAGCCCCATTACAAGCAAGAGGATTGCTAATATCATCGAATGCATGACCTACGAGGTCTATAAGTACGCCTCCCGGGGTCTGTATGAAGAGCACAAATTCTTGTTCACCTTGCTGTTAACCCTAAAGATCGACCTCCAGAGGAACCGGGTCAAGCACGAGGAATTTCTCACCCTCATTAAAGGTCAGCATGGCTGGAGAAAGCACTGGACACCAGTGCAGTTGTAGGGGTTGTCGTGAGGGTCCCGTGCAGTGTTTCCTTCTGGCTGTAACAGTTTCCCTGCATTTCTTTGAAGATTGCATTTCCAGGAGATATTTTATTTGTTCATTGATTGTAAGAATATTTATTGAGAAGCTACTGTGTACTGGGGCACAGAATGGGCACTTGGAACACATCAGTGAACAACGAAAAAGAAGAAAAAGAATCTTACTTTTGTGTGTGGGGGGGCATGCAGATAAAAATAATTAATAAGTAAATTACGTAGTATGTGAGAAGCTAGTAAGCACTATGGAACAAAAAAACACAGCAGGATAGGAGAGATGGGAGTTACAAGGCGTGTCGGGTAGGAGAAGTTTAAAATTCTACATGGGAGTGGGTCTCGAAGTAGAGACCCATCTCTGAGAGCTGGACAGGTAAGCAAAGGCCTGAAGGAGCGGGAGGTGCTGGCCCTGGGGACATTTATCGTGTTGAAGGAACAGAAGCCGGCATCGAGGCCTCTGGTGGAAGCAAGCAGTATGATGGAAGGAAAGCAAAGCAAGCAGGGTGGCCGTGGCAGAGTGGGCGGGCGACTGTGCAGCTTGTCGTGTGGACATCCATGAAGCTTTGCGCATGGACGGGGCCCCTGCGCCAGTGGAATAAGGCAGCCCGAGGAAGGCTCGGAAACAGAAATGCGCTATCACATTCTTGAATGCCTGCCTGAACAGTAAATATTTGCAATAACTGTGGGAATGATGGTGGGGATCTACATGGTTTTATTATACCTTTCTAAGCAAAGTTTTTAAATATAAGACACAACTTTGTCTTGGGGGTGGGGGCTTATAACGTAACCTGGAGAGTAGATTTGTGGACCCTGATGGGGCCAGTAGGGAGCGTGTGTGGATATGCAAATGCTGTGCCTGGGGGTGTGTAGGTCCATAGTCCTACGTATACAAATGCATATTCATGTTCATATACATATGCATATGCATATCCATCTCATAGCAACAAAGACTTATTAGACTTGAACTTAGAAAAGTATGATTTATGTACGATTCTCTCCTCTGTCTGTCTCTCCCTCCTTCCCTCCCTCCCTCTCCCTCTCCCTCCCTTTCTCCATTGTCTCAGGCACCCTTGCCCCTTTGGTTTCTTTATTTTCCGAGTGTCCTAAAGCTGAGCACATGGAAGATGAGCCATCTGGAGGGACAGCCCTCGTGATGGAGACGTGTGGGGGGAGCGGCCTCTACAAGAGCCCTTCGCTCATGCTGGTTTCTGACCCCACCCTCTGATCTTCTATCTGACTGAGCTGTCCTGGGGGGAGGCTGTTCTGGCAACCTCAGCTCAGGCACAATGTGCATTTCCCCATGGAAATGACATTGAACACAGCAGCCTTGTCCGGTTGGAATACTGTAACGTGGTTACACTTTGGCATGGTGATAACCAACATGGGATTTAGTGTTATGAAGACTCCATGGGAAAATAGTGGCTTGCGACTTTTAAAAAAATTTTATGTCTTTTATTAAATGTATCGGGGTGACTGACATTGATTACTAAAATCCTGTAGGTTTCAAATGTACAATTCAATAACACATCATCTGTATATTGCATTGAGTGTTCACCACCCAAAGTCAAATCTCTTCCGTCACCATGTTTGCCTCTCTTTATCCTTTTCTACCTCCCCCTCCTCCCTTTTCCTTCTGGTAACCACCGAACCGTTGTTTGTGAGTTTTCGTTTGTCGTCTTCATTTGTTGCTTGCAGTTTCAGTGAAATCATACAGTTCTCATTTTTCTGTCTGACTTATTTCACTTAACATAATCTCACGATCCATCCATGTTGTTGCAAATGGCAGTATTTCATCTTTTCTAATGGCTGAGTAATATTCCAGTGTATATACGTACCACATCTTCTTTATCCAGTCATCTATGGAAGGGCACTCAGTTGTTTCCATGTCTTGGGATTGCCACTCTTTTGATGAGTGGTCTCGAGCAGGTTATTTAACCTTTTCAAGCTTCAGATTCCTCAACTATAATGCAAGGATAGTCACATCGACTTAATAGGATTATTGAGACACAATTTATGCAAACCCAGACACAGAGAATATGCTCAGCAAATGATAGGCATTGTTACATTGCTTTTAGTATTTTAGTTTATTTTAACTAGTCTGAGGCTTGCAGAGGTCGGACAGCTTCCTGTGAGCATGTGGCATGCAGTGGCAAACCATAATACCACTTTATGAACCAGTTTCAGAAGGTTGCCTTTTGGTAGTTACGTCGATGAGAGCTGCCCAAGGACATGACCTCCCTCTGTAAGAACTTTAAAATCGCTTGTTTTGAATGACAATGTTATGTAGATAGCAACAGTGTTTTGATTCTAGTCTTTTAATTTACTCATCTCCAAGATGGGAAAGAGTCCACACAGATGGCTTTCTAAGTCTGCCTTAGCTATGCCGCTTTATGATTGTGCGGTATAACGTGCGTAAGTCTTAACTTATAAGCATGAATTATTTTTACAAAATATTATGCTAAAAAAATCAAACTCGCTTTTTCTGAAAGCAAGGGTTTGAAGAGTGAAGAGAATGGCATAATTCTCTATCATCTTGAGAAGTCATTTTGAATTATTCCTATGTTAGCTATTAATCATCAGGAGTCCATTGAATCTGGTGCCATATTATCCAGGAATATGTCCCCCTGCCCATGATAATCATTCTTTGTGGCCTGTTGCACACTTTGAGCCAGACGAGATAGTCATCACGTGAGTAATGCTTTGGCTGCAAGGAGTATGCTTTGCTTTCCGTGAATCAGCTTCTCCATAACCTGTTTTTTTTTTTTTTTTTTCAGTTGTTGGAAAATGGACAGTTTACACAGAAATTGATATGACATTTTTCAACATGGTGCCATTGTCCTTCGGTCTTTAACTGCTCCCTGGCATTAAAGCCATCTGTTTTGATTTTCTGAGCTAATATTTTCATTGAAATGGCTTCAAGGCCACACTTACCTTGTTGGAAATACACTAAGATGGATTTGGCAAAAAGTAGCAATTTAGTGGGGTACACGGTACCTAGAAAAGGTGGTTTGGCTCAATAACTATCTTAAATATAATTATTTGTTTATGACCTACTCTATTTCAAAAAGAAATGTAAAGGTAGCCAAATACCTTGATTACATTCTCTTAGCAATTATGCTCAGAGCATATTTTCCCTAAAATACTTTAATTGATGTTATTTGTTAAACAATATGTTTTATACCAAAGAAGGCTTGCTAACTCTTTCTTTGACTTAAAATATGATTTTTCACACATTTGGTTTTTTTGAGGTGGGTCACAATAACGTTTTTTAAGGTGTCACTTGTTTTATGGTGCTGTGAGAGTTCTATGAGTTATATCAGGTTAGGTAAGTCATCAGCAGAAAGATGGGAGTCAGTTCCCAGCGGAAGTGTTTGTTGTGGTTAGATTGAGCAAACACAAATGATACAGCACAAGGTCCTTGGGGTGTGCTCAAAATGGATGTAAATAGTAGCCTGATTTATAGAACTCTTGAAACACACATAGAGCTACTGACATTTCTAGAGAAATTCTCTCCTTAAAATGAGATTGTGTCATTGTTGAGTTCTTAATATTGACAATAGCTACTCATTTAGTGACCCTCTGCTTTGTTCTTGATCCTGTTTTGTGTGCTTTACACATATATTTTCAGACTTTCTGTAACCATCATGGTACCCAGGGTTCATTATTCTCATTTTGCGTATTTGAAAACAATGCCCAGACAGACAGGTGAGCTGGCTTGTCTCCGACCTTGGCCAGGTGGAGCTAGAACAGTATCCAGCATCTGCCTGGCTCTAAACCTATATTACTAATTCTTAAATGTGTTTTGGTGAAATAGTTTTCCTTTAAATTTTAAAGCTCGTTCATCACTATGATTTATATTTCTGAGCTTAAAAAATATCAAGGTAGTAAAATCATTGAAATTAAAATAATTTAAGCAAGGTTGCTTAGTTTTTATAGGTTTTATAGTAAAGAAGGAAAATCTAATCCTTTTATATGTTTAATTTTAAAGGTGGTGCTTCATTGGACCTTAAAGCTTGTCCTCCCAAACCATCTAAATGGATTCTGGACATGACCTGGCTGAATTTGGTGGAACTCAGCAAACTTAGACAGTTTTCAGATGTCCTTGATCAGGTAACCTATGCTTTGAATAAACTTAAGGTAATGTTGCAGTGAGCACCTTCCTGATTTACCACCAGCTACAATATTTGTGGAAGTGAGAGATTTCTTAATACTGTCATTCGAAATGGTATGATCTGTGCTCGCTCTTGCTCACAGCTCACTCACGCTCTGATAAAGCATACTCCACCCACTGCAGATTGATCTTACAGGAAGAAGCTATTTGCCCAGGACGTTTAACTAATACTGCCCTGTGCCATATGTCAGTATCATCAGTCGGAGATCCACAAGTGGAAAAACTGATAGATTCAATTAGATGAAATTAGATATGTGTAAGAGGTTTTGCCTTCTTTCTAGAGATTAAATGAAAAGAAATCTGAACAGCCTGCCTCTCAATGCTAAATATCCCTTCTTCCCTCTTGTTCTCTCTCTTCTGCTCCTGCTTCTTCCGTTGTACTGATTTAGCTAGGCATCCGGGTGTAAATCTAATGTGGACACTTGGCGTCTTATCTTTAGATGTTATCGCCCTTCCGTCATCAGCCAGTTGCTGGTGAATCGTGTTTGTACTGGGACCGTGGGAGCTGAGCATAGAGAGTTGAATTGGGACAAGCCAGGAAACAGGTTTTTGAAAATCAGATGACTAGCAAAGTGACATTGACAGCAAGATGAATTTATTTGGCTACAAGTTGGTTTTTTTTTTTTTTTTTTTTTAAGCTAGGTAATATTCTAAGGTTGGTTCTTGACTTCCCCGTTTTAAGTTGACCAAAAGCTTAAGTTCTGCTACATTTTCATGTTTTGGCTTACAACTGATGATTACCATGTAGTTAGGGTAAAAACCATTCTCTGGGGTTAAATAACTTTCATCTGGGAGATTTCAATGTCCCCCTAGCTTATTCCTCCACAGGATGACTCCTAGTGACCTTTCCTGGATCATTATCTATTATCGAAGTTGTTATTGTCTGGAAATTATATCTTATGCCTGAAATTTCTCCACATTATATACTCTTTCATGATTGAATGAGGTTATTATTTTTTATTCTTACATGATACTTTCTAAATATAAACCTGGAATGCTTTTTCCTTTGATTAGACTGCTAAGAAATACACTTGGGGCTTTAATCAAAGGGAATATACTAGAGAATATATGATCATATTTATCTGCAGATGTTACTTGTTTGTTCTGTTTTGAGATACTCGCCCTTGTGATGCTCATCTCTCTTTGATTTTTAAGCCTCAAAGAATAACAGACTATGTTTGTTACCTCCTTATCATTTGCCTAAAGGAAGCAAGTGTCTGATTATTTAATGATGATATTAAGTGGTATATTTCAAATCCCTATAGATTAATAGAGTATTGACCAAAAAATTTCATTCAATAATGAAAAAAGAACATGTATTGAATGCCTCTTTTGTTGTTGTTGTCCCAAGACGGGTTCCTCATCATGAGAAGATTTCATGGAGCAAATCATATTTCCTTAAAATAATGAAAATGAGTTTCCATTGACTTCTTTATTCTTTACAAATTTCTTACCACAAAGACATAGAAGAAATTAAACAACCCAGGACTCTCTGTATTCAGAAGCTAGATGTAGGCCGGTGTTAATACAGACTAACTTTAGAGCAAATCACGTCTGATTGTAAATTCTTTAACCTTTGAGCACTAGAACATAAAATTTAAAAAAATAATCAAAGGATATCATTCATGCATGTCTGGAATGGTCAGAAGATTTGATGAAAACTACCTGTGTACTATTACTAAAAGGTTTTCCTACGGTGTGACATATTTTTATCTCCTTGTATTTTCAGATATCAAGAAATGAGAAAATGTGGAAAATTTGGTTTGATAAAGAAAATCCTGAGGAGGAACCACTTCCAAATGCCTATGACAAGTCTCTCGACTGCTTTAGACGTCTTCTCCTTATCAGGTCATGGTGTCCCGACAGAACCATTGCCCAGGTAAAAAAAAAATCTATTAAAGAAAAAGAAAATTTTAAGGAGAGTGTCCTTTTAAATGTAAACAAATATTTAAAGTGTTAATCCCAGTGAGCAATTTCTTGTAGGCTTCTATGTAGTTTTCTAGCAATAAAATGCAAAAAATGGAAAAGTAACAAATAAATATATCAAGGTATAGATTTGGGCTAAGTGATTTAATAATATTTTTTGGTCTAAAAGGTACAAAAAGAGTGAATGAGAAAACCATATTTTTAACGTTGGCAGACAGGTATAACATAAAGGTCATGTATAATTTTTCTGTATCATTTTTATATTAACTCAGAAATGAAATGGCTGCTCCATTTTGCAAGCAGCGAAGCAGTGTTCCCTCAGGTGGGAAGAATGTGAAGGTGCTGGAGTGGCAGGTAGACTAGAAGGGAAACACAGTGTTCTGCAACCTGTTGTCATTTCTCAGAAAGTGTCACAACCCTGGGCACAAGAAAAAAGGTTGGCCTAAAATTCTCTGAATTGTACATAGGGTTTAAATGTGAATCCTGCCTCCAAAAGATTCATCCTTTTGAAGACCTTTAATCAGCCTGCCTACCATCAAGGAAATCTGCTCGCTAAAAAGACTTGTCGTGCCTTGCCTTGACAATTAAAATCCCAAGTCTAATATTCAGCCTAGGTTGAATGTTCAAGGGCTTCTAAGGAGTAACCACGGGCCAGGTTTGTAATGGAATGTGGGAAATGTTCCCTTTCACTCTCCAGAGGGAGCGTTAAAAACACACGCGGTAACCATCTCCAAGTCCACTTAGGCACTGTGGACTAGTGCAAACGACTACTCTTATGATTTATTGAGATAAGAAAAATGAGTTTCGCAACTCAGGACAGTGAGGTCACCCTTCCTTCAGTTTTTCTTCTCAACTTCATTACTTTTATTCTGCCCCAATGAATTGTCAAACAATTGCTTTATTAGGTTGGTGTAAGAGTTTCAGTAGTTCTTTTTTCCCTCTCTTTTTCTTT
>NW_011888875.1:2132258-2139432 GCF_000151845.1 Pteropus vampyrus
TCATCCGTAGGCTGACAATAGCCATGGCTTCCTGACTGATCTCCTGTAGTTGTTCTTGTCCACTCTCGTCCATCTTCTATATTCTAGAAGAAATAGAAGTGTGATTATGCCCTTCCTTTAATGGATTACCATGGCCCTTATGATAAACACAAGTCTTAAACCGGGTCTAGCAGGCCTTTCTGGAAAAGCGTTCTCTGCTCTAAAGTTCTTATTCTTGCATTAGATTCCTTGTGTGATTTTCAACCAGGTGCCTTTTGGAGGAGTGTACTAGAATGTCTACCAGGTAGGCACATTCAATCGCCGTTCCCCATGAGCAGCACTGGCTGGTTCTCAGCATTTGTCTGAGCGTGACAGCTCCCATCAGGGGACATTCAGTTGCCTGGTGGCAAGGATGATGCACTGTCAGAGTTTCTGTTTTCTCATAAGTAAAATAGGGACCATAAAATCTAACCTGGATGATTGGAATACATTTTTATCAAAGTAGGGTATTTAATAATAATAACAACATAGTAATTATTACATATCAATCTGAAAAATCTACAAAAAGTTTTTTTGGAGTTTCTAACAAGGCTCAAATTCCTGCCATTTTACTATGTAATATGGGGATAAAATACAGGCGGAGAGACCATAGCAGTAAAAAAAAAAAAGATGACCAAATGAAAAAAAAATGTAAATCTGTAATTATAAAAGTCTCTGCCCTGTTTAGCTGGCCAGGGTTATAGTGGACATCGTTATGATCATCTCCAGAAATGAATTTTGGAAACCACACCGCCTTGTACGCAGTAAGCAGTCAGAACTAGTTTTGGTGACTCACGCACGTTTTTGTGGCAGGCCCGCAAGTACATCGTGGACTCCATGGGAGAGAGCTATGCCGAAGGGGTCATCTTGGACTTGGAGAAGACGTGGGAGGAATCCGACCCGCGGACGCCCCTCGTCTGTCTCCTGTCTATGGGGTCCGACCCCACGGACTCCATCATCGCCTTGGGGAAGCGACTGAAAACGGAAACCCGCTTCGTGTCCCTGGGCCAGGGCCAGGAGGCCCACGCTCGCAAGCTCTTGCAGCAGACGATGGCAAACGTGAGAACAAGTGTCGGCTTTCATGTTTTGTTGTTAACTTTACAGGTTCTAGAATGCAGTGCGGCAGGGGACTCATGGATTGTAAAGAGCTTCAATTTACGTACTGCCCGCTGTTTACTGAGTGGGAAAAGTATATCTGTGAGATAATTTTCATGAGAAAACAGGTGTAATTTAAAACCTTTTCTGCTGAGCCTTGACTTATGGAAAATCTACCCACGCAGCACATCTTGTGTGTCCTCAGTTTGCATAATGCTGCCGCCTACTACAGATTCCAAACGCTCAGTATGGCCTGTGGTCCTTGCCCCTGCGCCATATACCCCAGCCCCTCCAGCTGTGTTCTTGGAATCTTCCATGCTTCCAAGTCCACAACGACGCCGGACCTTCCTTGAGTTCCAGAATGCATAATCTGTGCCCTGGAGTCCCCCAGGCCTGGCCCAGATCCCAGAAGCCAGGAATTTGCCCTTACGTTGTGGTACCAGAGGTTTGAGGAAACCTGGCCTATCGCCTTCCAGGCTGGGGCTTCTAGAGCCCTCTGTGGATTGCAAATTCCACAGCATCGTGAACATGTCATGCTCGGGCTTGGCCGTTGGGGGCCGCCAAGTGCTGGCAGCCACATGACAGCCCTGCTAATGGGTAGTCAAGTCCAGAGTTGGGCAATTTCAGGGACTTAAGTTAACAGGATGCAGGAGGTCCTGCATTTCATCTCTAGCACTTGGCTCCAGGACAAGGCCCTTATGTGTTTACTCTGGCCCAGCCCTCCCTGGGGCATCCAGTTGTGCCTGGAGGATCCCTCCAACCCCGCTCCCTTCTTTCTCCACACTTCGGCCAAGCAAGAGGAGGGGGCTGAACCACTCAGTTTCTCTTTCCTCCTGGAGAGCAAGCAGTTTGGGTTTAGATGCATTTCTGGCTTTTTTTCAGACCAAACCCTACTACTTCTTCTCTGAGTCTGAGCTCTCTGCCACTATCCCAAGACTTCTTTGCCCTCCAGGGAATCTGCCTGCTGAGACAGAACTGGCTTTCTCACCCCCTGCCACTGGGCCCACCATGAAACAACTGAGTGTTAGGTTCTGGCTACTGAATCTAGACACTCACCACTGTGCTGCATCCTGGTCCCTTTCCCCTAGTCTAGAGCTGAGCCCACTGGGTTCTAGAACCTCCGTATTTACCTCCAGGCTCTTCCATCTCCAAGTTGTGCCCTGCCCCCAGCCTGGTGCTGTGCTGTGTTTGATGCACTTCATTTGCAATTGGGAGAGGGACGGCAGGAGAAGTATGATTGAAGTGTGTCCAGAGATGAAAAAAAAAATCTGTATTTAAGAATCCCACATCCGGTCTGACATGAGCGCCTGATGGGTCTCCTTCCAGGCCCCTCCCTCCTCTCTTCTTCTGTTCCTCCCTCGGCCAATTATTGGACTTAGAACAAAAACACTAACAATAACAGGACACTTCCTGAATTTAAAATATTTACTTGTGAAACTAATAATTATAGTTTCAGGCAACCAAATTAGAATTTAAATGGAATATTTTTAACCTTTAGTTTATTCATGTTTTCTTTTTAGTAGTTTAATTTCAAGTAAAATAAAAATGTCATTATTCTTAGCATGATTATAACTTGTCAGAGACAATGGGTTTTTAAAAGTTTTTTAAAAAAGATTTGAGGCAATATGACAGAACCAACTGCCCGAGAATAGCAAAATAAATGATTAGTAGGAAGAACTCAAAACCTTTAATACAGAATGTGGCTATGCAAAGAAGTGAACTTGGCTATGAGAGTCTGTGGGTGAACAGTGAAAGTTCTCAGCTGAGAGACTTAGATCAGCTTCACCTGTACATTCGATGAAAGGGGAGACTGCAATCTTCTTGTTGTTATGTTTTGTATTTAATCTCCTTTTGTTTTGAATGGTAAGGATAGTGTCAATTAAATTTTTCAAAGGACAGGCCATATACTTCTAAAGAAAATATCAGGGAATATGTGAAATTCCAAAATGATCAGTTTTATGTGTAACTCTACTAAGATTTTGAATCTGGTGCTTGGTTTGTTTCTTAGGAAGAGATTTAAATAGGCTGCACTAGTTAAATCTAAATGACTCCAAGTTACAGAGTCAATAAAACGGCTGAGGATTATGATATGGACATTGTAGATGATTTTAGCAAAAATATTCTATAGATTAGATATATATTGAGTAAATTATTATTACACGTCCTAAAATTTTGCCTTTGTTGCTTTATACAAGGAATATTCTTATGCTCATATAATAATTTCTGAAAAAGATACAGTTTATTTTCTAAGTCTCTTGTTCTTAGAATGGTCAGATTCTCCAGAGAAATTTCTTCCACATTCTGGAGGGTACATGCCCAGCTACCATTATTCTGGGAACTCAGTGGGAGCCAGGAGGGGATAAGACTCAAAATCAGTGGGTAAACTCACCTGTTTTCAGCGAGGTCCCTGTGCTCTTAACGTGCTGGTTTCCTCCAGTCCAAGCGCCGTCTGTCCTGCCTCCTGCAGATCATCAGCTTTCCATCTTCCTTTAGGGGAGGCAGGACCACGACGCAGGTCTGGACTTTCAGTTTTGTGTCGCTCCTGTCACCTGTTCTTGAGTATTTTGGGAGTCATGTGGTATAAATCAGGGTAGACCTCAGCCTTCCCTGAATGCCAGTTGAGGATTCAGCTCTCCCGAGTCCATGATAGTGTTGTCACCCACATCGTTTCTGGCCTTAAGAGTTCATGCCTTTAAAGAGTCCCTTCACTGTAGTTTGCATGAAATTTTGAGAGAGAGCTGAGCTCAATGGATGTTTTCAATCAACCATCTTTATACTGGGAGGTGCTTTTATCTCTCTTCATGTATCACTTGGTTGTTTTCATGACTCCTACCATATATTATTGGTACAGTTGGCATGCTCTATGCCGGACAAGTACGTGGAATAAAGAAAAAATATAGCTATCTCAGTTAAACATTATTGTATCCTTAGATTTGACCCAGATCAATTTAAAGTGGTTAGTGTGCTTTTCTTTTAAATTTTAACTACTTAATTTTTAAAGAACGTACTAAAATCTCTAGAAACAACACAAATAGCCTCATTTCCATTTACTGTTGTCGACACAGGGAGGATGGGCACTTCTGCAGAACTGCCACCTGGGACTGGATTTCATGGATGAGCTGATGGACATCATCGTAGAAGCCGAGACCGTGCATGACGCCTTCCGCCTGTGGATGACCACCGAGGTTCATAAGCGGTTTCCCATCACGCTCCTGCAGATGTCCATTAAATTCACCAACGAGCCTCCGCAGGGCCTCCGGGCAGGGCTGAAAAGAACATACGGCGGTGAGTCAAGGAATTCCTTCAAGTGTGTGGAGTGCTTGTACTTAAATTGTTTTCTTAAAGAAAGTATGAAAACTGAATCGGCTAGGATATCATTAGAGCAAATAGAGCTGTTATTCAACACGGTGGGGAGGGGATGGCTGGTTCCCTTGGTCATGCGCCTTTGGGACGTGCTCTGGCAGTGACAGGACACCAGCGCTTAGAATTTCCCACCTTTTATTTTGCCCGTTTGCCCAATATTGCTCTACTCTGGCCTTTGCTGTTCTCTGCTGGACACTTACCTTTTTATGTTAACATCTCAAGGTGATATTTTCTCATTTGTGGTTGTCATGCCCCATACCTAAAGTAGGACAGGAGCCTCTTCCAAGAGGAGAGGCTGAGTTAAAATTATGGCCTGCCTCCACGTCATGCAGCCATAGGTCAGAATGTCGGAACGGTAGCTAAGTTGGAAATCAAACAAAAGCAACAAAACCAGACCAAAACGCCCCTCCAGTCACAACTGGAAATGAGATTACTGTCTTTGCCTTTGCTTCCTCTGCGTCACAGCTTCCTGTCTGCAAAAAGCATGGACCTCAGAGTTAGCAACCCTGATTCCGGCCCTTCCTGAACAGGTGCTTTGTCTTCTTGAGTGCTGGTCACTCAGACGACCAGAACATCAAGTTATCTTACATGTAAAATGAGGACAATAAAATCTATCCAGGATGATTGGAATACAATGTATTTAAAATAATAATGAATAGAATAATTATTACATATCAATCTGAAAAATCTACAAAGAGATTTTTTTGGAGTTGCTACCAAGGCTTAAATTTCTGCCAGTTTACAAGGTAATAGGATAAAATAGATGTGGAAGGGTGATGACAGTGAAAAAGATTACCAAATGGAAAAATATAGGATTATATATAATATAATTAATATAACATAATATGTTATACACATAAATACATATATGATAATCATTATTTTGGGAATATACTCAGGTTGCAATGAACTTACATATACACTATTAACAATTTAATATTAATTAAAATAGTTTGCGTATATGACCCAAATAATAACAACAATACTATAAATTTTATTATCGTTATTATTCAATAGTAGCAGTAGATGTAGTAATAGTAGTAATAGTACCAGCATTTATTTTACCACCATTATTCTTCCACTTCTATTTATTCCTACATTATCTCGTTAGATTGGCAGGAACCTGATCCAGGTAAGCAAGCCCCTCTTCCCTTGAAATCTATTTGCAGATTTTTCAGGGAGCAATGTCCTCTGGATGCCCCAAAGTAAATGATAGTGGTCATATGAATGTGATAAAAATAATTCAAAATAAGAGACGTTCACTATTAGGATTTTACAAAAATTAGTGACATACAAGTAACAGAAAATAAAGATGTTTTGAGAGATGATACTGTTTTTCACCCAACCGACCGCGACAAGGTGTGAGCCAAGACCTGCTGGACGTGAGCGGCGTGGCACAGTGGAAGCCCATGCTGTACGCGGTGGCTTTCCTGCACTCCACGGTCCAGGAGAGGCGGAAGTTTGGTGCCCTAGGGTGGAACATCCCCTACGAATTCAACCAAGCGGACTTTAATGCCACGGTGCAGTTCCTCCAAAACCACTTAGATGACATGGACATTAAGAAGGTACTGTGCGCACGCCGCCGGTGATTGTGGGCTTGGGTCCTCAAGCTTTGGGGTAAATCCTGTAAGAGCGATGCTTTTCTGTGCTTACAGAGTCATTACGTTGAAGTCATAGCCACTTGGCTGTTGATTTCATGTAAAAAGCAAATGGATTTTGATTATCTTTTTATTTCGCAGAGGCATGTTGACACTGCATATAAGACAACCTAACAGAGTCTATTGGAGGGAGGAACAAGTGGGGAAACCTCGTTTGTAAATTTTTGAAAATGAAAATGAGAGTCTACGTTATTTTTGAAGTGTGTGCTTTTTAACGAATTGCCTCAATATTCTCAAAAATACACATTTTTAATGTTGAAATTAAAGTATGAAAATATGAATGCATCAAGAGAGTCTGTTTTGAGTTATGACCACGAGTTTGGAGAGATTGCTCATATTGTCTATTTAATTTTCTTTCTGCATTTCTCACATTACTGATGGATGGATAAACGAATGAGTGAATGAATGAATGAATGACATTGGTGACAATGAACACATAAGTGTTACTTGGTAGAGATGAAGACAAGTTCACTTCTTTCTACACAATTATTCTATAAATTTCCCAGGGCGTCTCCTGGACCACCGTCCGCTACATGATAGGCGAGATTCAGTATGGAGGCCGAGTCACTGATGACTATGATAAGAGATTGTTGAACACATTTGCTAAGGTTTGGTTCAGTGAAAATATGTTTGGACCAGATTTCTGCTTTTACCAAGGATACAATATTCCAAAATGCAGCACAGTGGATAACTATCTTCATTATATCCAGGTTTGTCGACATCAGAATTTTACACATAGAGCAAATATCCACAGCATTTGAGCTTTTTGTTACTTATTTACACTATATATACTTCCTTTAATATACATTTTAATGGTCATGCGTATTGAACCGTCTGCCGTAGATGCTTTTCTTCATATGTTTATATTTGCCTGATGATTAAAATGTTTGTATTTGTTCCGAGCGTGTGTTTTGCTCAAATTCCCTCCTCCCTTCTCTTTTAATGCTTCAGTGAGGACTATTCTTGGAGAGGTGACAGATAGGGCATATTTAGAACTTGGGGACTACACAAACCCCCTGGAGCTCTCTACCTGTGAGACT
>NW_011888875.1:2141452-2154548 GCF_000151845.1 Pteropus vampyrus
CACTTCAGTTGCTTCCATGTCCTGGCCACTGTGAATAATGCTGCTATGAACATTGGTGTGCAAATATCTTTTTGGATATGGGTTGTCAAGTCTTTGGGGGTAAATACCCAGTAGTGGGATTGCGGGATCATATGGTAGATCAATTCTTAGTTTTTGAGGAACCTCCATACTGTTTTCCATAGTGGCTGCACCAATTTGCAGTCCCACCAAAAGTGTATGAGGGTTCCTTTTTCTCTGCATCCTCTCCAACATTTATTATTACTTAAGACAGTATAATTTAATTGGTGCTTATGTCAGCAGTCTTTGCTTACCTGGGGTATTTGCTGTTTAGGGCTTACCCAACTATGACAGCCCTGAGGTCTTCGGGCTGCACCCCAATGCCGACATCACCTACCAGAGCAAGCTGGCCAAGGACGTGCTCGACACTATCCTGGGCATCCAACCCAAGGACACCTCTGGTGGAGGGGACGAGACCCGGGAGGCCGTGGTGGCCCGGCTGGCTGATGATATGCTGGAAAAGCTACCCCCTGACTACAGCCCTTTTGAAGTGAGTTGAAATCCTAACAAAATATCAGCTGTGGATGTGTCTGCTGAGGAATGAGGAAGGAGGGGAAAATATTTTTCTGAAATTAAAAAAATATGTATTTTAAAAATCTCTCTTCTTGGAAAACCAGAAAAAGATTTTGCATCTATAAATGTGATCATTTCCAAATGTAGATAATAAGGAAACGATGAGAATGTTAATAGTCATAATTAAATTACTGATGGGTTGGGATTCCTTTTGTAGAACTTTCTCTTGAGGTCCTCACATTGCTATTTGTTCAGAGGAAAGTAATGTATTCGTAGAAAAGCCGATTATTTTTTAAAAATGTTATGCAATTTAACGCACACCTTAAACTCTGGGCCTTCTTAATTTCATGGAGTGTATGTCTACATCACTAACTCTTTGCAGCTTCTTCATCTCACGAGTTTTAAAAATCGATTTGTCTTTTTAATATGCAGGTAACTTCTAAGCAAACTTATGAGTATGAAAGTTAATTTTTAGACATTTTAGCAAATAGTGTGGAAAGACTTACTCTGAAAACGCTTTTAAACCTTTGAGAAAAGCAAAAGTAACTGGCTTACTTTCCATGTCCTCATAAGAGATGACCTGGACTAACTACATGACACTTTTGTCACAGGGCCACCATGTTTTTTTGTATATTGCCCCTTTTCCACCTAGTTTCAAAAGGCAACCTACAACATTTTGTTTCTTTAGCATCCTTTTATTTTCCACGAAGCAGACTATTTTGACTGCTGGTACTGTAGACTGAACTTGAGAACCTTTCGCCAAGGGAATAACATCTCTGGGAAGAAACTCTGATCGCTTGCTTAGAGAAAAATCAATATTGCAATCAGCTTTCATAAACGCCTTTCATTATAGATGTATCAGGAAAAAGGTCATTCATGTCTAGCGGTGGTTGAAATTTATGAAACATTAAAATATCTAAAAACACAGCAATTACATAAACAAATAAATATGGTAAGTAATGGGGTTTAGAAGCGTCTCCCTCCGTTTGCTGAATTTGTCAGCTCTGACTTAGGACAAAGCGACTCAGCCTAGCACAACAGCTGATCCAGAGAAGATTCTTAATAAATACTTGGGAGATGGAAATGATTGGGTGGGTGGGTGGATGGATACTTTGATGGAAAACAGAAAACTTTGAAAACACAAGCATGGTTTTTCGAGGCAGTCAGCAGAATGGTTGTGCACGTGTCCATGTCCATCTGTGTGCGTCCATGCCCATTTGTGTGTGTCCGTGTGTGTTTGTTAGTTTTAGATTGGCAATAAGTGATTATTTCTCAGTGAGCACACTTGCTGTTTGGAAGGCTACATGGTTCTGGCCATACATTTTATATTATTCTGTGAATTAATGGCTGCCTGTTTTCTCCCACATGGGATGAGAAAAATAGGCCGGCCGTCTAAGAGATATTTCTTTTCTTATTTCTTCTTCTCTGTTTTTTGACAGCGGAGAAAAAAAAAAAAGCTTTCCATTTATGGAGTTGTAAAATTTGGGACCTTTCGGAAGCCCCAGTTGCATAAACATGTCTAATTTTTAACATGTGCTGAATGTCTCCACGGCAGGTAAGAGAGAGGCTGCAGAAGATGGGGCCGTTCCAGCCAATGAACATTTTCCTCAGGCAGGAGATAGACAGGATGCAGAGAGTGCTCACCCTGGCCCGAAGCACCCTGACCGAGCTAAAACTCGCTATCGATGGCACCATCATCATGAGTGAAAATCTTCGAGATGCATTGAATTGCATGTTTGATGCCAGAATCCCTGCTCAGTGGAAAAAAGTACGTTTAAATCTGCTCCAACTCTGCCTGATCACTTTATCGTTGTGAATAATTATCATTGGCAAGTGGAAGGCATCTAAGGATAATTTACTTAAAAGTGTCCTTTTGCTTAGGGACTAATCCCCTTATAGTCCTATAGTTTTAGACTGTAGGTGAGGAAGGAAATTATGTAGCATCTCCCACATATTAGGCGCTCTGCTGGGCAATTTAGATGCGTTATTTCATTTAAATCTTACATTTTATTGCCCTCATTTTACAGATGAGGAACTTGAGGTTGAGAGAGGTTAAATCTTTTCCCAAATTACACAACTAAGCAGTCCAAGAATCAGAATTTAAACCCAAGCTCTTGCTCTTCAAAGCCCATGACGCTAGTTTCACAGAATAGCATGTTCTGAAATACACTCACGTCAAAAGTCACACCGAAGAGGAGCATTTTCCTTTTTTTCTGTCTGTAGATAGGCGAGTATATGTATCTCAAGATAGCAAGAGTGCTTACTGATTACCTGTTGGTAATTGTGCTAAATACCAGATGTGGTTTTAAGAAATAATTTTCTCCTTGGAAATGTAGAAGGACTGCTGGAGTATCTTTTAAAGAAGGAAAATGTGTGTATTTGAGGGAAGGGAAAGCAATGACATCCATTTCTTTGTTCTATATTTAAGTGTGTGTGTGTGTGTGTGTGTGCGCGCGCGCGCGTGCGTGCGTTGTATGCAAATGCATTTTGTGGGGAGATGTCAGTAAAATTGTTAAGATTAATTATGGCGGAGGAAATACGTGGAAAAGGGCAGGGGGTGTTGCTGCACTCCCGCCCCTGAGAAATCTAGATCTGCCATGGCTTCCATTGTTCTGCCTGGACACTGCCAACACCCGGGGTGACTCTGCACCCACAGCAGGAGCTCCTCAAATCCTTGACCCCTCAGCTCCCTCCGAATGTCTCTGCTCCAGGGTTTTCACGCCTACTCCCCTTCGGAAAGGCATAGGCTCTTCCCTCCCTGAAAGTTCAGCGGGAGGAGGGAACTGGGGTGGATGTGGGTAGAGAAACGATTCACCCACTTGCAGCCTGAAGCTGTGAACGCCAGGTGAACCCGGTCTGTGCCCGGGTGCAGTTTCCTCCAGCTGCACTCAGCGGACGGGGAGAGGCCGGGAAAGGCGGGTGATTGAGGTCGTGCCATGTTGGGCTTCACTAGGCAAGTGCCATGAAGGACGTGTTAGTTTTCTGGGGCTGCATAGCTGGGTGGTTTAAACAACGGCGACTTATTGTCTCACAGGTCCGGAGGTGGGAAGTCCAAACGCAGGGTGTCTTCAGGGCTCCCCTGCGAAGACTTTCTGTGAAACCAGAGCACACAGAGCAGAGGAGTGTGGGTCCCCTGCAGAGAGAATGGGGCTAGGTTTCTGAGCATGTACCCCCATCTTTCCCACTGTCGATAGGACTGTCCTGCACTTCTGCCGCCCCCGTGCCGAGCTGTCGACATGCATTTTAGGAGCTTGGTGTTGTTTCTGTTTCTCCCCTACAAGTTGGGTGGGTCCTCGGCCCCACACAGTCACCGTGGGACCCACTTGATGGTGGCCTTGCCACCATCAATCACTGTCACTATGCTCCACCGGGAGCGAAGTCAGAATAGCTGGATTCAAATCATGTCTCTGCCATATCCAAGCCGTGCAACCTCGAATAAGCTATATGTCTCACCGTACCTGTTTTCTCATCTCTAAAGTGGGAATTATTATGTCCTACAGTTACAGTTCCTGTGAGGATTAAAGTTGTCGATGAATGTAAAGTGCTTAGAACAGTGCCTGGGAGGAGGGAGAGATGAACAAGGGCCACTGGGTCTAATCTTCCCAGATCAGAATAGAGCCATGGGTCTGACTTCAGCGCACACACAGACGACTGGGAACTGTAGGGGACGTGTGATGAGCACAACCTGTCTATCACGCTCCACCTCCCCCACGTCAGATGTGCTTCTTTACCTTCTCGAAGTAAGGGGAGTGAGGGCACAGAGGAGCTTAGTGTTATGTGAATGGAGCTCCCTCTCCTTGGAAGGAAATATAGTTGTGGAGATGACGTGCAAGAAGACAGTGTTTGACGAGATTTAAAGTGGGAATGTGGGAATGACACAGAAAGACATGAGGATGGTTAGAGGTCAGAGGTCACAGGTCACGAAATAAGAAGGTGGGGTATGAAATGAGTCGTTCCCATGGATCCCGCTGTCAACAAAAATGAGTAATGAAAGTAAATAAACACAGTATATGGGTTCTGAACTGGATTCTGGAGGCAGAATACCTGGATTCAAATCATGTGTCTGCCACATCCAAGCCGTGCAACCTCGAATAAGCTACATGTTTCGCCGTACCTAAGTTTTCTCATCTCTAAAGTGGGAATTACTATATGTCCTACAGTTACTGTTCCTGTGAGGATTAAAGGAGTCGATGAATGTAAAGTGCTTAGAACAGTGCCTGGCATCCGCTTGGTGCTGTAGGTGCTTGCTATCACTAGCACCAAAACCCCACATCTCTAATGCCACCGCTGTCATCATCACCACCCCCGTCACCGTCACCCCCCCCACCACCACCATCACCACCACCAATACCATCTCCATCACCACAACCACCACTGGTACTGTTGCCATCCTCATCATCCTCATCCCCATCCTCATCCTCATGAGGACAGAGTGGAAGAGTAATCCAGGAGCCAAACTGATACATAAGAGGGAGTGACCAGTAGGCGGTAGAAACAAGAAGGGTTGAGGATGATACGTCCAAATGGTGTGAGACTCAAAAGAAGGGAATAATGGGAAGTGATAACTTATAACCTGTCAGAAGCAGTGAGGGTCTCTGCACCTCTCCTGGTCCTGAGGGCTGTGTAGTAGACAGTAGCCTACATGCTGAGAAGGTTACAAGGGAAGCGGTCTTTTCTGGGTGACAGGGAACCAGTTACAGAGGAGGTGGCAGATGTTCAGGGAAGAGGCGAAGGATCTAGAGGAGTTTGCTGATCGTGGTACTGAGGATGCTGAGGGTGCAGTGGGAAGACTTGGGAGGATAGGAGAGCTGGGGTTTGGGTCAGATTGGAGGATACACAGAGAGGGCAGCATCTGGAGATGAGTTTGGGTCATGGGGTTACTGGTGGCTCGGCCTTTTGGAGATGCCTCAGGTAAACGGGAAGGTGAGACCTCACAAGGTTAGAGCTGATGGTCTCATGGAAGAGACTCACTCAGTGCTGAGTCTCTGATACCTCCTCTAGGGCTTCCTCAGATCCCAAGGCGTGGGTCCTGCAGGTAGTATGAAGTACCTGGGGAGTGCCCTTCCCGCTGTCTTTCCATCTTATTTGATGATGCCACCATCGATCTTTCTAGTCACACAGTTTAGAAATGCAGAATCAGCTTTGTCCAGATGCCTTCTTCTCACCTTCGATAAGCTCATTGCCAAGGCCAGAGAGTTTTCTCTCTGGATTGCCTTTCCTCATTGCCAACAACTGAGAAAGAACCTACCTGGCCGATGCAGGTTTGTTCCCCTCTAAACCAGCTCCCCCAGCATGGTCGGCACCTGGGAGGATCTGGAACAGGGATTCTTGCCAGGAGGCCTCTGTCAGTGGTTCCCTGTGCCCTCAGATCAAATGCAGTATTAACATTTCCCTTTTAGTTAATACATCTATAAAGATAGGATAAAATGAGTTACCTAATTTTTAAATTATGGTCTTTTTATACAGGTTTCTATTTTACTCAATATATTCTCAGGGCCTTTTGAAAAATAGGCAAATTAATTCTTAAGAAAGTTGAAATTCAAGAGTTATATCTACCCAGGTTGATCATTACACTTATTCATACATAAAATATTGCAATTATAGGAAAACGTTATAAAATATAATTTGGAGATGCCTGCCAGTGTGGCTGCTGATAACATTAATGACATACCCACACCAATTGTAATAATAGAAGCTCCACATGAGAATTCAGGCAGAATGTTACAGGCAATGAATGCAATTAACTTGGTGGTAAAGGGACCTATATTTCCATTTGTGCTTCTTCATCAGAGGAAATCAAAGTGCTTGGTAAGGGACGAAAACTTCAGAAGATAACTGTTGTTTGCCTCATTAAAAATGATAAATGGAGAAAGGTTTTTGCAGGTTATTATCCAAAGAATATATTTTAAAGTGTTGATTAGACCATGAGCACATTTACGTAAATAGAAATCCTGTTTTATAGTGTATCTATTGGAAAAGTAACCTAAGGAAAAATAGTTGAAACCTGTTAAATGTAATTCAGTTAATTGTTTTAATTGCTTTATAGCAGAATTGGTAATGAATATATTCATACTTGGAAGGTGATTCTATTGACAAGATGTCTTGGATAGCATCTGAGCTCTGAATCGATCTGGTATTCATGTGATGGTTACCAATTCTATCATAATATCTTAAGGAGGAGGAACCATTTGGAAACCTAAATTTCAGAATGCCAAAGGAATTCATGTCTTTAGGACTTTTAAGTTCTAAACATGGAATTGATATTTCATCATTTTTTTTCTGTGAACATAGCCAGTTACACAGCAGAATTAAACCTGTATTCATTGTTTTAATGTATGCATTTCAGGTATCATGGGTTTCAAGTACGTTGGGTTTCTGGTTTACTGAACTTATAGAAAGAAACTGCCAGTTCACCTCTTGGGTTTTCAATGACCGACCCCATTGCTTCTGGATGACAGGCTTTTTTAACCCCCAAGGATTTTTAACTGCAATGCGACAGGTAACAGCTCTGACTTGAACCTCTTGTATTATAATTTTCCTCTATAAGGTTTGCTTCTTTTGTTGTAGTTTAAAAGAATATAATAAGACAGAGAACGACTATCTCTTTTGGGCACTAGCTGTTACATTGTCCTGAACATAAACCCAGCAACTCGTTTCTCAGGCTGCTAACTTGAATTTCAAAATATTTGTTTGTTATTTTTTGTATTTGATTTTATATTTTACATATATATATTTGAAAGTGCAAGTGGTTAATTTGGGACACAGATATTTGTTCTGAGAGAATCTTTTTGACTTTAAATACTTTAAATACTGTTCTACTTCCTTTGAATTGGGGGTAATTCATCATCACTGTTACGCTGTTTATATTAAGACAAAACCTCCAATTGCTGATTTTATCCTTGGCTTTTGTTCTTGCCTCGCGTAGGAGATAACTCGGGCCAACAAAGGCTGGGCTCTGGACAACATGGTGCTTTGCAACGAAGTCACCAAGTGGATGAAGGACGACATTTCTGCCCCTCCTGCAGAGGGTGTCTATGTGTACGGCTTGTATCTTGAAGGTGCTGGCTGGGACAAGAGGAACATGAAACTCATTGAGTCCAAACCCAAAGTGCTCTTTGAGTTGATGCCTGTCATAAGGATTTACGCAGAAAACAACAGTAAGTTTTCTTGCATATTTAAAGATGGTTGGTATTATTGGATTGACTGACGTCATGAACACAGGATCTCATTATTTTTGTTATCATGTAATAAGGCTTTGACTATTTTATCAACTAGATTCACATTCGTACTCATATTTAAGGAGTATTTATTGACTACTAGGCTCTTTCTTGAGGCTGTTTGGGAGGCAATGGTTCTAGATGATTCTTGCCTATATAATAAAGTAGATAAAATATATATGGACACTCATAAAGGTTAGCTTATGAGATAAGAAACAAGAGTTTGGAATAGATAATCAGTGGTGGGAAAGGAGGGGTGAAGTGGGAGGAAGTAGTCAGGGCATTGGGGCCTGGATGAGCTTGGAAGGGCGGATATGATGAGGTGGAGCAAGCGGTGGAAAGAAGGCTTTCTAGGCAGGATTGCCCAGGGCTCCCTGGAGGTGGTGGCTCCACTAGTTTGGAGATTTAAGCCAGGTCGTGAAATCTAGACTGAACTCAGGGACATTTGATTTAATCCAGTTGCTCATGATAAACTGCTGGATTCATATTTCAGCCTATGAATGTAATGATACTTCTTTGAAGCATACACATTATTCTACCTTGACAAAATCATCAAAGCTGTATTTGGCAAGTCTAAAAATACATAAACTGTTTTCCATCATTGGCTTGATGTTTTCTGGAAGCTTTTGTTGTTTTATTTCACTCAGCTAACATCTTCATAGCAATTATCTGCTTTCAGCACATGTGGGACTTCCCCTGTTCATTTTATTTTTTTTAAGCTTATTTTAAAATACAAACTGTATTTAAGGTATACAGCATGATGATACACGCACACACAGTGAAATGATTACTATAAGCCGTGAACTCTAGAGATAGCCATGATAATGGATCCCAAGGAAGTACTGATTTCGTGATAGACACACAAAAGATTTTTCTTTAAACAAAGGATAAAATGATCGCTCTTCAAAAGACAGCTTTCAGTATCCCCATCCCTTAGGTAAATCTCCCATTTGGAAATATGAGGCAAGGGAAGAGAGTTTACAAACTATGGGCATTTATTTTTCAAGCAAACATAGGTTGAATGCCTAATACGTACCAGCCACGACGGTAGATTGCAGGGGACACAAAGGTAATTATGAACCAGGTCTGGCCCACAAGGGACTCAGAGTCTAGTGAGGGAAACTGGTGAGTCAACAAAATGGCATGTGACGAACGTCGTGGTAGAGAGACTCTGAGGATGCACAGGGAGCCTGGAAGGAGAACACTGGGAGGTGGCAGAGATGTACTTGAGGACAAGAGTGAGTGTGACGGGGAGTTGGAGATAGATGTTTCTTGGCAGAGGGAAATAGCGTTAGCTCGCTCGGTCATTCTATGAATCCTTATCTGGCACTGACCACCTGCTGCACGCTGCTTTGGTGCTGGGCGTGCAACAGCGAAAAAAGACCAGGCAGAATCCCTGTTATCATGGAACTCAGTCTCAGAGAGGGAAGGGCGGCCGAAAAGGAAGCAGACACAGTCAGTCGGTCCTTGCTACTCGTGGGTTCTGTGTTTGTGAGTTTACCTACTCTAAAATGTATTCGTGACCCTCAAATCAATGTTTGTGGCACTTTTGTGGTCATTTGCAGACATGCACAAGGCAGTGAAAAATTCGAGGTGCCTGACACTCAGGTTCCCAGCGGAGGGTGACTAAGGTGACCCTCTGCCTTCCTGTTTCAGCTGGCATGCTGTAAACTAGTGGCCTTCATGGTCTGTTCATTGCTACGTTTTTCACATTTTTGTGCTTTTTGCACAAAAATGGCCCTAACCATGGTGCTGGAGTGCTGTCTTGTGTTCCTAAGTGCAGGAGTGTGTCTTATGGAGAAAACACGCGTGTTTGGTAAGCTTCCTTCATTCAAGCATGAGTTATAGTGCCATTGACCTTGAATTCAATGTTCATGGGTCAGTGATGTATATTAAAAAGGTGTCTTTAATTAGAAACACACATAAAACAAGATCGTGTGTTGATGGGTTGATGGGACTGTGACCAGAGCCTCGCAGGAATCTAACCCCATATTTCTTTCCCCTGGGAGCGAGTGTTCCGTAGTCCCTGATTCAGGATTCATGGTGACTTTATACACGTAGGTCCCATGAGTAATAAGAATGGACTGTAAATGAACCCACTGATTTCAGAGAGATTTTGTTTTTAAAAGGAAAACATACACATGGTGTGCTAGGGAGTGAAATGATTTAGGGGTTCGGGGAAGGCCTCACTGAGGAGAGAATGTTGAACTTGGAGATCCGAGTGGCAGGAGGCGGCTCTGCTAATATCCAGGAGCAAAGGCAAGGGTGCAAAGGCGTGAGTTGGCAACAGGTCTGCTGTGTCTGAGGAACAGAGAGAAAGTGTCCGAAGGAACAGGAGCCGGTGGAGAGAGCTGAGCATCAGAAACAAAACACGAGACGCTTAGCACCGTTCTGGGCACATGGTGTCGCTCGGTATATCTTAGCCGAACCTCGAAGGACACACGTGTCTGCCTGGGGCTTCGTGTTGACTGATTCGTAGGGGGGTGCGATGGCCTGGGACAGTGACTGTTTTGTAGAAAGGATAACCAGATGTTCTTTTAGCCGAAAGTCACCTTTCAGAAATTTTGCTTTATCGTTATCATCGCAGCTAGTCAACATGTTGTAAAAATCTTACCTTTATAGAATGAGAGAAAAATCTTTCTCGCGTGGCATTAGGTGTTACTTTTTTATTTCTTGTGACTAAACTACAAGAACCCATTGCCCTGTGACATCGAACATCTCAGGATGGTGGTAATAAAGTAATAATTTTATAGTACAGGCAATTCTTTATTACTTAAGAACAGATTATAATAGAAGAATCGTAGTCACCTGCTGGGCATCGGTTAGTGGTGATGCGCATTAGAAGCAGGTGAGGGAGGATAGCAAACAAGTGAAGGAGAAGTGGCCAGTTTCAAAGTTCTAAAAAA
The DNA here is from genome assembly GCF_000151845.1 of Pteropus vampyrus. NCBI lineage: Eukaryota > Metazoa > Chordata > Mammalia > Chiroptera > Pteropodidae > Pteropus > Pteropus vampyrus. Next base: position 2,152,146 of record NW_011888875.1, read on the forward strand.
GAGAGAAACTTTGGTTCTTTTTTTTTTTTTGGTTTCAAAGAAATTGATGGAAACTTGTTTTGCCAAAGAGTTTTGTCATTGGAGAGGTGTTCAGTGACAAAAAGCTAGCATTTTATTTTTAAACTAGAAATCTAATTTCCATTCAATTTTGGTAAGTGACTAGGGCTCTCATTGAGATAAAGAGCAGTAGCATTGTTAATGGCCAAAGAACACTCCAGAAGTGCAGCGTTTTAAAATTAAAATTCTTATAATGAATTGTTTTTATGGCAATATGAAGGGCAATTTTCACTTTACATAACTCATCGAATTTTACATACTGGTTTATTCATTTTCAAGAAGATATCTAGGTATTTATTTGAATTTTAAATATTGAGTGTATCCCCAAATGTTTGTTTTATTTATATTTCTTGTTAGGACATCATGGGAAAGTCACCCAAAGAGTAAACACTTAATTCACCAAGAGGGCGAAGCCATCCACACCAACTCAGATCCTCTTTTCTCAAAGGAAGTTGAAAAGAGGCAGACCTAGGAAAGATGTTTCCTTAGAGATTTGCTGTGTAGACAGAGTGATGCTTCTAAATGAATTGCAGTGCTGTAGCCCATGTGGTAGGAAGATGGTGATCGGGACATTGTGAGGGAACAAAGCAGGACTCACATGTACCTGTGGTCAGGAAGTAGGGTGAGAAGGATCTCAGGATCTCTGCAGCTGAGGATGTTTTCTGATAGAGAAAGAGAGAAAGAGAGAGAAAGAGAGAGAAAGAGAGAGAGAGAGAGAGAGAGAGAGAGAGAGAGAGAGAGAGAGAGAGAGAAGAGGAGAAATCTAACATACCTCAGGCACTTCCTGCATTGCAGACATTATACCATGACGAGTATTCACATATATTAACTTTTTAAATTTTTACAACTCTGTAAGTTATATGACACTATTTACAGATGGGGAAATTGAGGTTTAAAGGCATTATATAATTAGCCTTATGATTCCTGGCTCTGAAAGCGGGTATCAGAATCACATTTGTGTGCTGTGGGATGAATTCAAACATCTGGAAATTCCTGTGGTTGGTGTTCTATTTAAGACTATGTATTTAAGGAGTCTCTGCGGTGTCTGGGATGACGCTTGACTACCACGGCTACATTGAAAATGAGGATAGCCCCTTCATTTTGAAGTCATGAGTTTATTTTTCTCAGGTACGTGGTGAAGTCGATGCAGTGAAAGTGAAACTGGCGGTTGACAGTAAACACGTTTGGCTATTAGATCATAGAAGCTTTAACTAAATGTTTTAGTTGCTTTCGTTGTCACATAGTTTATAGTCAAAGATAAGGAAACATATTAGTCACATTCTGAAGTCCTGCCTATAAAGCAGGTTCCAGGAGAAATGTTTGAAGATATACTTTATTTGAGATAATGGAAAAATATAGCGAGGTAAACACAAAACAATGATAGCTTAAACCATGGTGCTGGTCCCAAGATGTCTAGTTTCTGCTCTTTGCTTTAAAGGTAGCATCACTGATCCACTATTATGAGATATCTTGCAGAATTGTGGTTCTTCGACCCAGCACTCCTTGTCCTCATATTATAAATTTAAGTTGCCGATGTCCTGTTACTTTGTCAAGCAGGAGAGGATAGCTCCTGGGTCACAGGGAGAACTTACGAGTTTGTTTCACAGAAGGAATACGTGTCTTGGAGAAAGTTGCGACCAGCTGCTGGTGCCCCAAAGTCCGGTCGCACAAAATGTTGTCTGGAGAAACACAGACTTTCCCCTCGGTTCCCTGAAACACCCCTTCCCTTATTCCCTAGCCTCATAAACGCTCCCCTGCTTTTGCTTTTCGAGGAGGATGGGCTTGAGAAATCGTGCTCTCCCGTCCTCTCACTTTGGCCAAATCGAATACGCCTTTCTCTCTCTCCGAGCCCCTGTGGTTCAGTGTTCGGATTTAGCTGCCCATCGGATGCTCAGGCCTGAATTTTGAGAGGTGATTCAGCAACAGAAGCCCGTTCCCTGTGCGGATGAGCACTGTGACTCCCTGTGGCCCCCCTCTCCCCATGCCACGGGCTAATCGTGGTCACCTGCCTCGCCCTCTAGGGGGTCACATGTTCTCAGGTAAATGGCAGTGGGCCAGGTACCTGGATATTTGGGTTGCTTTCTCGCCTTTATCACCCTAGTAATTAGTCATGTGGCTTTGAAGGAGACTCACATATGCCACGAGTTGAATTCAGGTATCCAGGTATCTTTGTTTTACCTTCACATCTTCCTGCCGTTGCTGAGACTGAGAACTGCACACGCTGGACCCGTTCTGGCGAGGTGCGATTCTTATCCCCTACAGCTTTGTAATCCAGGATGAGTAACCCACCTCCTTATGTTTCAGTTTTCTCATCTGTCAAATGGATTTAATAATAGTACCCATCTC
>NW_011888875.1:2154598-2173391 GCF_000151845.1 Pteropus vampyrus
TTTAAGTTGCCGATGTCCTGTTACTTTGTCAAGCAGGAGAGGATAGCTCCTGGGTCACAGGGAGAACTTACGAGTTTGTTTCACAGAAGGAATACGTGTCTTGGAGAAAGTTGCGACCAGCTGCTGGTGCCCCAAAGTCCGGTCGCACAAAATGTTGTCTGGAGAAACACAGACTTTCCCCTCGGTTCCCTGAAACACCCCTTCCCTTATTCCCTAGCCTCATAAACGCTCCCCTGCTTTTGCTTTTCGAGGAGGATGGGCTTGAGAAATCGTGCTCTCCCGTCCTCTCACTTTGGCCAAATCGAATACGCCTTTCTCTCTCTCCGAGCCCCTGTGGTTCAGTGTTCGGATTTAGCTGCCCATCGGATGCTCAGGCCTGAATTTTGAGAGGTGATTCAGCAACAGAAGCCCGTTCCCTGTGCGGATGAGCACTGTGACTCCCTGTGGCCCCCCTCTCCCCATGCCACGGGCTAATCGTGGTCACCTGCCTCGCCCTCTAGGGGGTCACATGTTCTCAGGTAAATGGCAGTGGGCCAGGTACCTGGATATTTGGGTTGCTTTCTCGCCTTTATCACCCTAGTAATTAGTCATGTGGCTTTGAAGGAGACTCACATATGCCACGAGTTGAATTCAGGTATCCAGGTATCTTTGTTTTACCTTCACATCTTCCTGCCGTTGCTGAGACTGAGAACTGCACACGCTGGACCCGTTCTGGCGAGGTGCGATTCTTATCCCCTACAGCTTTGTAATCCAGGATGAGTAACCCACCTCCTTATGTTTCAGTTTTCTCATCTGTCAAATGGATTTAATAATAGTACCCATCTCGTAAGGTTGTTAAGTGAATTAAACTGACAGTGTCCAGCACACCGTTAGCATCCAATAAATAATTTCATTATCATTACTAGATGTTATCTCGCATGCTTGGCGAAGGATTAAAAGTAATAGCATATGTAAGAGTGCACTATTTATTAACTTAAATGTTATTAGCAAAAGAGAGGTTAAAATAAGGAAAGATTTAAAGGTTATTAGGGGATATCTATGTAACTTGGTTATTGTGGATATCGGAAGGAATATATGGTGTAATGATATACTATTAACACTTGGATGAAAAATGGAAGCTAGAGAGTTACCTAGTTAGAAAACGAAGTTCCCTCGAGGTGTTTTGTTATCACCAGTTGAGACGACCACCTCTCTCTGCGTCTCCTTCTGGAGCCCTAAGGCTTTAAACATATTTAGCTGATTTGTTCCACCTACGTAGCCTGTTTATTTTTTTCTTCAAAGTTATTTGTCTAACCGGGCATAATGGTTCGGAATCATCTGTTCCTGTGGTTGTTTAGCGTCTGTCAGCACTTTCACTATGAAATTATATTTTCAGTGGCTTCTAATCTTTCTGCAGAAGTTTAATGCGTGCTGTGTCTTGGCACGCCCAGCTTCAGCTCTGAAGCAATTAAAAATAAATAAAATTGGGTCAGTATTTCAGAGAATTTGTACCTGCTTATTGAAAAGAATACTGTTTTTATTCTTAACTTATATTTCTTTTGGGATTAAAATCCAAGTCATCAAATATGTACCAAGGTGTAATTAATATAATTATCATTTCTTCAAATGTCAGACTCCAATGGCTTACTTCGAGATTTATAAAATGATTATTAGACAAACTTTCATCCAGAAGAACCATCAGTTATGTATTAATTCTGTGTTTACAGATCCTAGGATTAAAGGATTTAAATACATCAGGCAGTAGAGCTAGTTCTGACTGCATTTTATGAATTTACTGTCATTCACATATGTTCTTATATTTGCCTGATTATTATTACTAATGATATTCCCCTGGTAATTTAAAATAATGTCTAGACTTAAAAATTAGGTGTTACATTAATTTAGATCATTTCTAATGATTAATTTCATGAGATTAAGCAAACACATAGTTTTAAAGTACTATAAAATATCTGTGACTTTGTTTTAATATGTGATTTAGAATGTGATTTCCTAGCCTTGGTAATATTCTTATTTTTGGTCCAGATAACTCTTTGTTGTGAGGGGCTATCGTGGGCCTTATAGGATATTCGCAGAATCCCTTGTCTTTATTCACAAGACGCCAGTCGTGATAAACAAATGTCTCCAGATGTTGGCAAATTCCTCACTGGGTATAAAATCACCCCTGGTTAAGCATCTCTGCTTTAGAATATTTATTTTCTATTAAAACTTACTTACAATACTGTCACATTCAAGTGTTTAACTTCTTCCAATAAAATTAGTTATAGTGGAGGTATAAGAACACAGCAGGTTGAAGGTTTTATTGGGTTAAAAAAAATGAGAAAATGAGACTTGAACTTCTGATAGTGCCTTGCTTTTGTAATGTGTTAGAAAAAGCTAGATTATTGAGCAAGTTAGTTTGGGGAAATAAATGCTATTATTTGATATATTAGCTTTGATATATTAACATTACGTTTAGAAAGTTACTGTTTCCATGATTCAATGCCCATGTTTGTAGCACTAATTCACCAAAGCAAAGTGATCCTCTTAGTTGAATGCGTTTTCATCTCAATAGTTATGTGAGGGTCATTTATGATATTGGCTTTCTAGAGGAGGACAAGGATGGGTGCAGACAACTTTCGTTCTGAAAACATTTGTAATCTGGAAGAGAGGGGAAGTAATATGCTGCTTCCTGAGATGGACGTTATAAGATGTGCAAATAAACTACTCCGGGCAGAGTGGTTTTAACCAGAAGCTAATGGAGCTTGAATGCTGAGGCTGCTCAGTGCAGAGGCTCCTTCCAAAGCCTACTTTTCAATTTGTAAATTTGTGTCCTTGTTCTTAGAGAACCCCCTCCCCCAAATTATGTAAGTTTAAGACTCCTCAAGACATGGATCTGTCCCTGATCACGGGGTTTCCAAGGCTGGAGAGAAAATGAGCCTTTGGTTAGAGATGAGCACATTAGAGAGGAGGATCCTTGAAGGATGGATGCCCACAGGTTGTCTTTCATGGCCTGTGTGGCTTTGGATATTCTGTCTATTCATCTGCTCCAAAAAGGTAGACTGAGCTCTGCCAAGACTGTCTGCTTCCCAGCCATTCGTATTCCTCTGCACACGTGGAGAACTCGCAGAGGGGCGGGGAACATCCTCTGTCTTGTGATTTGAAATGTGGTTTGGACTATGGCACAGAAGGTTGAAGAGAGGATTTTGAAACAATCAGAATAGTGAAATAATAGTAAGCACTGCTGCTGGATGTCTGGTTAAAAGGGACAGATGCCTGTGCCAAAGGTAAATCACGAGGGAAGAACAGAGAGGGTGTGAGAGCACAAGATTTGGTGGGGAAGCGAAGGAGAAAGGGTGGGGGGAGAATGTTGAATTGACGGGTGGAAAAGAGAGGGAGGAAGCAATGAGAGGTTCATGGGCATGTCACGTGGGCAAAGACACGTGACAAGAGGCCCGCGGGGTAAACCAGAGGACGTCTGGGTGTCTTGTCATACCCACTGGAAACCTCCGGCAGCGTCTGCTTCATATCTAGAGGTTGGCTGACCTCAGGAAGAATTTCCCTCATTTTACCAAACCCACCCCTCTTTGGTACGACTTTCAGAATGTACACACTTGGCCTTGAGCTGTTGCGGCTGCTTAAATTAAAAACTCACCAATTTTTTTTTTCTTTGTGTGTGTGTGTGTGTGTCTGTGATTATTTTTTTTAGCTCTAAGAGATCCTCGGTTTTACTCCTGCCCCATCTACAAGAAGCCAGTCCGAACAGACCTAAACTACATCGCCACCATGGACCTCAGGACGGCCCAGGCGCCCGTACACTGGGTGCTCCGTGGGGTCGCTCTTCTCTGTGACGTCAAGTAACACAGGGCGCGTCCCTCACCCAATACTTAGGAAAATGCAGGAGCCAGATGGTCATAACCTTTATTCTTCTGTGAGCAGTGTGTAAAGCAGGTTGGTCATGTTTAATGAGTGCATGGCTTTCCCCTGCTCCTTAGTTGGATGCCTGATTACACTTTACCTGTTTCATCATTAACGACCAATCACCGTGTCTGTTGAAAAGTTACTTGGTCATTTAAAAGTAAAATTTACAACTTCCTAATGAAGCATGGCCCTCGAATCCACAGTGATACATTTTCTTTTTTTTTGGCTCTAACGACTGATGAAGTTAAGCAGACGTTATTTCCCTTGAAGGGATTTTTCTTCTGTTAATGTGCTTCTGGTGACAGCCCAGTTCTCTAAGGCAACATGGCAAGTTTGTGCTGATTTTGCTTTTATTGCCTTTTTGCATTTAGGTCAGGTTAAGAGATTTATGTTCATGGCTTAAGCAGCCAATTAAAAAGACCTTTTAAAAAATGGAAGGAAATAGAAGAATGGGATAAGAATGTGAATGGACAAATAGACAATTCATGTCATCCTGCAGAATAAACACATAGAATAATGTTCAACCCCACTGATAATTAATAATGATACTAATTGATATAGGAAAAAATATTAAAGCTAAAAGTAAATTATGGTGAGGTCCTCATAAATGTGATACACTCAGGATTCCTACGGCAATGTAAATGACCCATCGTTTTTGTACAATAATTAAATAAGAGCCATAAAAAGGTTCATATGCTTGATCTTTATTTTCTATCCTACAAATCTGTACCAAGGAAACCATGTGAAAAGCTGGAAAAAAAATGTATTTAGTAACAGGAAGATAAAGGAAAAGTCTCCAGTGTTCATCACTAAGGCTAAATATGAGACTTAAGGAAATCAGAGAATACTAGGCAATATCAAGAATTTTATAATATGGGAACGATAAGCACATACTATTGATTGAAAGATATAGTTAACAAAATACCGAGTACTGATTCTAACTGTAAAATGATAATATGGAAGAATCAAAACAGGCCTGACAACATGGTAAAGGTTTCAGTTGACTGAAAATGTAACGATCGGAAGAAAATTTAGGGGAAAGGTGAAAGTCTTAGATGGTGCCTGGGGACTACACAGGGACTGTAATTAATTAAGAAAATACTATCTGAGGCATTTTCATATATATTTTTTTAGATTCTAGCTATAAAGTGTCACCTGTTTCATCTAAAACCTGTTGACTGGAAAATTTGGTCAGTGTTAAACATTTGTGTTACAAATGTTTGGTTAACTTTAGGTCTGCGTAACTTGTTCCTGGTGACAAAAGGTTTCCTAGGGAGGGAGAGTTAGTTATAAGGAGACAGGTGTGGGTCCCTCTCACTAGGCTTTGCTCTGTAACAAGTATCATTTTATGCTAATTATGGTACGAGTTAGGCCTGGGTGGTACGTGTGACTCCTGCCCATCTTGCGTGATGCTGTTCTTATTTGAGCTGCTGCTTTTGGTTTGAATTAATGTCAGTTGACTTGTGTGGACTGTGGTAAGACAATCATTTTATTTTGAAGAACATGTAATAAAAAATACAGAAATGATGCGAATCAATAAAAAGTTGCTAACGAATGTCCGAATTGTGATTAGTATTTATTAGAAAAGTGGTCAGTGCCATTGAGTATCCAGGATTAATAAGCTTTCAAACTCGATTTTATATCAAACAACTTAGAAATGGATAATGCATATAATTTTGTGATATATCCCTGACGATAGATATGGATGAGTTTTGCAGACCCAAAGTAGAAAAGGACACCGTGAGAACAGCTAGAAAGTTTTAGGAGCTGTTCAACAAGTAATGTCTGTGAAGCAGCGAGGCCCCTTTCAGCTTCCCCTCCACCTCTTGCCTCCAGCCTCCGCCCACGGAAGGCCGTCCTGAATTCCATTGAATTGGAGGGCAGGTGAGGACCATTGGTTGAATCTTCCAGCGGATGGAGACAGTTGCTAATGATGGTTTTGGATGTAGAGAAAACCACAACGCAGGTCTCGGTACCATTGCAGAGTGGTAGCACAATCTTTTTCATGTAAATATTGACTCGTTAAAAACGTATTTATTTTGCGCCTTGTGTGTGTCAGACACTCTGGTGCACTGGTGGAATGATGGTGGAAAAAAACCGTCACAGCCCCTGATTTCGTGGAGTGCACATAAGAGGAGCAGGTGTAGAAAATAACCAATTATTCAAATATGTAATTTTATAGAATCTCAACTATGTTTGTATGACATCATATGTGTGAGGTACATAGAAAAATATATAAAGATTGTGCATTAAGTGCTATGAAGGAAAATACTGGATGCTCTGAATGAGAGGAATGGGACACCACAGCGTTTTGGGTTTGTTGCAGATGAGCAGGCAGAAGCCACACTAGAGCAATCACACGTATTGATTGATTAATTAATTAATTAATTATTTGGGGAGGACAGACTGCAGGGTTATTATATTTGGACTTTTTAAAATAATTTTTTATTTTTCAGTGACAGTTGACCTACAATATTTTCGTTTCAGGTGTACAACATAGTGATTAGACACTTATATAACTTAAGAAGTGATCGCCTCGATGAATCTAGTGCCCGTCTGACACCATACAAAGCTGTTATAATATTATTGACTGTATTCTCTTATGCTATACTTTATATCCCCATGACTATTTTGTAACTACCAATTTGTACTTCCTAATTTCTTCCCCACCTTCACTCATCACCTCAATCCCCCTCCCATTTGGCAAACATCAAAGTGTTCTATGCATCTATGAGTTTGTTTCTGTTTTGTTTGTATGGAAAAACCACCGGAAGCGGCTGGGGTGGCCGCAAATTGGGTGGGGCGGAGCCTCAGGGAATCACGTGGGCGGGGCGAGCAGTGTCAGCCAGGGCGATGGAGGCTCAAATACGGCGCCCACGTATGTCCGCACGCTGCGTAGGGGGAGGGCTCCACAGAGGAACAACGGACTCTGCTAGCAGTTCTGTCTGGAAGAAAGCTGCCCTTCCAGCCCTCGCTCTGAAGCCAGACAATTCAGTTCTTCCTCGTGTGTCCCTGGCATCTTTCAAGCAGCTGCCCCAGTGCAGACACTCAGAGCCAGCGAGTCCGGCAGTGGTAAGTCCACACGAGCCCTTTGATAGGGACTCCAGCCACCCCCTCATCTCACTCAGCCACAATCTCTGCTGGTTTTCACAGCCAGAAGTTGTAGGGACTTCTCTCCCTGGTACTGGAACCCTAGGCTGGGGAGCCTGGTGTGGGGCTGGGACCACTGGCTGCTCAGAGGGCACCTCCACAGCCGAGAGGTCCCTCCTGATTTTTAACTACCATCCATGGGTGTGCTACCAGCCTGTTCTGCGTCTCCAGCCCTCTTAGCAGTCTCCATGTGGCTTCTGTATGTCCTTAGTTATTGGACTTCTGTTCAGCTAGAATTCAGGTGATTCTCAGCGATGGTCGTTGTGTAGTTTCGTTGTAATTTTCATGTGGTTTTGAGAGGAGGTGAGCACAGTGTTTACTTACTCTGCCATCTTGGCCGGAAGCTCCGTTATGTTTTGATTTGAGTCCTGCCCCAGGGCCTAGTGTGGAGGCAGCTGATGGAAAAGCGCTCAGAATTTCTGAGAAAGCAGGCTTATTCATTTATCTTAAAATGTCGACATGAGGGGCAGGCATCTAATTTCATACATACCCAGAGGCCGATTGAAAGATGCTTTGGTGATGTTGGCTGAGGGGGGCACCATCTTCCCACTCTCCCCCTTTATTTATTTATTTATTTATTTATTTGTTTATTTATTTACTTGCTTGCTTGCTTTCTTACTTATTTTTATTAAATTTATTGGGGTGACATTAGTTAATAAAATCATATAACTTTCAAGGGTAGAATTCAATAATAAGTCATATGTATATTACATTGTATGTTAACCACCCAAAGTTAAATTTCCTTCCATCATCATGTATTTGACCCCCTTTACCCTCTGTCTCTCCCCTCCTCCACTGCATTTGGTAACCACTAAACTGTTGTCTGTGTCCATGAGTCTCTGTCTTGTTGTTTGTCCCTCATTTATTTTTAACTAAGGACACAGAATGTAACAGCAGCTTGGACTGTCCCTGGGCTGGAGCAGCTGCTGTGCATCCTTGCTTGGCTTCTGCCGGTCCTCTGGCTCCCTGGTGCAGCTCACAGAGACTGGTGAGCCTCTCTGTGCAAGTAGGGTCCTTCCAGAATAGAGACAAAGGTGAAATTTTGCCACACTAAGAACTCTCCTTTTGTTCTTGGGATTAACATCAGTGTTCCACAGCCACTTATCTCTATATTCTGTGAGCCTCCCTTAAGACAATGTTGGCCAACACTGAACCAATTTAGCATCTGTGAGGCCATGTCCACATCAGGAGCCAGAGCAGAGCCGTAGCCCAGGTGTTTCTGAGGCAACACTTACCATGGACTCTTTTTCACTGGAGAGACCTAATTTGACTGGGCCATAGGAGGGGCAGCTCTATGGAGGTGACATCTAAATTTATATGTGAATGAGAAAGGGAAAACATCTCAGGCCCATAAGTTCTGAGGACTCACTTCACGTTCCCTAAAGGGAGGAGGGGTAAGCATGTGCCTGCAGGAGGAGTAACAGGAAAACTGACTTGGAGGGGAAGGCTGAATAGGGCTGCTTTCTAAATGCAATTTCAAACTCGTCATGACTGTTGCCAGCTACGGAATAGTGGCTGATGGAAGTCATGTGTTTGTAAGTCATTGGAGAAAGAAGTGCTTCTTTGTGTTTTCAATTGCTATTTGCAATTGAAAAAGTATTTTCTTAAAGAATTTAACATTAAGAGATGTGATGAGCAAATTACAAATTTTATAGTTAAATAGCTTGCAGGATTTCTCCAGTATAGATAAAATATGTGGCATCAACAGTGTATTAATGATAAAGTTTTATTCATTATCAAAAATAGACATGTTAATACACACTGATAGTGTGGTTTATAAAATTTTGGCCACACAAAAAATGTTGCCAAATATCGCACTATATGTACAATCAGTTTTCTCAAAGACATAGTATCCCCCTCTACCCAAATCTGTAGCACCTTTTCCCCTCCATGTCAGGCCCTGATGAGGTGCATAATTGTTTTTGCATTGCAAATTCTATTCTCTTGGAAGTATTAGTGATTTTAAGAATTAGTATTCTCTTGGAAGTATTAGTTATCAACTGATAACTGTTGATTAGTAGTCTCTGTCATCACATCAAAACAATGACTGTTAAGGGTAAACAAATGGTATACTTATACTCACAGTATGGTTCAACGTATTGTATGAATACATTGGACAACCAATAAAAAATCAGTAGGTTATGAAAACATGAAGAAATGCAGTAGTTTGGGCTGGTAATATTTCTAGTGTTTAGTTCTAGAAATTTTGAAGTTTATGCATTCTGGTATATTGAGTGGCACCTGCTGTATGCAACATATGCATATTGTGTCCACAGACACCTCCTATGAAGGATAGAAGAGAACTCAAGGTCGGCTTTAGAATCAGGTATGAGATTTAGCTAAGAAACCGAGGCCACAAACATAATGGTGAGCATCGTTCTGTGTTGCACTTTCAATACTACGAGTCTTACCAATGCAAGAGCAGAATGTGTTCTTTGCCCCGTCTGCACCCCGAGGGGCTTTTCTGGTTTTGTCCTTCAGCCTGGACAACTGCGGAGCTGAGCAGCCAGGGAGGCAGTAATTACAGGTCGAGTCTTACTCTCTCCTTCCATTTGCATGAAAAGAAATGAAAATAAAGAGGTGAGAAAGCAGGAAACTGCAGCGTAGCAGAAAGTATCCTGAGTGGGCTGGGATGGCGAATAAGAAGGAGCATCTGGTTTCTTTTTCTCGGACATTTAGAATTCGATTACAATCATGCACTGCTTAAGGACAGGGGAAACCTGTGAAATTGTCATTAGGTGCTTTTGTCACCATGGGAACATCGTAGAGTGCACTAACACAGACCCGGATGGTGTAGCCCACTGTGCACGTAGGCTCCAGTACCGTACAGCGTCACTGTAGAAAACAACAGGACATTAAATCAAGCACAGGAGAATACGATGCCATCAAAAGATGAGGAGAACGTGAGATGTAGGAGGCCACCAGAGTAACACAGCACTCAGTTTTATAGCCAACTTTTTTTTTTATTAAGTGGAAAGAGTACACTCTAAAACAACAATAGAAAGTATAGTAGAGTAAACACATAGGCCAGTAACATAGTCGTTTATTATCATTATCAAGTCTCAGGTGCTGTCTGTAAGTGTTATACTTTTGTACGACTGGCACACAGTAGGTTTGTTTGTGCCAGCATCACCATGGACACATGAGTAAGTATGACAGCTATGGCATCACTAGGTGACAGGAGATTTTCAGCTTCATTATGACCTGTGGGACCACCAGAGTGTATGCGGTGCTTCCTTGACCAATTGTTGTTATGCGGTGCATGACTGTGTTAGAAACAAGGCTGGCAGATCAAGACAATGAATGAATAATTCCTTCAAAACTCTTTAAACGAGCCTTTAAAAAATAGCTTCTTGATCCCCTGGATTTCAAAGTTCTCATTACAAAATGCCGACAGCGTCGTGATCTAATATTATAATTTCAGTGCCTTAAAGGATTTACTGTGTGGTTTTGTCAGATTCCGATCTGCTCCTCCCTCTGAGGAACATTCGCGAAATCTCTATGTGTTCTGGCTAATGAGTATTCTTCCTGTGCCTACTTGGTGCCTTCTTGATTTAGGATTCCATTAGTTTCCCAAGGCTCTGGATTTATAGGCAAGCTTAATTGTTTTCAAGTTCGGAGTTTATGTTGGGTGGGTGCAGAGCCAAGACTGGGAGCCTTGCCCTCCCTTTCATTTGCATGCCAAATGCCATTTTTCATTGGGCCATACGTTCTCGCTCCTTGCTGTGCGTCATGTGGGTAGAGCCAAGACATATCATACAGCGTGCTGCTTTGCCCCCGCTCAAGCAGTGTTGTATGAGTACTGTGAATACCTTTCTTCATTTATTTCTTCACGTAGGCGACTATGCATCGCATTCAGATTAAATGCGATCACCAATGGACCTACCTGGAAAGCCAATTAAATTTTCTCTCATAGTTTGTGCAGGAGTCGATTTTAATAAGGCCGCATAGAGTGTTCATGAGTACTTGAGAAGGGAGAAAGGTGAACTGTGATGAAAGGCGCCGAAGAGACTGCCTGGAAAGTCACGGAATGGGGAGATACGTGAAGGATTGTGAAGCGAAACCTGTGCTCTGGCCGATAGTGAACCTGCCTCTTTATTGCTGGGCGCAGTTTAAAATTCACTCTGTGGAGCTTCACCTGGCTCAGCACAGTCCTCTGTGATCTATCCATTTATAATTTATTTATGCAAATACTTAAAGCAAATCCCAGGAGACCTGTAGAAAAAGAGTGTATAAAACATTTCAGTGTTTTATTATTTAAAAAGTCATCATTCGCATGCACCAATGAAACTTTTTGCTGTTCTAGCAAATGGTGAAAATGTTTTTAGTGTCTCAGGAACGTCATAAACTGCTGTTGTTCACATCTTACATCCCCTGATACATTATACTACTGATCACGAAGGTTTATAAGTGGTACGAATGAGGGACTTTAAAAAGATCATCATTGTAAGCTTAATCATATTCTTGGAAAACAAAAATTCTTTTCTAGGTATTTTGATTGTATTAGAAATCAGAATATTGAGCATTAACTGGAGAATATAGCTAATGGCTATGTCTAGGTTGCTTTAACCTATTTTGGTGTATTTTTATTTGTTTGTTGTTTGTTTTCCTAATCCGTTTTCCTCATGCTAAAATTCCTACCAATAGTGTTTAGTGGAAAAAATTCAGATAAAGTTTATTTAACCCCTATCGATGCCATGTAAGGATGGGGGATTTACTGATAAACTCGAACTGAATGTGTTATTAGCGAGACAGTTTTTATAAGTTGATGTTACAGTGTCGAATCATTGTGCAGTTCATTAATTATTTTGATCCCTGCTGATACCAACATGTTTGCATTTAGATGTAGGTAAACTATTGCTAATACAAATGTGTATTATGCACAATACATAGAACAAACATGTAATGTTCTAAAATCTATCTTGTCTATGAATAAAAATAACTAGCTTATTTCAGGAAAATTTAAATCCCTTTTTCATATGGCAAGAATGGTTTTTTAGGTGAATGTGAAAGAGAATGAGAAATCATCTGGGAATTAAATAGCCCTTAGCAATATAATTTCATGCCAGCCTCCTCATAATTTATAACAATACATCTGGGAGAAATAGGACACCAGGCAGCCCTGTCGCAGACCACGCGGTTGTCTACGGTGTGGGTCTGTGTATTGCTGCAAGGACGTCCTCGTGCTTTTGCTGGGATAGAGTCCGCAGCACGTAGCCCCTGCTACAGGAGGGCACTTTATGGTGAGCGTGGCATTACAGGATCTGCGGCCACTAATATAAATCCCAAGGCGGTTCACAGGATTACGTAGACCGGGAAACCTTTTCCGAGTTATAAAACCTTCAGACTCTGTCTTTGCAGCCAGACCCTTTTCTCTATCTTGTCACCACCTTCAGTCACATCCGTGGCTCTCATCAGACTGAACTGCTAATGGCTTTAGAAGAGACCTCCTGGGAGCAATCCTTGCATTTAGATAGACACCTGGACTTAGAGACCTTTGTTTGTTATGCTTCGCTGGCCTGGACTATTCTTTTGCCCTTCAGGAAACACAGCCGGAATTTTCAGTGAAGCATCTTTATAATGTGGGCTGTGGTTGACCCATGAATATCACAGGTTATCTTCCAAATTTTACTCCACGTTAAAGGAATTCTGCATCTCATATATGAGACCAGGATAGAAGCTGCAGGTTCAAACCCATCCTGGCCTATTTCAATAGAAATGAATACTATTATGTTCCAAAATGAAAAGTCCGTGAATGCCAAAACCAAATGGTACCTCAGGACAGTAGTCATAAACCTGAATCTCCTGGCTCAGCCAATCATGTATTTGTTCAGTTTTTTTAAAGCTCCAACCAGCTCCCTAAGGGCTCTATTAGCCATGAGCATCTTTGCAGATATCTGGGACACTAATCATAGGTACAGGGCCTGCTCTGTAACAAAATGTCCACAGGAAGAAGTCAGAGTTCTAAATTAGGAGGCTGACTCCCACCCCCATCTGCAAGCCCAGGTTGAGCCCTCGCTCCCAGCTCTGCTCTGAGGAAGGTTCTAGTTTTCCTACCTTAACTGGCTACTTGCCAGACTCAATCACCTGGCAGTGGCTGCTGTTGTCTGGGGCACAGTAGAAATAGGAATGTGAGTGCCTCCAGCTCTGGAGAGCCCCCTCCCTCCTCTCGGGGACACTCCTTACCCCCAGCTGACTGCCTGGGCATACCCTTTCTTGACTATGGAGATGCCTGGCAGGTGGAGGGCGACCAGAGAGAGGAGCATTTGAAGTCCACAGACTGGTTCAAACCCTGTGTCTACCATTTGCTAGCTGGGTCAATTTGGGAAACTTGATGAGTGTTTCTGAGGCATTGTCTCCTCATCTGTAAAGTGGGTAAACAGTACCTTTCTTGAGTGGCAGTCGTGAGGAATAGTAGAGATAAACTATAGGACAGTGCCCGGGACAAAGGAATGCTTGGCAAAGGTGAGTTCCTCTCCCTGTCTCAGTTACGGGTCATTTTGGGTAAGGGGGAGGGGTGTGGCTGCCACCACCTGGCAGGAGAACGCTTCTTTAGGAGGTGACCCTGGTGGTCAGCAGGTGCAGTTTTCCGACTCCTTCTCAGAAGACATTAAGCCCAGCTTTCTCTCCACCAACTCCATTCCCTCCTGTTATCGATTTAAGAGAATCGACTTCTTGGGGTTCCTCTCATCTTTATAGTTTTGATTTGTGTTTTAAGTCAATTCCAATGTGAAGCTTTCCAACCTCTACAGTTTCTCTCTGCGTGGTGTTTCATAAATACACTAACTATGTGTGCTATTATGCCGTTTAATGCTGATGTCTGATGCTAGTATTCACACCGTAAATTGTCAAATGATACCGCTTTTCCTTTGTGCTAGGTTGGACTAGCAAGGAAGATTATTTTATTCACAAACCAGTGACCATGCACGTGAGATGACAAGAGGGAGGCATATAATAAACAACCGATATTGGGTTGCAATCAACGTTACTTGTGTTTATTTGGGCAAAATCTTAATTTGTTTAAATAATGGTTCTCATTTGGGGAGCTTTTAAAAAATACTGATGCAACGGTCTCACCATAGTCTCAATAAAATAAAAATATCTGGGAGCAGGGCCAGGGCCTCCTAGGAAGGCAGCAAGAGTGGAGAACCTCTGCTCTGAAGTACAAACAAGGGGTACTATTAAAAACACTCATCGATAAAATAATGGGGAAACATCTTTATGGTTCAAACAGTTTAGGGCAGTTACATAACTAAAGGGAGTTGAGGTGGTAAAAAGTACTTTTTAAAAAGTGATACTGGAATATTTGTCATATTAACAGTCTCTTTTGCGTAGTCTTCAACTTTCAAATCTTTATTAGGAAATATTGTTGCTGAATTATTCTATCTATCTATGAACCCATGAAACTAAAGGTATTTTAAAAATTAACATAATTTTAATTTTGGACTGAGTTGATTATAGCTTTATTGAATCATTTTATCTTATTGGAGAGTTTATGGTGGACTATATATATTTTAATTGACTTTTTTTCCAGCCCTGTTGAGGTATAATTGACAATCAAAAATTGTATATATATTTAGGTATAAAACTTGATGATGTGGTATGCATATACATTGTGAAATAATCACAGAATCAAGTTAATTAACCTATCCGTCACCTCACAGTTACCTTCTTTATTATTAATTATTATTATTATTTTTGTTTGGAAGAACGGCTATGAAAACATCCCACCTGAGTGCTTGTTCTTTTGTAGAAATGTAGCATAATGCACTATGTTGGTGTTCTTAGACTGTAGGAGTCTTGTTACCAGTGCAGGTTGTAATCAGTAGGGCCCGAGGCTCTGCATTTCTAGCAAGCTCCCAGTTGGCGCCAGGGCTACTGATAAGACACTATACAGTGTCTCCTCACGAATTTCGAAGCTCTGTTTTTAGATACGGACACATTTAAGATTGCTGTGTCTTCGTGGTGAGTTGACCTCTTTATTAGTATGTAATATTTCCCTTTATCCTTGGTAACATTCATTCTTCTGATGTTTCTTTTTTGATATTAATGCAGCCACTCCAGATTTCTTTTTATTATATTTTTCATCCTTCTTATTTTTTATCTTTTTTTTTTTTACCTATCTATGCCTTTATATTTATGTAAAGTTTCTTATGTAATTCATTCTTGCTTTTTAATATAATCAGATAACCTCTGTCTTTTAATTGGGATGTTTCGACCATGTCTATTTCATGCAGTTATGAATATGTTTTGATTTAAATCTACCATCTTACTAGTTTTCTATTTGTTCCATCCATGTTCCTTTTTTCCCCCCTTTTTCTGTCTGCTTTTGGATTGAGTATTGTTTATGATCTCATTTTATCTCCAAGATTGGCTTATTAGTTATAACTCATTCATTTTCCTTTCTTTTTGATTTATGTCCTAGGGTAGCCAAGATGCCTTGACTCAACTTTAGACAGCTTTCTTCCTTAATATAAGCCCATGACTTGCCTTTTCTTAGAGCATATACTTTAATAAGCTTGTAATTATAAATTTTTTCTCTGAGCCTTTAGGATGTCACTCTTTCTCAAGGACTGGACAGCCATCCCTTTGAAATGAAATCATCAAGAAAGATAGGCCCCTCTCTCCTCCTGATCTCTGGGGGAGGGTAGGAGCCTACTTTTGATAAGTGACAATTAGCAAACACAGATGGCTTAATCACATTGACAAATCTCCTCTGTAATGTCCTCCAGTACTTTTCCATTAGGTCAACCCAGCATTTAAAAATCCTCCTGCCTTTTGTTTCAGTAGAGTTGAATTCAATCTCTCTCCCTTATTGCAATAGTTTTAATTAAGTATTCCATGCTGTTTTTAACGTGTTCAGTGCAACTGTTCTTTTACAAGGGTTTACAATAAAACCTTTTGCTTATCACAGTGTACTTTCAAATTATAATTTCATGCACTAGAGCCTTACAATCTCTCCCTCTCATCCCTTCTTCCATTATTATACATTTTACTTTCACATGAGTTATAAGCCCCATTGTACATTTCAACTCTCTTTGTCATAGTCAATTCATTTTTACAGTTATTAAAAATAAGAGAAATACCTTTTATTTTTACCTTACTTTTTCTATCTTTGTCACCCTTCATTTCTTTATGTAGATCTAAGTTTAAATCTGCTATCATACTGCTTTTTTGATGATGATGAACTTTTTTGATGATGAATTTCTTTGAGCACTTCTTGAAGAACATTTCTGCTGACATTTCTCAGCTTTCGTTGTCCAGAAACATTTTCATCTCACCTAAATATCTTGCAGGGTATGAAATTCCGGGCTGTCAGATTTTTTTAAAACTCTTTTTAACATACGGTTACATATGAGAAACAACCTGTGATGACCAAATAACGCATTTCTCTTTTCCAGTTCTTCAGGGAAGCAGCTGGGTGCTTTCTGGTAACACCCAGCACTCCCTCAGGTGAAAGGCTGAGCACAGCTGACTCCTGGCCTCTTCCAGATCTTGCAGGGCTCCGGGGGCATCAGACATCCTCTGGCTCAATCCCTGCAAAACCTTACAAAAACGCTGCCGTGAAAATTCTGGGAGCGTTTCTTGAAACGCGAAAGAATAATCTAGGCCAGTGAAGCATAACAAAGGTTTCAATTCCAGGTCTCTAATAAAAGTTAAAACTTTAGTCTATGGCCATGCCACCCTGAACACGCCCGATCCCGTCTGATCTCGGAAACTAAGCAGGATCGGGCCTGGTTAGTACTTGGATAGGAGACCACCTAGGAAGACCAGGTGCTGTAGGCATTAAAAAAAAAAAAAAAAAAAAGTTAAGACTTTATAGTTTATCGGGCTTTTTCTCACTGTTAGAATGGGGACAACTTTCTTTGAAACTTTCTACATTTTACGTGGAAGCAGAATATAAGATTTTTCTAATTTCCTCAAATAAAATCTCCTTGTTAAATGTCATCAGTCTCTCTGTTTTTCCTGAAGGTTAGAACCTTTATTTAAGCAAAAAGAAAATAATTTACTCTGTAAAGTGCTTAGCTTTTGAGATACTAGCAACTTAGTTTTTGTATACATAGATAGTTTTCTTAAACCAATTATATTCATTTCCTATGAGTGCTATAACCAATTAGCACAAACTTGGTGATTTAAAACAATAGGAGTGTATTCTTTCCCAATTCTGGAGGCCATAAGTCCAAAATCAATGTGCCCACAGGGCTGTAGTCTCTCTGGAAGCTCTAGGGGACAATCAGTCCTTCTCCAGCTTCCGGCAGCTGCTGGAATTCCTTGGCTTCTGGTCACCTAACTCCATTCCCTGCCTTTTTCACATCCCCTTCTCCTCTGTGTGTCTGTTTAATCTCCCTCAGTCATTCTCTTGTAATGATACTTGTGATGCTACTTAGGGCCTACCCAGATAATTCAAGATCTCCTTATCTCACATTCACAAAGACCCTTTATCCTTATAAAATAACATTTACAGGTTCCAGTATCTTTTTATCTGGTCTGGATAGAGGACCTGATGTCTTTGGGTGGCTATTATTCACCCTACTATCCCAATATTATTTCAATTTTTCTGTTTGCAAACTTTTCTTGAAAAATTCTGTTCTTGTGGATTGGTAGAAAATTAAGGAGGCATTACATAGCTGAAAGGAATGCTGGAATGTGGAGTTCTTTGATTTGGGGTCTTTAATTAATAATAATCATTATAATAAAGCTAGTACTTACTGAATATTAATGGTGTGCCAGGCCTGAGATAACTTCTTTCAAGCCTTGCTACTGAAAGGATGGTCTGAGGACCAGCTGCAATGAAATACATACCTCTTCAGTCAGAATGTACATTTTACCAAGATTTCTACTGACTTGCCTGAATATTAAAGTTCGACAAAGTTCTACTCAGATCTAACTTAATTAACCCTCATAAGTATCCTATAACGAAGCTATTATTGTTAGCACCTAGTATTTTACAGATGAAGAACACAAGGTTTAGAGAGTTTCGGTAACTTGCTCAAAGCCAGTTAATTAGCGAGAGTGGATCCTATCATCCATCTATCATTCAGGAAGTAATATCCGCCTTCTGTATGGATAATAAAAG
Organism: Pteropus vampyrus; assembly: GCF_000151845.1. Classification (NCBI taxonomy): domain Eukaryota; kingdom Metazoa; phylum Chordata; class Mammalia; order Chiroptera; family Pteropodidae; genus Pteropus; species Pteropus vampyrus. The sequence continues at coordinate 2,172,723 of NW_011888875.1, forward strand.
GGGTTCTATGCAAAGTAACCTCACAGGTAACCTGAGCATAAATCCCTAACTGGGCAGGTTGTGGTCAGTGTTAATGCTCCAGGCATACATACTACTTCTTTTCTAAAAGGCTTGTCATTGCCATAAGCAAGCCCTGTCTGTTGTTTCTGTGCATCCAGGTTAATACACCTTCGAAATGTCCTTTCAGAACCCTCCTTCTGGTACCTGATCACCCTTTCAGACCCCTCCACAGAGCATAGAATCTTAACTATCCTGCAACCTGATCTCCACGTGACCGCCCCCAAAAGAGCGCGCGTAGTCTTAAACTATCCTGTCATCCAATTCTGAATTGCTTTCTGTCACCTTCACGTCATCTTCCTCACATTGGCTCCTTAATCTCAAATGCACAGAAAGAAACTTCAAACTGTTATTCTCCCAAGTATTTATCTCTGTCTGTTGAGCTCTTCCTTCCAGGTATAACCTCCGTTTGGCTCACATACCTTTTTAAAATTCTCTGCAGGTTTGTGTGTTCTTACTTGACGGGCACCAATAATCATCTCTGATGTCCTCTTCATACAGCAAATAACGGATGTCGATTCCTTGGGAACACAAGGAAACCTACGTTCCAGCAGCCCTATAAGTCCCATGAGTTGTAGTGTGTTCCAAGCTAGCCAGTTACTCACTATCAGC
>NW_011888875.1:2173441-2181468 GCF_000151845.1 Pteropus vampyrus
AAAGGATGGTCTGAGGACCAGCTGCAATGAAATACATACCTCTTCAGTCAGAATGTACATTTTACCAAGATTTCTACTGACTTGCCTGAATATTAAAGTTCGACAAAGTTCTACTCAGATCTAACTTAATTAACCCTCATAAGTATCCTATAACGAAGCTATTATTGTTAGCACCTAGTATTTTACAGATGAAGAACACAAGGTTTAGAGAGTTTCGGTAACTTGCTCAAAGCCAGTTAATTAGCGAGAGTGGATCCTATCATCCATCTATCATTCAGGAAGTAATATCCGCCTTCTGTATGGATAATAAAAGGGGTTCTATGCAAAGTAACCTCACAGGTAACCTGAGCATAAATCCCTAACTGGGCAGGTTGTGGTCAGTGTTAATGCTCCAGGCATACATACTACTTCTTTTCTAAAAGGCTTGTCATTGCCATAAGCAAGCCCTGTCTGTTGTTTCTGTGCATCCAGGTTAATACACCTTCGAAATGTCCTTTCAGAACCCTCCTTCTGGTACCTGATCACCCTTTCAGACCCCTCCACAGAGCATAGAATCTTAACTATCCTGCAACCTGATCTCCACGTGACCGCCCCCAAAAGAGCGCGCGTAGTCTTAAACTATCCTGTCATCCAATTCTGAATTGCTTTCTGTCACCTTCACGTCATCTTCCTCACATTGGCTCCTTAATCTCAAATGCACAGAAAGAAACTTCAAACTGTTATTCTCCCAAGTATTTATCTCTGTCTGTTGAGATCTTCCTTCCAGGTATAACCTCCGTTTGGCTCACATACCTTTTTAAAATTCTCTGCAGGTTTGTGTGTTCTTACTTGACGGGCACCAATAATCATCTCTGATGTCCTCTTCATACAGCAAATAACGGATGTCGATTCCTTGGGAACACAAGGAAACCTACGTTCCAGCAGCCCTATAAGTCCCATGAGTTGTAGTGTGTTCCAAGCTAGCCAGTTACTCACTATCAGCTCTGAGACTTCCTATGGGACTTCCTAAAATAGCATTTCTGAATAATATCATCCTAGATAAATTATGTAGACTTATTAAAAGTTATCAGTTGGTCAATTGCTTGAATATTGGTTAATGAAATGACTTTTATTTTGCAGAAGATAAAAAGTGCCAGTTATAACCAGAAGACAATTATAACCCCTGCCATCTGCCTCCTATTCATTTGCATAGATGAAAAAATTGACAGGCAAACGGCATTGCGAGAGTGGAGACCTGCTTATGGTCTGTGAAAGAGGTTACAAGACTCGGCGGTACTGTCTGTCTCTTTATAACTTTAAGTTTACTGATTTAAATTAATAATTTATTAGGAAGCGATACTAGGTGTGGTGCGTCTAGGTGACGTGATTGTCCTTCACTCTACCGAGCTTCAGAAATTGTTTGCAGCTCAAACCTCCTTCCATTCTAATTACCGTCATGAATTCTCCACATTATGTTTATTAACACCAAAAACACTCTGTTTAAAGGAAATATTTATAAATAATTATCAAACTTTGTTTGTAAAGATTTTGTTTTAAGCCTATTTTATAAGTTGGGGATAACAGGAAATAAAAACAATATTTGCCAAATTAGTTTATAAGTGTTTTACCCACAGTGTCTCACTTAGGCCCAGAACAATGCTGTGAGGTAAAAAGTACAATCTTCCTTTTACATATAAGAAAAACTGAGGCTTACAAATGTTCGTTTGGCCAGCGTCAAGGTTACACAGCCGTAAGTGGTGTAGCGTGCCTGGCTGCAGCGTGTGGGCATCCCTCGAGCTGCCCAGGGCTCTGGTCACTGTCCCCTGCATTAATCTTCACTAGTCTTTACCAGCTCACCCTGCAATTCAGCTGGGAGACAAACACTTCTATCAGTTGTTCCTTGACCTTCAGGGTCACTCAGGGTCAGGGGACTATGCTGCTCATTTCTCAGCAGGGCTTTCACTCCGCTCAGTCTCAGCCAGAGGCTGCTCGTTAACTCTGTGAAACACAATTTTGTATTCCAAGGAAAGGACGATGTTATAGTTAGTATTTCTAATTCGAGAAAAAAGTTCTTACAGTGTTAGGGAAAGAGGGCAGCTGCAATGGTACATGGCACGAAAAGTAGAAATACCCTGATATCATCCTGTATGTCAGTTACACCTCAGTGAAAAAACGAAAAACAAAAAACAGGAGATTCTCTCCAAACAAAGACTTCTCTTTTAGGTCACTTCCCTCTTTTCTTCATTAGCATATATTTGATTACTGATTGCAGATTTCCTCAGATGTAAGATTTACAGTAACTTTATCAAAGAGTGTTTATCTTTTCCACAAAAGTTCACCTTGAAAAAAATGAGTACACAATTTTCGAAAAGATCCGACGGTGAGAACATCAGGTTGCTGCTGGGGTATGTCTGAGGTTTTGCTGGATTGTGAAGTACACCTGCTGAGTTTGGAAGCCTTTCCCACTGCTAAGATTCGTACTGAGAGGTGGGAAAATGATCTTACAGTAGAAATCACAGTTGTATGTTCAACTTATTCCTAGCCCTCTAAGTATGCAAAAAATGCTATGTGAATCAAATCACCCTTAAAGGAAGAACACACGTTTATGTGAGGCAAGAAAGAAGCGGTAAAATCCACGTGCTCTGTTCAGACATATTTTGAAGCCATGTAGTAACTTAAGAAAAAGCAACTAAGGCCAAGTTATTTTTCCACAAAGTTTTTAGGGTCATTTAGTATCATTTGGACAGTAATCATGTTTTCCATTTTTAAACTTATATTTGTAATATAAATATATTTATAATAAAAATCTGGCTAGTTTTTCCTCACCTCTGAAGATTGAGTTAAAACTGGTTCAGACCCCATCTGAACTGCAGTGCGAAACTCAACCTTTCCTGTACTTTATCAGCTGATTCCTGGGCGATATGGCTGAGTCAACGCTGGTTTTCATTTCTCCATCTTCCTTCCATTTGACTGCGTGTGTTCAATGCTTTCTTTCCTATCTCGGTGGTTCTTTTCCTGAATTTCCCCTAAACGAATCCCATGTGTTCATCGTGTGCAGTAGAATTACACTGAATAGTTGGGCAGTGTGGGGGAATAACAAAGCACAGCACATAATAGAAATGAAAACCGAACAGATATTTCCGCTATAAAACATTTTTAGCTATTTCTATACTCCATCTATTTTACTGGTTCTCATCTCTTTTCTTGCTCCCCACTCCCAACCCTCCAATCCCAATCAACTTCAGCCGTTATTTTTTTTTTTTGAATATATTTTCTCCTCCTTTTACTTTATTATGCATTTATTGGTGTGTTTAATGATGCCCACATTGCTCTGAGGCTCTGTTTATTTTTCCCAATTCTTTTTTTCAGATTTCATGATCTATATATTGATCTGTTTCCATCTGTTTCCATCTGTTTTTCAGATTTCATGATCTATATATTGATCTGTTTCCAAGAATCTGTTGCTGATTCTTTTTCATCAACTCAAATCTCCTTTTGCATTATATTATGGGCTGAATCATGTAAAGCCCTAAACCTTCCATACCATGGAGTGTGATCTTATTTGGAAATAGGGTTGTTGCAGAAGTAATTAATTAAGATGAGGTCATGCTGAGATTGTTGCAGAAGTAATTAATTAAGATGAGATCACCATGGAGTGTGCTCTTATTTGGAAATAGGGTCGTTGCAGAAGTAATTAATTAAGATGAGGTCATAATCTAATATGACTGCTGTCCTTACGAAAAGAGGACATTTGAACATAGACGTAGGAGAGGGTGCCATGTGAAGAGGAAGGCAGAGATCGAAGTGCTGTAGAAGTCAGGAACAACAAAGATTTCAGCGAAGCAGCAGATACTAGAGAGAAGCGTGGGATGTATTTCTCCCTCATGAGCCTCAGGAGGAACCAGCCCTGTCAGAACCTTGACCTCAGACTTCTAGCCTCTAGAACTGTGAGACAGTCATCTCTGTCATTTAAGCCACCCAGTTTGTGGTACCTTGTTATGGAAGCCGTAGCAAACTAATACACACTCCACACACTCCTTTCTTCTTCTTTTTTTAAAATTTCAACTAGAAACCTTATCCCAGAATTAACTTACCCATCCAGTCACAGGCAGTATTAGACAACTGCTATTCAAGAAGTAGTGAAGGAGGCAGAAGAGATAGGTGAGAACTTTTTCCAATGGGCATTCTTCCACTCGGATGTATGAAGAATGGAGAATGCCTGAATAAAGCTATTCTTAAAACTGAAAATGACCAGAGAACAATGGAATCTTCCACAAATAGTAGCAAATGGCAGGGGCGAGATTGCGGACAGAGCACGTTGGACGACAGTAGTTGGTTGGGGTGAAATAAAGTCATTCCCTGAAACCCAGTTCAGCCTGGTCCACATTTCAGTGCCATCCGCACACCAGGTTATGTTCTCATCGTCCATGTAAGGGAAGAACACACAGCCCCAAGCTGCATCTAAGTGCGAGCTCTAGTCCCTTTACATTTATTTCTTTTACTTCATTATTTATTTATGCTCCCCCATCCCAGTGCTCCCACTAATTGCAATGTGATTCAAGTTAACTTTCATAAATAAATTATTTCAGCAATCGATTAAGTATAAATTAGTTGACATAATTGTGCATCCATTTTGGTAAATACAGAATGTGACATTAAGTATTTTATGCTAACATAAGCTCTTGGTTTCTCCGATCATTAAAATTTTCTGAATAATAATAAATCACATCTTTCTCATTATCCTTAAATTTCCTTTAAACACCATCATTTTCAATAGAGAATAATGAAGAGAAATAAAAAATGTTCTTATCTAGACTTCTGTATAAGATATAACAGAATCGAAAAGACAGACACTCACAGCCTTCTTTCTTAATGAAAGTATTTTGTCACTCCCATGAGTAGACCATTTTTTTTTCCTGCCTTAATTCTAAGGGACTTCCCCAAACAGCAAGATTTAATATAGTCATTTAAAGAAATTCAACCCTTGAAAATTGGTAACTCCCTTCCATTTCATAATTCAAAGTAATTTTGGGGGCTCAAATACCATCCTAAGGCTAAAACAATTTATTTCAAAGATACGTTGTACAGGGAGGATTCTTGATCATTGTCTTCTTTTCCTTTTTCTTCCTCGTCTTTTATTTCCTTCCTTATTTTTCCTGCTGTCCTCCTCCCCTCTGCAACGCGATTCCCCTCCCCCTTCTTCATTCCTTCAACAAATTCATTCCATTCATCCTTGCTGGATCCTTAGTTCCCAGGACCCTGAAGAGAGAGTCTTTTTTCCTGAGAATTAGCAGAGCCCTTGTGCCTGGCTTGGCTCATCACATTCCCATGTATGTCACGTGGCCTGAAGAGTGTGGCTGTGACAGGACAGGGCTTGGTTTTGATATAGTAGTGGAGAATGGGGATGGTGAGTCATAAGGGGTGCACATCAGGAAATTGGTTCCTGAAAGCATCGGAAGTAGGATCTTATGAAAAAAGGAGGGAATGGATGCTGGCAAGAAAGAACAATAAACTATCTCTATAGTTGCCGTGTGTGTGTGTGTGTGTGTGTGTGTGTGTGTGTGTGTGTGTGTGTTTACCTAGGTGATTAAACTAAGAAAGCTCTTTCCCAATACAAGTGTATAATGTTTTTTAAAAATGGTTTTACAGTTATATTCAAGGAGATAAGAATTTGTTTTTGATATAAAGTAGAGGTATCTTATGAAATTATTTTTAAATGGACAATTTTTAAAAAAGTGTTTATCGAACAGTTCATTATTTCTCAACTGATTTTAATGGACCTCTTTTTTTTTTTTAAGTCCAAACTGCCATATATACACACAAATTAAATAGAGAACTGATTGCTCCCCAGTTTGCTACAATGCGTTTTTTGTCACGAAAGCTCCACAGCTTCTCTCAGGGGTCCCCTGGGTTGGCTCTCACAGTCCTCAAGGGATCTGTGGATCCCAGTAGCCAAGAGCTCAGCTTCGGATCTTCCCTTTCTGCAGTCCGCTGCCATGGCAGTGTTTGAATGACCAAGATGTTTTGTGTTTTAGACATCAATTTTTTTTTTTTTTAAATACATGGGGTATTTTTTTTTTTTTTTTAAATTGTGAAACACACACTAACACTCTTCAAATCAACTTAAAGTAGACACATGCATAAGATTTTAGGTCATCTTCAGCAAATATTACCAGTTAGGAAAAAAGATTCTTCTTTTAGGAATTTTAAGACATAATAAATTAAATGAGTTTGAAATAAGAATACTAGGTAGCTATTCTATGATGGAACCAGCACTGGATATGAAATCAGAACGTTCTTACTCATCTGCTTGACCTTGGCCTGGTTGCTGTACTTCTAAGCATTGGTTTCAGCATATATAAAGTAAGGGTAATACTGTGACTTGCAAGGTTATTTTGAAGATTAAATGAGACTTATTAAATATCCATTATCAATCTGGCAGCATGCTAACATTGCCGAGTCTATGCTTAATTAGTTGTAACTCATCTTTAAAGCCGCAAAATTACCCTCACATATCGCCGTAGCCAAACTCTCTCAATATAGGAAATAACCTAGTATCGCTTATTCATCTTAATAAAACGTCCCTTACATCTGTTCTTAGCACTATCTATGGTGCTACTCAAATCCAAGTCCATGGATTCCAGGAATTAATGGGAGACGAATAAGTTGACAAAACTGTTACTGCCTGGCTCCTAGTAGCAGCTATGCAAATGTATGCTGTTTTAAAATGTAATCAAGACAATTGAAGCAGGTGTTGAAAAATGTGATATATAGTCAGCAATAAATATTTTGGCTGTACACCCAGTGGAGAATTAGTTTGAAAACTTCACAGAGTTATGTATCTGTAGGGTTCATGCAAATGGATTTATTTCCATTAATCTAGTATGTAGCTGTTTTGAGACAAGCTTTCTTCTGCCACAACTGTCCTCTCTCCCTGAAGAGCATTCACAAACCCATTTGAATGACAGCAGTATTCCCGCAGTTTTTGATGGTGACTGGTCAGAGGCGGCCTGCATTGGACCTGTTTCAGCAGCAGTTAGGTGTTTGAATTAAACATACACACGTTAACATTTTAAAGGCAAAATTACACACGTGGGAACTTTTATATTTTTAAATGCCGCTTGGATATGAATGTGAGCTTGGTGTTTTTAGATCTCTTTTGTGGGAGACAGACTCAATCGTGGCTTTCGGGATCCTTGTACATGATGCTATGGGGATGTTACAGAAAGTGTAGCCCTGTCTCTTTCTTCGGCTTTGAAGAAGGGGCAGCCACGTTGGGGAAGCCCAGGTGTCAGGGAACCATAGTTAGGAGGTGGGGACAGTCTCTGCCCTATAAACAGCAAGAAGATGAGGTCTTTGGTCCTGCAGCCACCAGGAAATGAATCCTATAACAGAGAGAGCTTAGAGGCAGATCCCTTCCCAGCTGAGCTTCTGATGAGACTACAGCCCCAGCCAACATCTTGGTTTCAGCCTTGGGAGACCCTGAGACAGACACTCCAGCTAAGCCGTTCTTGGACTCTTGACCCACAGAAGCTACAAATACTAAATACAGAAACTAGACATAATTAATAGCTGCTCTCAAGAAATAAATAATGCATTAACATTTAAGGGCCAATGATATATAGAAACTGTCTGGAGCGCTGGCCTGGGACTCAGGTTCTGGGTTCTAGGGCAACGCTGGCATTTTTTGTCATTCCAATTCTTGGAGATTCCCCTCTTTCTCTGTACAGTTTAAAATTTCAATGTTTAAACTAAATAAATTTTAAGCTACATTATAGCTATAAATTTATTAAGGGTTTTAGGATTATACTCTAAGAGTTATAGTTTTAATACCTCTAGTTAACTATTAAATATACCTCTTGTTTATTTTGGAATTCCTGGTGCTCATAAATGCTTGGTTGGGATTAGTAGGGCCCTTATTTGATGACTGAAGAGAGCATATTAACTTCTCATTGGAAACCAGCTGATTAATTTATTTTTTCATCTGATCTGTTTTGTTAAGCTGGGGAATCTACCAGCAGGAATATGAAAATTTAGATACAGCGTAT
>NW_011888875.1:2181518-2186682 GCF_000151845.1 Pteropus vampyrus
TATAGTCAGCAATAAATATTTTGGCTGTACACCCAGTGGAGAATTAGTTTGAAAACTTCACAGAGTTATGTATCTGTAGGGTTCATGCAAATGGATTTATTTCCATTAATCTAGTATGTAGCTGTTTTGAGACAAGCTTTCTTCTGCCACAACTGTCCTCTCTCCCTGAAGAGCATTCACAAACCCATTTGAATGACAGCAGTATTCCCGCAGTTTTTGATGGTGACTGGTCAGAGGCGGCCTGCATTGGACCTGTTTCAGCAGCAGTTAGGTGTTTGAATTAAACATACACACGTTAACATTTTCAAGGCAAAATTACACACGTGGGAACTTTTATATTTTTAAATGCCGCTTGGATATGAATGTGAGCTTGGTGTTTTTAGATCTCTTTTGTGGGAGACAGACTCAATCGTGGCTTTCGGGATCCTTGTACATGATGCTATGGGGATGTTACAGAAAGTGTAGCCCTGTCTCTTTCTTCGGCTTTGAAGAAGGGGCAGCCACGTTGGGGAAGCCCAGGTGTCAGGGAACCATAGTTAGGAGGTGGGGACAGTCTCTGCCCTATAAACAGCAAGAAGATGAGGTCTTTGGTCCTGCAGCCACCAGGAAATGAATCCTATAACAGAGAGAGCTTAGAGGCAGATCCCTTCCCAGCTGAGCTTCTGATGAGACTACAGCCCCAGCCAACATCTTGGTTTCAGCCTTGGGAGACCCTGAGACAGACACTCCAGCTAAGCCGTTCTTGGACTCTTGACCCACAGAAGCTACAAATACTAAATACAGAAACTAGACATAATTAATAGCTGCTCTCAAGAAATAAATAATGCATTAACATTTAAGGGCCAATGATATATAGAAACTGTCTGGAGCGCTGGCCTGGGACTCAGGTTCTGGGTTCTAGGGCAACGCTGGCATTTTTTGTCATTCCAATTCTTGGAGATTCCCCTCTTTCTCTGTACAGTTTAAAATTTCAATGTTTAAACTAAATAAATTTTAAGCTACATTATAGCTATAAATTTATTAAGGGTTTTAGGATTATACTCTAAGAGTTATAGTTTTAATACCTCTAGTTAACTATTAAATATACCTCTTGTTTATTTTGGAATTCCTGGTGCTCATAAATGCTTGGTTGGGATTAGTAGGGCCCTTATTTGATGACTGAAGAGAGCATATTAACTTCTCATTGGAAACCAGCTGATTAATTTATTTTTTCATCTGATCTGTTTTGTTAAGCTGGGGAATCTACCAGCAGGAATATGAAAATTTAGATACAGCGTATTAAGTATAAATAGATTTTCTCAGTTCATTACCATATTAAATAAAAACGATACCTTTTCTTTCCAAGCTGAAAAATTTGAAATGTTTTATGTTTATATATTCCCTGCCCACAAGAAAGAGAAAAATAATAATAAAATTAATTTGGAATATACAAGGAAATTAAAAATTAGTTAATCTCATCTATTTTATTCCTTAAAAAAAATCTTTCATGCATCACAATTAGAGTAGGGAATCTTTATCGCCTTGTGTGGTGTATTTGTGTAAAAATCCTATCCAGTAGGTGTCAGCAAATTAACCTTAAAAATAACCATGGAGGCTCCTCATATTAGCTTCATAACCACTTCTAGGTGCATTATAAGAAGTTTTCTTTCTACAGAGCAAGATTTTACTTCACTGTATCTATAATTTAAAAAGAAAGAAGGGAAGAAAGAAAAAAAAACTCATCCTGATTCACAAAAAGCTTCTCTCTACCCTTTTTTTTTTATCTCATGTAATAAAAAGTCCATTTTGAAATATCGCATAGAAAACCAACACAGCCTCATGGTTCGGAGACCACAATAAAACGGTAGCACAAAAAGGAGACATCATGATGTCATTAAGAGATTTTAAGGGACATGTGGTCTTGTGTATCTCTATCTTTCACAGTTGAAGAGGCCCAGGTGGTAAAATTGTAGCTGGAAACTTTCTGAAATAAACAGCACAGCCCCATGTAAACATCATTTTGAAATATATAGGATGTGAGAAGAAAATAGACCTGATATGTAGAAAGCTAACCTACGGTCGAGTGTGTGTTTCTTCCCCCCGCCTGCCTAGAAGGAGCCCATGGGAGCCATTGGGGGAAGTCCCAGCACAACCAGAGGGATTCCAGGGAGGAGGGTAGGTCTAGGAGACAAAAAGGGAGCTGGTTTCTCAGGGAAGATGTGTAGACTCAGAGGGCAACCATATTCTGGAGCAGGACTTGGGGGTCCAACAATTCCCTGGACTAGAAAGAGACAGCAGTGCGTGGGGAGGTAGACCACACATCAGGGGAGACAGAGAAGGCAAGCAGGGTGAGAGTTGGAAACTCCATTTTATTTCTATTTTTAGAGATTGTGATGGAAATGTAATGGAGATCAAGAAAGTACACATATCATAAGTATAGAACTCAATGAATACATAACTATATATTGAATGAACATATATGTATATATAAATATTAATGTGAACTCAAGGAATATATATATAAATATTAATAGGTAGTATGTACATACATAGCAATAGAGGTAATATTTGCCCTTCTGACAGCTAGACTTTTAAAGGGGAATTGAGAACTGAAACAGAAAAATTAACTTTCAAAAGAGGTTGTGCTACACCTTGCAAAAACAGATCAATTAAACCAAACCATACAACACCAGACTATGAGACCCATAATAGACTAAATTCAAGCTCTTTAATTCAATCTCATTCAAATCTATGTGTTCCAAGAAAAGACCACAGGTAAACTGATCCAACATTAACTCGAAAGGGAGTACTGTGTTCTAAAGATAAGATGCCTGGCTATTCCAGCAACTTCTAAGTTTTAGCCATTCTTTCAAGGTGTGGTGGTATCTCTGTGAATTTGCTTTGCATTTTCTCGATAATCAATATATTAAGCCCATTGCATATATTCATTACTTATTGAGTTTTTTTTTCTATGTGTGACGCGCCTCTTCAGCCTCTTGCCCATCTTTCTATGGGTTGTCTATCTTTCCCTAATGATTTATAAGAGGGACTTGAGATCTAGTTTTTATGTAGATATGGATTTGAATCCTAGCTTTGTTACTTGCTAGCTATGTGATATTCAGCTGAGCTGAGACCCTTGGTTTACTGGAGAGAAACATAAGAGAACAAATGTTTTAAACAGTTTTATGTACAATTTTAGTGCTAATTAGAAAATCATTCTTAGTTATGAACAAGGCAAGTTCCTAAAAATATCTATTTGGCAGGGCTCTGTCATATATATATATATATATTTTTAAACTTAATTCTGAAAACCTTTGGATGCTAAGATATACATCCCTTGTTTCTGAATATTTGCTTCTGACAACCCTTGAGTAGTTCCACTGTCTTATGGGGCTGTTTCTCCCAGCTTCAGCTGATCAGGAAACTGAGGTTAAGAGATGGTGAACAATTTGTGTGAGTTCTCCCTCTCCTAGTAATTGGTAGAGTATGGGACTCAAACCCTGCTGGGTCCAAAGGCCACAGACTGAATGTGCACTAAACCATGCTGCCTCTCGATAGAGTCTTAATGCTTGAGTTAGAAAAGGATATTGTTGAGCTACTGCTAAGTTTAGGACACATTTCTGCCTTGAAATAACATGCTATGACCCTTAGTCCTTATGCCAACTCCTCTTTCCTAAAACTTGCATTATAGAAATACTAAAAATCACCAACTGTATCTAAATACATGTTTACTGAGCATCTGTGGGCATGGTGGATACAGTGATGAGTAAGATAGATAGATTGATATAGTTCCCATCTGCATGGGGCTCAGTACAGACAATTATTACAAAGAATGCTTACAAGGTCCACAGAAAGGTGATAGCATAGATGTATATCTGTTATTTATTTATTTACTTTTGGCACAGATACGAAAAGGAATATTGAGCTTAGTAGCCTATCCCTCTTTCTTCGTTAGAGGCCTTGATCTACTATTTCAAAAACAATTTTTTTTTTATCTAATGTTTTCTTCTCATCCATATTTAAACATCTAAGTCTTTCCTTTCTTTAAGTGGAAACGATACTGAGAGAAAACCTCTTTCCGTGACCTGGCATCCTCCTACCGCCCCATTGTATCGCCCTCCCCGTTTCCTTGTCTTCACGTCTTCGGTGCACCCAGTCCGCTGCCGCTACTGATCTACCGAAACAATGGCAGCAATGCTGCATTTGAAGGATGTTTCTCAGGCCCGACCTTTCTCATTCTTAGCATCACATGACACGGTTGGACACGCCTTTCCTCTTCCTGCTGATTTTCCTTCTCTGGTTCTTCTCGTGACTTCTCAGTCTCCCTGGGGATTCTTTGTCTCCTAATTGTCCCTTGGCATATTGCCCTAGAAATTCTTCTCTCTCAGTACACTCTCCCTAGGCGTCATTTCACTCTATGATGACACCACTCAAGTGTATCCCTAGCATAGATGACTCACAGCTGAGATCCAGATCCACATCCAACTGCCCGCTGGTTATTTCCATGTAGTTGTGTGAATCCACATCTTTTAAGTTAAGTGAACTATCTTCACTCTTCATTTGCTTCCCTGTCTCCAAAATTCAATGTACATCTAAGACATTGTGAATCATCCTTAAATTAGTCTTTTCTTCCTCACACACATGGTATCAATCACAGATTTTACCTCCCAAATTTCTCGCATCTCTTCACCACCATTTCTTGCTTTTTTTTTTTTTTTTACAAAGTATCCCAAATGGTCTTCTGGCCATCAGTATTGTCCCCAACGAAACTGATTTTTCTCCAGTATGCGGTTGGAATTACCTTTCTAAAGGGCAAATGGATCCTATTCCTGCTCTGTTTAGAACACTTCGATAGCTCCCCGTGATCCTCAGGAGAAATTGCAAGCCCTTTAACCTGACTCGTGAAATCATTTATTACCTGTTTGTGAAATCGTTTATCATCTACTCTTGGCTCATTCTCCGTTTCGTCTCTCATCCTTCTGCTCCTTTTCACTCTGCACTGCAGTCGTATTAAACTGATTTCTGCTTCTCGGCCTTGCTCTTCTCTTGCCCGTAGGTTTTCCACGACTCTTTCTCCCACACTCCATCACCTTGCTAATTTTTATTCACCCCTCAGTTCCCAGTGTAGCTCCTGCTTCCTCTGGAAGAATTCCCCTTCCTTTTCCCTAGCCTGCTTAAGTGACTC
>NW_011888875.1:2186732-2191871 GCF_000151845.1 Pteropus vampyrus
GCTCTGTTTAGAACACTTCGATAGCTCCCCGTGATCCTCAGGAGAAATTGCAAGCCCTTTAACCTGACTCGTGAAATCATTTATTACCTGTTTGTGAAATCGTTTATCATCTACTCTTGGCTCATTCTCCGTTTCGTCTCTCATCCTTCTGCTCCTTTTCACTCTGCACTGCAGTCGTATTAAACTGATTTCTGCTTCTCGGCCTTGCTCTTCTCTTGCCCGTAGGTTTTCCACGACTCTTTCTCCCACACTCCATCACCTTGCTAATTTTTATTCACCCCTCAGTTCCCAGTGTAGCTCCTGCTTCCTCTGGAAGAATTCCCCTTCCTTTTCCCTAGCCTGCTTAAGTGACTCTTCCCTATGTTTCCCAGCTCCTAAACTACTTTGTTCAGAGCTAAGCATTGAAATTATGGGATTACCTGTGAGGATAGAATGGGACTGTTGTGTCAGGGTCTCCATTTCTCCCCCTAGTATCTAGAATAATGTAGAAAGAATGTTTAAAAATTGTATTTACATTAAAACTGGTTGAATATTCCCATACCAACTTGAAAAAAGCCAAACGTAAGAGTTCCTTAGCTGAGAGGAAATGTTTATATAATGATGTCTGCCAGACATTATTACTTTCTGGCTACTGTCATTACATTCCTTTAGGTTCTCTCTTTACCCCCTGTCTTTCTCCCTAACTCTCCCATAATTAAAGAAGCATGTTATAAAACACGAATGATAGGACAAATGAGCAAATCGATATATATTTTACATTCTCTGCCAGAAACAAAATTGGAGACAGTATTCTCTGTCTTTATGATTTTACATGAGCAGCCATGAAGTTTCAGATACATTTTATATTTCTTACATTAAAGGGATTTGGAGAATCTTGGGCTTCTCCTCCGAGAAATGTCACTCCAGAAAGGATGAGATACCAAAAATGTCAGAATCTAGTCTCAGATGGCGATACCACGGATTGCTTTGTCGATAAGCTCTCCTTCTCTTTAGCTGACTCACTCATGCTCTCTCTCTCTCTCTGCGTGTGCACGTATATGGTATGACATAATTGCATAATTACAATTTTACTTAAATCACCAAGAATCCAATCTTAAACACTTAGAAACAAGGACAATAACCTTCACTTTAACTTTCCTCTCATGGCTAGTTGTGATTGTCTACAGCTTCTATCCAGATCAGAACTTCCTGAAGATTTTCCTATGGCAACTAGTCCCTTCAGATGAGATCGCTGGACTAGGTAAGTTCCTTCATCTACACCCCACATGTCGGTGAAGGTCCTGTATTTAATAAGCTTGGACACTGCATGTTCTCTTTCCTTTTGGAGGGTCACAATGCACAGCAGCCTACTGCAGGCTTCTCTACTTCATCTTCTTTTGCAGATCTCCTAGACTTGGCCCATATACAGTGCCTGGCAAAGAACAGGCTTTTATGAATGTTTGATGCTACATGAATCATCTAACATCTTGTCTTTGATAAATGAGCCAACCTTCATCTCATCTATATCATTCCTAACAGTTAGTTGACTAGAATGGGCTGAAAACATAACCCTCCCCTTCTCCTACCCTCTCCCAGGCCAACTCTGCTGGCTAGTTAAGAAAACAGAGCAGGAATTATGTCGTAGCACAAAGCCAGCACATGGTGGGCATCTTCAAATAAAGTGCCAGAACACAGCTCGAAAAAACATGGTATAGTCATGGGTCACAAAACAAACACAGACATCACAAAATAGACTGCCAGAGAATGACAAACATTTGAATATAAATTAAAAGAAGCTTTGCAGACACAGCATAACAAAAAGCCCAATTAAGAAAACTAACCATATGCTGCTACCAGAATGATTGGACACAGTGTAAAACACACAGGCACATCAAACGCAAAGACATCTCCGATAAAACAGCTTCATCAGACCGACTGGAAGCAGGGCCAAACTGAGATACCGCAGTGATAAAAGAGATTCTCCAGGGTCACTCTAAATGTCCCCCAATAAAAAGCTATTCAAGGTGTAAAAACCCTGAAGCATTGAACAAGTGGTCATAGAAACTAAAGCAAAATAATAAGCTTTTGGATGTTTTATTTTTCCCTTTCACGTTGAAACAACACAGACCTTGATTTATTTAGCGACATTTTTAAGGGTATATAATAACTGATGATGAAGAGCATGATCTTTAGACTCAGAAAGGCCAAGCTTAAATTCTGGCTGTATAACTTTCTAAAGGGGCAATGTTTGCAGGATAGTCTAAGTATCTGTTACTGCATATGGAAATGGGGTTAGAAATACTCATTTCTTCATACTTTTGTCAGGATTAAAATTCAAGAAGTAAGGTAAAGGGCAAAGCACAGTGTTTGGCACAGTGTACGTATGTGGCACAAATAAGAAATATTCATCTTTATTATTTAAAGTTATACATGTTTTAGGATGTAAATTGGAATAAACATTTTAACTTGTTTCCTGTTTGGTTTAAGCAAATCCAAGAAAATCCCATCTTGGAGAGTTCTGTCCTTGACATTATATTATTGTGATAACAGTGAGAGAGATAGGTCATAAAACATTCTTTTGTTCATATGCTCATTCATTCATTCATTCATTCAACAATTAGTTCCTGAATTTCCTTTGGGTTCAAGTGAACTAACTGTCCTAGGTGCTGAAGAGATGAGGCTGATTGAAACACAACATTCACCTTCACCATGCTCCTACAGAGTGTGGTGAAGACATTCAGAAAGGATTATGTTTTGAACGCCTAAATGTGCTCTTAATTTTGCCTGAAGGGTTTACTGAAGAGTCATTCGAACTTAGATATTGGAGGGAACAATGGCAATTTCAGGAGGAAATGGGTGTTTGGAAGATGATTTAACCTGCTTATTTCACTTATTGAAACTATGCTGGGAGAATGATGGACAATTGTTCTCTAGGGCCATTCAACTAACTTCTAATGCTCTGCACAGGGAGGAAGAATTTTCCAAATTTTAAAGCTTATTCTCTTCCCCACCCCCTAGCCTCCACGGAGCAGTTTTTAAAATGTAGATATTAAGAAAGAATGTGAACTTTAGAGTTCTTTAGACTTGAAGATAATTTTCCAATTCTTTCTAGATGTGGGATTTAGGGAAGTCATTAACTTCTTTGAGCTTCAATTTTCATCTGTAAAATCAGAAATTATGTATACCTTATTAGATATGGGTAGCATGTGGCTAACATTAGGTGAAACTCAAGAAAATGGGAACTATGGTGATACAATTGTTCTTGGAGAATTATGAAATAAATACATAACATTTCAGATCAGCATCCAAATGAAAAACAAAAGAGGGAGTAGTCCCTGTTAGGACATGTTGCGGAATTATATGGTAGTAGTGGGAGTGAGCATTTCTGAGTTAAGGAAAGAATGTGTCCATTGGTAGGGGAGGTGGTCAGTCATGGACTTATAAAAAATCAGAGTCATCAGATCAAAGGTTAGCGGTGTCCACCTGAGACCAGGGAAAGTACTTACCATATTTATTTAAGTATCCAGCCTGCTTTACAGTGGCATTTACTGCAGGGAATGAATGTATTTTTGTTAGCACTTTAGTCTCTTGTGAGTGAGTAAAGCCAGTCCGATCGGTCGTGAAACATTGACCTGATCGCATTCCAGAACTACCAAGATGGAAGACGAGAAAGCTGCAATGTGGGTGTTTCACCCAGGCAGGCCCACGTATTGGTTTCTGCCTGGACTATCGTGCTGTCTACTCATGTCACATGCCAGCTTTGACATTTCCACTGGGATGTCAACTGGACATACCAAATATGATATGTCTGAAAGCAAACCTCCTCTTCCTCTCTTACACTGTCTGGGTGTTGTGCCCTAGGGTGACCCCTATGATTGCATACCTGTGTATTCTCCTTCCCTTGAGTGTGAGCGAGGCCTATGATACGCTTTTATGCTATAGAATATGGTATAGTTGATGGGATATAATTCCTGTGACTATATTATGTGATAAAATTAAAGGGATAAAATCCCTAACATAAGTTGGCTTTGGGTTGATCAATGGATCCATGTGCAGTGGACCCTTTAGAAGGGGCCTGGGTGTGAGGCAGCAGTTAGGCTGTTCACAGGATGAGTGGTGTGCCTGGCAATTCCTATATAATACATACTTTAGGAAATATAGGGAGTGACAGGTACTGCACAAAACATTTTATGTGCATTATTTAATGTGATACTCAACCTTGTGATGTAGATTTTATGTTCATTTTTCTTTTGAGGGCAAACTGAGGCTTCCAGAGGTTAAGGTCCCATATCTGGGACGTGGTGAAACTGAGATCTCAATGCCGGCAGTCGGCCTCCACAAGACACTCTGCTAATCTAAGCATGCTTCTGAGAAGCATGGTGTCAACTGTCTTTTAAATCTGATGTCATTAAACATCTGAAATGGTTTTGTTGCATTGGAGCAGGCAGATTAGGGAAAATGGCACCTTTAAGAAAGTCCTTCACTGGGGCAAATAAAGCATTTCAGGATATCAGTAAATTTTTCTAACATGCAATCCATGAGTACAAAAGTGTACACTAAAATGAAACCACACACAAGATACATCTTGCAAACCTAAGTAATATAACCCCTTGTGTACCTGGGTATGTACCTCTTGAGGGAAGCACAGCATGACAACTCTGATATGTGCTGGGAAGTGCTGGGGGTTTAAAGACAAAAAAAGCAATGTTGTACTATTTACCATATATATAAATACCATTTATTATATTTTCCCTTTATAAAAAAAATATACATTCCTTGTCTTTCTCCCATTATATCCTAGTCCTCCAGGCTATCACTTGTTATACAGGACTTGAATTATTTTACTGAAGAGAGAATGTCTTATAATTTTAAGAAAACCAAATGCTAGAAAAGACCTTCTTTCATTGCTGTTTGGATGTGCTTCTCGTTTAATAATTAGCCACGCCTCCAGACAAGGATTTCAAAATGGGACTTATGATTTGCTGTGGCATCTCACAGTTCCAGCCACTGGTGTTCACCCAACTGAAACTACAAGACTAAAAACAATCCAATTAAGTAACAACACTATATTTTCAACCAGTGCTGAACAGATGGCAAAGCTTCCTCCATTCATCATTAATTAATGTTCATTTAGTGCCCACAGAGAATGACTCTGGGTTA
>NW_011888875.1:2191921-2194206 GCF_000151845.1 Pteropus vampyrus
ATCCATGAGTACAAAAGTGTACACTAAAATGAAACCACACACAAGATACATCTTGCAAACCTAAGTAATATAACCCCTTGTGTACCTGGGTATGTACCTCTTGAGGGAAGCACAGCATGACAACTCTGATATGTGCTGGGAAGTGCTGGGGGTTTAAAGACAAAAAAAGCAATGTTGTACTATTTACCATATATGTAAATACCATTTATTATATTTTCCCTTTATAAAAAAAATATACATTCCTTGTCTTTCTCCCATTATATCCTAGTCCTCCAGGCTATCACTTGTTATACAGGGACTTGAATTATTTTACTGAAGAGAGAATGTCTTATAATTTTAAGAAAACCAAATGCTAGAAAAGACCTTCTTTCATTGCTGTTTGGATGTGCTTCTCGTTTAATAATTAGCCACGCCTCCAGACAAGGATTTCAAAATGGGACTTATGATTTGCTGTGGCATCTCACAGTTCCAGCCACTAGTGTTCACCCAACTGAAACTACAAGACTAAAAACAATCCAATTAAGTAACAACACTATATTTTCAACCAGTGCTGAACAGATGGCAAAGCTTCCTCCATTCATCATTAATTAATGTTCATTTAGTGCCCACAGAGAATGACTCTGGGTTACTGCCTCCTGAAGACGGAGTCAAAACTTCCCCTGCACTGAGAGGTTGTACGGTCTTGTCGCTGAAAAACCACCTTACAGGATCTGGAAGAGTTTTATAAAATAAATCTCCTTCGGAAATGGGAAAATAAAAGCTTTAATAGAACGTGGGCAATCTGCTGAGTGTGAGAAAAGGAGTAGAGATGGACAGATAGAGCGAGGCGGGTACATTTGGCAATATCAGCTATGGAGGGAAAGGAAAATAATGGAGAACTAAATGAAAATCGCTCTGAATGTTACTGAAAACCTAAAATGAGGTAGATAATGCTAATTTATAGCCAGGCCAACTGCAAGAGCTTTATTTCTCTTCTGATAATTACTAGCTGCTCAGAAGTGGGAATGGGAAGAGAACAGATGGTGAGCTTTGCCCAGGGTCGGAAAATGGTGAGGTGGGCATGGCAGAAAGACGAGGTGGGTATGGTTGAGTAGAAATGGCGGAAGAGGGCATCCGAGTTGGGGAAGGCCAGTGGAGCTCGAAGGAGGAGGATGGTACCTGGCTCGTGAAGGCAGGACATGCCCTGAAAGCCCGGTGTGTTCCTGGGGTGTGGACTCCTCCTCCCTCCTCAACTGAAAGTAGAGTCGGGCTCGTCAGTTCACTTCCACTTCTGTCATGCGTAAAGATTGTGTTCCAGGACTCAAAGCATTCTTTAACCCACGAGCTGCGGGGCCCGAAGTAAATATGGCCAGGTTTGTGGTGCACGCTCCCAGGTGCTCATGCCGGGAGAGACACGCAGCTCAGCAGTGTGAATGCTGGTGTGTGGCCGGGGGAGGGATGCTGCCCTTTCCACCAGGTTCTAAGGGTATGGCCTCGACACTGGTTCTTGTCATCCCATCTCTTCTTTCCGTTCACGTAATTCAGGCAACAGCAAAACAGAGACGTTGGGAGTTGGGAGTTTGGGCTCTGGAGTCCGTCATCTGAGATCAAATCCTGGTCCAATGCTATCTAGTCGTGGGATCTAGAAGAGCAAGGTTCTTATCCACTCTCCAATGTTCTCATCTATGAAATGGGGTTGATGTCAGCACATAGGACTGTTAGGAGGATGGAAGAGATACATGTAATATCTTTCCTAGAATGGAGTGTAGCCTATAAAACACAATTAGCTGTGATGACGATGGTGGTGGTGGTGGTGGTGATTAAGTAGTTCTATAACTACAAGAAGTCGATGAAACTGCATAAGGAATTCACCCACTGTTTTCCTGAGGTGGAATGAGTGAGACTTGTATACCCTGAACACAAACGAGGTACAGTAATGATGAAAATTATAAACCGTACAGTTCTTTTATGAGAATCAATTAAATGTCTCGTCTAAGGCTTTCCACAAACATAAACTTCCAAGAGACATATAAATTGTCTGATGGCCTTTAAAAAAATCCAACTAAAAAATATTGATTTGCAATTCAAATTACTACAGTTTCATTGTAAAAAAATTAGGAAGCAAATAAAGCAAAAATTTGAAAATAAAAATAGCAGTAGTCCCACTATCCACATATAATGAAGAACAGCTACAAATAACCAAGGATATCTTGATCCTTATGAGCCCTGTTCCACGTATATGTATCTATCTCTTCCAATTTAAAGAGATTTGTTGCAAGTATAAAAATGCCCAGGCCAGGGTAACT
>NW_011888875.1:2194886-2200430 GCF_000151845.1 Pteropus vampyrus
GTATTATATTCATTTTCTTTATTATTTTTCTCTTTTGAATTTTCATATGCTTTTGTTTTTAAATTACTGATAATGCATCGTGAGTTAGAAAAAAATTCTGCAGACGGGAATTATCGTGAATTTCTTTACAATCACAAATACTGTCATTTTAAGTAAGTATTTTTTAGCCAGATGAAAACAAATATTTCTTCAAGATGTTATAAAATATATTGTTATATATTTGAAGCATTTGAATAATATTTCTCAAATGCCCCATCTTTACCTTAACAATTTAATCATTCCATATAATTCAGAGTTCAGCTTTCTCTCTCTCTCTTTCTTTTCTTTTTTTTTTGAGAGAGAGAGAGATTTTATTTATTCATTCATTCATTCACAGATATTTATTTAAAGGATTGGCTTACATGACTGCAGAATTGGCAAGTCTGAAATTCAGGTAGGAGTTATGCTGCATTCTTTAGTCCAAAATCTGCAGGGCGGGCTAGGAGGTTGGGAACTCAAGCAGGATTTCTATGTGATAGTTTTGAGTCAGAATTCCTTCTTCTTGGGAATCCCCCTTCCTCAGTTTTCCTCAGTGAAGGCCTTTGATCGATTAGACGAGGCTGCCTGCCTTACTTAAAGTCGACTGATTGTGAATGTAAATCACTGCAACGAATTCCCTTCACAGCCACATCTAGACTAGTGCTCGACTGAACACCGAGGCACATGGCTGAGCCAAGGTGATGCATAAAATTAACCATCATGCTCCTTTGAGTAAGAGAGAACCTCTTGTGAAATGTTTTCTGGCTACTCTCTCTTCTACATATTGCGAGCAACATGTCAAGACTTTATAATTTTTTTTTGTTTTTTTTTACTTTTTTTATGAACATTATCCTATGGCGTTTGACTTGGGCATGGCTTACCACTGCTTCTTCGGCCGCTATTCTGTGATATTAGCAAGTGAGCTGTGGTTCCCTTGGAGGCTGTAAATAGTTTTTTCTCTCTCTTCTTCTCACACCTGTGCTTCACCTTGTGGCCTCCTCAGCAATCCAGGCAATGACAGAAAAATCGAGGCTTTGTTTGACTTCTGGTCCAGCTTCACCAGGAATTTTGCTCGGGGAGCGTATTAGGCATGGGCCACTCTTAATGTAGTTTTCACTTTTACTTTTCCTATTGCTCATCATTAGCCTCCCCCAAAACATCAAATAAGAAGAGCATTCTTAGCTTCCTGGAATAAGATATCAAATACTGCCCAACTGAACCCAGATTCCTAAGGACCCATCTCATTTTCTGACTCCACATACATCCTTCGCATGTTTAACTGAATACGTTCTCTTTCTTTTTAACTCTATTATGCAGAAAGCCCTTAGTGCAGTGTCTGAAGCATAGTTGTCACTTAATCATTTTTTTATAATTATTACTTTATCCTTAAGCACAATAAATATTAGAGAAACTTTTAGCTCTTGGAACAATTATAACCTACTGTATCCCTTCAAATGACCAGTGTGTGTAGAGTCCAGGCTATTCAGCTTCTCAGATGTTTCTGGTCACCTGAGTGTCAGCCACAGGTAGAAGAAAATCACTTAGGCAAGAGCCTCCCCAGACAGGACTAGGATTATGCACCTTTATGAGTCTTTTCAGTTGTCACTGTGCTTTGTTTGCCTTTCCGATTGGCCGATGTTAGCCATTCCACAGCTTACCACTCAGGGTTCTTGCGTGTTAAACTAATCGACAGAGTTCAAGTTCCTTTGATGATGTTAAGCAGGTTTAAGCAAGAAAATAAAATACTTCCCTAAAATATGACACAAGTGCAATTGAATAAAAAGGTTCTGAAATCCATAAATGTCTGTTTCATGGATCGCAAACATTTACAAGTTTGAAAACAATAATAATGAAAATTATGATGCTCGATACTGATATAAAATATTATTAACATTTTGTTCTGATTCTCATAATATCCTTGTAACTATTTAAATATGTATCAACCATTTCCATTTTTATGAATGTTATCCCACAGTGTTTTGTGTGGTAGTGGTTCATCTCTGCCACATTTATAAGTAAATGATGAAAAACAAGGAGAAATGCCTTTTAAAGTACTGAAATTAAAAGGAATAATAACAAAAGTGTAAATCTGAGTTGCTGTGTCTCTTTACTGATAGAATAAAGCTAGATTCAAGGTTGAACTAGTTTTGATCATTTTAGTGCCATCATTTTCAAATGAGTTAGAAATAAAATGATTTCAAAACTTCTGGGAGAATGACAGATAATACACTAAATGTAACTTGTATCTAAACTAAAATATAAAGTTTGTTTAAGTAAAAATTTTATAGCCTGAGCCAATTGGACCACACTCACAAAATAAGTTATAGTTTTCACGTGTGATTTAATCAGAACACCAAAGCTATAACATATCAAATACTATCAAGATTTGATTTACTGGTGGTGACATATAATGTCAGTAATGATATTTTATAGTATTATGAAACATGCAAAGTCTTTCTTTTTTCCCCCTCCCATTTATTTGAAATCTCAAATCAGGTGCCTTTTGAGTGAAGATCTTGCAGTAATATGTCATCCGTAATACTCTCATATATTTTGTTTCATCCTGGGATCCTTCACTTAAATAAAAATTCCAGGCTTGGCATGTTTATATAGGACAGTACATCATGGTAGTCAGAGGCACAGATGCTGGTGCCAAAGGCCCTGTGCCTGAACTTTAGCTTTGTCCTAGGTGACTGTGGGCAGGTAACCCAATCTGTTTCCTCACCTGTAACAGGAAGATGGTCTCATCATAGTGGTCAGGGTTGAGTGAGGGGATATGTATGAGTCGGTCGGAGTCCCGTACCCCACCGGAGCAGGCACGAGGCAGCAGCGTCTGCCCTCCTGCCCTTGTTTTGCATAGAGGAGCCCACACTCGAAGAGATATAGATGTGTTTTCAAAGTGCTTGCTTCTATTCCTGTTTGGAAATAGCGCTTCATTGTGAAACAGAGAAAGGGGCTGATTAGGGCAACAAAGAACAATAAAAATTAAATAACTGTGCTGAAGTTTAAGTTATTTTCAAAAATCACTTTTTTTTTTTTCAGAAGGCCTTCTCCCTTATTTACTTCTGGAATAATTTGGATTGCTATAGCCTCAGGGGACATAAAATTACAAAGGAGCTAATATTTAAACAGGCTAGCAAAAAAGAAAGCACATTTTCATTTTCTATCTATGATATCAAAAGACCTTCCGAAACGACGGATTATTCCTGCAATGACAAGGGCATTTAATACACATTAAATAAAGGGCATTTAATTTTATTCTTCATGTTGTGGCTACTAGTTGATGTTGGTCATAAAATACCCACACACATCTTTTAAAAAAAATATCAATTCAGGTATATAACACTGAGTGTTTGGGACCGAATGTTTATGTCCCCTCAAAATGTGTATGTTGAAATCCTAACCCCCAATGTGATGGTGTTAGGAGGTTGAGGTTTCAGTTGGTAATTATGAGGGTAGAGCCCTCATGAATAGGATTAGTGCCCTTATAAAAGAGACCTTGCCCCTTCTGCAATGTGAAAATATTCCCAGAACACTTACATTAGCCAAAGGTTGGGCAAAATTATCTTGTTGCCCCTGCTTAGCATCCTGAGAGTATTGTACTGCATATGGCTGGCATGGGTAGAGATCAAAATTCAAAATCTGAATTATGGTTACTACTGAATGCATTTCACTTTCGCACCATTGTGAAGTCAAAAAATCATAAGTGAGGGTCCGTCTGTGTACCTACGCAGACCCATCCTTTCTTCTGGGCTCCAACAAATATCTCTAGTGACTCTCTAACCTGATAACTTTGCCACTTCTCTGTTTCAAGTGCCCCTGTACGTGCCAGCATCTTTCTTCTTTTTCTGCTGATATTTGCTTCGGTGTAGCTGTTTCCTACCAGAATGCTTTTTCTCTCCACTTCCTCCTCCTTTCCTAACCATGTGCAAGGAGCCCCTGTTCTTCTCCCTCGGACCCTTACACCAGCCCCTGCCTCCGTGCTCATTTTGACTTTGAACTACATAGGGCTTTCTACTTACCCCTTCCAAGCATAACCATCTCGCCCCGTCAATTAGCTGGAAGCCCAGGTCAGTGAAGACCACATACGTACGACCATTTTGCCACATGCTTAGTAATCGTTACTGGTAAAACTAAATTTCATCCAGGCCATCTCAAATGACGGTATAAAGGAAACCACTGTTAATCAGGGTGGGTTTAACCTGTGATCAACCTATTAACCACAACCAATCTTTTGATTTTAACCAATCTTTTGATTCTAACCAACCACCTCCCTAACCTTTCTCCTTAGATGTCTGAATAACACTGAAACCCCTCAATTGACCCCTTGACTAAGAAATTACCTGACAGGTGCTCTCATATTTATATTTACCTTAAAATTTTACTTTCTCGTGCCATTACTTGCTTCATATTTGATTGTTTCATTGGACTACAGCTCCATGAGGACAGAAAAAAATGACTGTTTTGTTCACTCTTGTGTCAAACATATATATTGAAACTAAAGAAGGAAGGAAGGAAGAAAAAAATGAAAATTCTATAGTCTAATGCTCAAGTTTTAAAGGCTGTTAGTCCCCTTAGCTGTATGATTTGATGTCTCTTTATAGATTGCACAAATATTTCCAAACAAAATTGCTTTTAAAATTTAACATGAAGAGCAATTTCCATTTCAAAATGTACCAGTTATTGGAAATGTCTTCAGTGGTGTTACGAATGGTCTTAAATCTTCTCCAAATGTGCCAGGTACTTAGTAATGGGTGTCTATGACTGTGTCCTAAAAATTGCTTATCTAGTTATCTCTAAACAAAAAGGAAAAAAAGAAGCTCGAAGTAGTAATCATCACGCTGTGTGAAAAATAAGAAGAGCAAATAGCTCTATAACCTAATATTTTTATAAGAATCTTTTGTTGTTGTTGTTTGGTCTGCTTTGGTTTAATGTCCCAGAACCTTTGCAATGTGAATGAAAAAGAAACTGTAATAGTGAGTAAAGTTGGGTAAAATCACTTCAGGACCAAACTACAAATGAGGAAAAAGAAAAGGGGGTGGGAGAGGTCCATTTACATGCTGAACAAGAAAATATGGCCTCAGGTGAGACAGGATCCTCAGACAGAAGGCTCGCCCAGGTCTGTCTGAAATCCCTTCCCGTTGTTACTGTCCAAAGCGTCCAAAAACGTTTAGTGTGAAATGTTTCTTCTGAGCCTTGGGATCCCAGCTATCAGTCAAACTCCCCTACTTTTCCTAAAGAAGTGTCACTCCACTCCTGGGCACCGACCGCGAGATCGTTCCCCTCCGCCAGTGTCCGTCCTCCCTGGGAGGTCTCGCAGGTACCTCCTCCAGCTGGGGCTCTCTCATTTTGAGTGGGGAACTCTTTCAAAAACCAGATTTGAAAGCCTCATTCCTTAGACAGTCTGCTTCTAGAGCAATGGTCCAGCATGTTGTTTCTATCTTATTCTGTCTGTCAGGCTCCTTACGTGTTTCAGATGGATCAGCCCAGCCGAGCCTGCTATGGAAAACACGGCTCTACCGTCCT
>NW_011888875.1:2200480-2204261 GCF_000151845.1 Pteropus vampyrus
GAGTAAAGTTGGGTAAAATCACTTCAGGACCAAACTACAAATGAGGAAAAAGAAAAGGGGGTGGGAGAGGTCCATTTACATGCTGAACAAGAAAATATGGCCTCAGATGAGACAGGATCCTCAGACAGAAGGCTCGCCCAGGTCTGTCTGAAATCCCTTCCCGTTGTTACTGTCCAAAGCGTCCAAAAACGTTTAGTGTGAAATGTTTCTTCTGAGCCTTGGGATCCCAGCTATCAGTCAAACTCCCCTACTTTTCCTAAAGAAGTGTCACTCCACTCCTGGGCACCGACCGCGAGATCGTTCCCCTCCGCCAGTGTCCGTCCTCCCTGGGAGGTCTCGCAGGTACCTCCTCCAGCTGGGGCGCTCTCATTTTGAGTGGGGAACTCTTTCAAAAACCAGATTTGAAAGCCTCACCCCTTAGACAGTCTGCTTCTAGAGCAATGGTCCAGCATTTTGTTTCTATCTTATTCTGTCTGTCAGGCTCCTTACGTGTTTCAGATGGATCAGCCCAGCCGAGCCTGCTATGGAAAACACGGCTCTACCGTCCTAGGCCCTGAGGGGAGCTGGATACACATAGGTTTTATTCGTTCGATTATGTCTGTAGAAACTTAAACTATTTAGTACACTTGGTGTTTCTCTTGGATTAGAAACATCTCTCCCCGCTCCTTTTCCAGGGCAGGACTTGCCCTTTCTCCCCGCTTCCCCTGGAGCCCTGCCCCACCTCACTCCACAGATCTCAGACATTTGAACTTTACTAAGCAGACTGATCACGTCGGTTCAGATTTTGTTCAGCACATTTGTCTAAGCGTCTCGTTTGGACCGCCCCGCCTTTTCTAATAGCTCTTACCGCCAATAATTTTCAATTAATTTCCCTCTTGGACCATCAGTCCTCACGGTCCTGCTTTTCACATGTGAGGTCACAGCCCTCACGTTTCTGCTTTTCAGGGCATCGCTTTTCCTTGAGTCCGTGTTTCCCTGCTTGTAAATATATTTTAATTTTCTGATTAGGAAGGACATTAACTATCACTTTCTGCTGAGGGTCGGGTAGGGAGTGTGACGCTGAAGGCTGATGTGGATAAGTCTCTCCCTGTCTTACCCCGTCATCCTCCTATAACTGTGCTTTCAAGATCTGGTTATGTCCGTCTCTCTGTCATGGTCTGATCAGTCGGAAGACAGCGACCACTGTAGACTTTTCGGCAGAGGGAGTTGAATTCATGGAATTCATCCTTGGGTAACAGAAGATCTGAGAAGCCAGCCAGGGGTGGTCGATGCAACTAAAAGATTAGCAACCGCAGACAGCTGTGCTTACCCACGTGGCTGGAGAGACAATGGGAGGCAGGAGTGTTATTAGAACCCAGGGTCACCTTCAGGGACTGAGAACCATGGCAGGGATGTGGTGGCATCTGGAGTGGCAGGGAAGAGACAGCCATGGCTGTGTGCGCTGCATGCAGCAGAGCGAGAGAGGGAGCAGTGTCCTGGCTCGTCCCCAACACCTTCTTCCTTCCTGCCGCCTGCCAGTCTCTTGCCAGTGCCTCTCACTGGTTGAACCCTTGTGGGATCCAGGTGACAAGAGAGCCTTGGAAAGGAAACTCCTCAGAGGAAGAGCGGGAAACAGATTCAAAAGCAGAAGCCACATGACTGGCACAGTTTCTGTACAAGAATAATCTCATATAATGTTTGAAGTCTCTTTTCTATCCAAACAATAGTTACTCTCCATATCAAGGTACCTGATTATATACCGTGATCTGGTAAATGAGAGACTAGAGAGTAATAAAATTGAAAAGTAACTGAGTTGAAACCGAAGAATAAAAATCTGTCTTGAAGTGATTACTCCTTCTTCGTTCTGCCTAACAAAGATCCGTGCCCCTCCTCTCCCTCTTCCAGCTGTCATTCCTGCCAGTGACCTTCTCATCGTCTTGCAGCAGGGTGAATGGGGTGAGGACTGCGGGAAGGGATGTGTGTGGCAGCCGTAGATTTTAACTTCCAGATGGGACCCCTGTAGGAGATTCGAGGCAAAGCAGGGAAAGCGGACTACTCTCCTGGGCAACTGGAGGCGGAAGGTGAGTCTAGTGTGGTGTTCTCCAGCGCTGTCTCCCTGCTTCTCCCCCGTGAAATGAGAGCTACGTGTGGGAGCCCCAGCTAACCACAGAAACCAGAACGGGGCCCTCGAGATGTTTGCACTGGAACCCACAAATGGCGCCAAAGAGCATCCCACTGCAGATTGGACCAGATACATGTAGAGGATGCCACCCCCAGAAAGAGCCGCGCCGAGCTGTCACCCACACAGCAGCTATGTTTTATGCAGTTACTTCTTCGGACCTAGTGCGACGATCCCGTGACAAACTAGCGTTTGTTTCATGCTAGTGCCTCATCTCCATGTCTCCTTCCTTGTCTGACTTCCTGTCTTCAGCCCATTCCAGTTTGGTTCTGGTCAATCCCCTCTCTGAGAAAGTCTTCTCAACACAACCCGCTCACTGCCCAATCCAGGGCTACCTCTCTCAGTCACTTCCCTTGTCTGCTTAGTAGCATTCAACGCTGCCGAGCCCATTCTTCCTCTTTAAAACTTTCTATGTTTTATTCAAGATACATATTTTCTCCCCTCCTAATTTTTGACTGTTCTTTCTCATTTTCATTCTCTAATTCCCTTTACATTCTCAGTACCTGTGTTCCCAGCAATTCCAAATTCGAGCTTCTTGTCTCTCGTCAATCCACCCCCGCTCTTCCCAGCACGTGCTCCCTGGGCCTTCTCATGCTACACACTCACCTGTAAGCGGCACTGTCCTGACACTCACGTCTCCTTTTTCAGCGTGGAAGGATCTCACGCACTTCCGGCATGACTTCTCCATTTGTCTGCAGACCATCTCCCCTTGGATGTTTTGCTTCTCATTCGGCATGTCCCAAACCAGTCGATTTTCTCTCCTCAAACCAACTCATATCTCAGTTAACAGTAGCGTGTTAACTAGAACATCTGTTAGTATATCTGACCTCCTCCAGGTCGAATTAGCCACTGTCATCTGCGCTTCTGTAACGTGAAATCTATGACTGTCGGCAGTGAGTTATTATTTGTCTCTTCTACTAGACTGTCAGTTCCTCGGGAGCAGGAACTATATCTGAGTTATCTCTGAATCTCCAGGGCCCAATTCACTGCCCAATTCACTCAATCCAACTGTATCTGAGTTATCTCTGAATCTCCAGGGCCCAAATTCTCATCATCCATTTCTTTCTCCAATATCCTGTTCACCCTCCAAAAGAGAATTATGTAATTTGTACAAAGAGTTATATGTTTGGAGAATTCCTGTTATCTTTTTTTTTTTTAAACATGTTTAGAGCAGTTGTTTATATTTGCTAATTCATTTTAGAGAGTTTGGAGATAGCTATTTTATCTCCAGATGCCGGAAGGTGTGAGTTCCAGCCACTTGGGAAATGTGCATGTTCTGAGCCACAGAAATCAATTTGTCTAGACCATGAAGTTCATTGTGATGGGAATTTTACTTGTCGCCTACACTAGATTTATTTTTATAAGGTGGACGAAGAAGATGAGTAATAATCTTTGACATGTTTTTGGTTATATATTCCAGAGTTTCATAGACCTTTGATTTTAGCCATATCTATTTTTTTTTTGAGTAACATTTTGCTAATATTTGTTAGCGCTTGAAAGAGGATAGTTAATTCTAAAAATGTCCAAGGGTATTTTATTATTTTAAAATCGATGAGTTTGTATGTATCTTGTTATTTTGCAAAGACCTGGCACATTTAATTTGAACATACTGAATTATATTTT
>NW_011888875.1:2205035-2207861 GCF_000151845.1 Pteropus vampyrus
GTTTTATTAAGATATAGTTGACATAAAACATATCAGTTTCAGGTATACAACATAATGATTGGATATATGTGTATATTGTGAAATGATCACCACAATGCCTAATTACATTTATCACCATACACAGTTACATTTTTTTTTCTTGTGATGAGAACTGTTAAGATCTACTCTCTCAGCAACTTGCAAGTATACAATACAATCTATTACCTATAGTCACTCACCATCATCACAGATATTTTGACCTGGAAAAAGCATTGAAAGCTAAAATGTCCTCATGATCCTTTTTGTTGTTGTTTGTTTAAACTCTGGGTATTACTTGCAGAAGAGAAGTCTGGGTTACCTTTTGGTGGGGGTGACTCCATGAAACACCCTCCATGACTCTTCTGATGGGACTTTCTACTCTGTTTTCCTTTTTCCAAGATGTTTTAAGAGAATCTAGGTATCCTGCCACTGGCTTCTGCTATAATAAATATAGAAAAATGAAAAAAAATGAGCGATCCACAGTTTTCCAGTGATAAGTCATGTAGGGAGGAACATTATTTTGGGAACTTCTGACTCTGCTACTTTGCTGAGCTTGAAGCATTATTTTCAGAGAAATGTATGTCCTGGCCCCAATTGCATTTCAGATTTTCTATTTGACTTTGGTTGGGAAACAGAGCCAAGAGGATGCTTTGTTCCTACTGGACATATTAGGAATAGCCAGACTGTGTATAATTCTCCACATGGCCACACGTAGTCAACTGGTTCAGTCGGCACCTTCAGAAACAAGTAACGAAGGCTCTGGCTAGAACCACTCATCCAGCTCAGTTCTCCACGCTTGGGCTTTGGACCCTGAGCTCAGGCCTGACTAAGCCTGAGCCAGGGGATTGGCACTACGAAGCTGAGGCTAGTCCCAGGTTACCTAAATCTACGTTTGAGAATTTTTTTTTACCATGCCAGGGGGCGTCTCTCCCTCTTAACTTGATTCATTCAATCCCCAAAGCTTTGTAATAAGCATCTTTTAATAGTTTATTTTCTTTGAATTTTCCTCTTCAAATTGTGCTTCTCCTATTCTTTGACTGAAAGAAGTGGTATCTAGACCAGAGTCTAAAACAGGGCTGGGAATCCTCCATTTCCTGAGTGGCTTATGTCCCTCAGCTGGCTGCTCCTTGTCAGTTCCTACCTTGTTACTGTCTTTCAGCAATTGCCTTTGGGAATGTCCCATCTGGAATTCCAGATGATCATTTGTGAAGTACAGTAGTTGCCTGGAGCTAGTTGAAAGACATCTTATGGCATCCCAGATTACTCAGAAATAGTCAATAAGTGAGAGTTCTTTTTATTTTTCTGATTTGTACAAGCTGTATTATTAGTGGCCTATGCCATATGGCTTGAATTCTGAGATGTTCATCTTATCATTTTTAAAAGTCAATGCAGAGTAATACTTTCTCAATATCTTGCTGACAGAGGAGAAGGTTTGATACAGTAGCTTTCTTACCTTTCTTCCTGAAAAGATAAACTAACTCTACAAATTGTTGTCTAGCTTGACAGAAATCAATGAAATCTCCCACTAGAAATTCATGTTTCACCCAGCAATGTGAAAAAGCAAATAAATAAAAGTCTATTCAATTCTGTAAGAGCTTTGCCAGCTCTGTCTTAAAATAAAAATAAAAACAGGATGGCTTCGATGATTTAAAATTCATTAGAATGTTTCAATTTAGGTTAGTTCATGGTTTTATCATGCAGATTTCAGTTACTTCTACAGTGAATAGCTGAAAATTGTGCTGTACTCAGTCTGGGTGAAAGAGTAAGTAGTTTGGTTTTATTGGATTTTCCTCTAACATTAAACTACTTTTTGGCCTGTGCTTTGCTAAGTATTGTGGGGGAAATGAGGGTTTGTTATCTGCCTTGTAGGGGTTATATTCTAATGTGGGAGAAAAAATGTGGAAGATATAAAGGTGACTCGTGCCATTATTTTATTAGGCTCGTACACTGTAGCTGTCGTGAATGGACATGGTGTTGCCCTAATTTATTTATTAATTTATTTTCCCCCAGATTTATTGAGATATATTGACGTATTACACTGTATAAGCTTAAAGTATACAATGCGTTGATTCAATATGCTTATGTATTGTGAAATGATGACCACCATAACATTATCTAACGACTTCATCGTATCGCATCATTACCATTTCTTTTTTGCAGAGAGAACACTGAAGATCTACTCTCTTAGCAACTTTTAATATATAATACATTATGAACTATAATCCCCATACTGTACATTAAGCCCCCAGAATTTATTCATCTTATAACTAGAAGTTTGCGCCTTTCGACCCACACCTCCCCATTTCCCCTACCCCGCAGGCCTAGGTAACCACGATTCTATTCTTGTTTCCATGAGTTTGCTTTTTTAAGATTCCACATACGAGTGATACATAGTATTTTTTCCCTCTGTCTGTCTTATTTTACTTAGCATAATGCCCTCAAGTTCATTCACGTTTTTGCAAATGGCAGGATTTCCTTTTTTCTCATGGCAGAATAATATTCCTTTGTATATATGTATCACGCCATCTTTATCCATTTGTCTGTTGATTGACATTTAGACTGTTGTCGTAGCTTTGTTATTGTGAATAATGCTGCAGTGAGCATGGGGATGCAGATATCTATTTGAGATTCCGTTTTTGTTTCCTTTGGGTGTATATGCAGAAGCAGTATTGCTGAATCATGCATTGTCCTAATTTAGATCTAGAAGGATTCTCCAGTGTTTTTCACTCACTTGACTAAAGTCATACTGAGAAAGACTAAACCACTGTCTTTTAAAAAATTTTTATTTTTCAATTAGAGTTGACATTC
>NW_011888875.1:2207911-2209008 GCF_000151845.1 Pteropus vampyrus
TTTTCACTCACTTGACTAAAGTCATACTGAGAAAGACTAAACCACTGTCTTTTAAAAAATTTTTATTTTTCAATTAGAGTTGACATTCAGTATTATTCTATATTAGTTTTCGGTGTGCAGCATAGTGATTAGATATTTATATAATTTATAAAGTGATCCCCCCGATTAGTCTAGTATCCACCTGGCACCATACGTAGTTGTTACCATATAATTGACTACATTCCCTATGCTCTACTTTACATCCATGTGACTACTTTGCAAGTACCAATTTGTACTTCTTAATTTCTTCAACTTTTTTCACCCTGAGCTCCAACCCTCCTCCCCTATGGCAATCACCAGTTTGTTCTCTGTATCTGTGAGTCCTTTTCTTTTGTTTGTTCATTTATTTTGTTCTTTAGATTCCATGTGTAATTGAGATCATATGGTATTTCTCTTTCTCTGTCTAACTTATTTCACTTAGCATAATACCCTCTAGTTTTATCCATGTCATTGCAGATGGTAGGATTTCATTTTGTTATGGCTGAGTAATATTCCATTGTATGTATGTAGCCCTTCTTTATCTGATCATCTATCGATGGGCACTTATGTTGCTTCTATATCTTGGCTATTGTAAATATCACTACAGTGAACATAGGGTTGCATATATCTTTTGGAATTCGTGTTTTGGTTTTCTTTAAATAAATATTCCAGAAATAAAAATTCTAAAAGTAGAATTTCTGGGTCATAAGGTAATTTTATTTTTAATTTTTTGAGGACTCTCCAAACTGTTTTCCATAGCAGCTGTACCAATCTGCAATCCCATCGACAGTGCATGAGGGTTCCCTTTTCTCCACATCCTTGCCAACACTTGTTTTTTGATTTATTGATGATAGCCATTCTGATGGGTGTGAAGTAATATCTCGCTGTGGTTTTAATTTACATTTCTCTGGTTTGTTACATCGAGCATCTCTTCACATGTCTGTTGATCATCCGTATGTCCTCTTTGGAGAAGTACCTATTCAGGTCCTCTGCCCATTTTTTTAAAAAATGGATTGTTGGATTTTTTTTGTATGAGTCCTTTATAAATTTTGGATATTAACCCCTTATCAGATGTATAA
>NW_011888875.1:2210078-2228525 GCF_000151845.1 Pteropus vampyrus
TAGCAGCTGTACCAATCTGCAATCCCATCGACAGTGCATGAGGGTTCCCTTTTCTCCACATCCTTGCCAACACTTGTTTTTTGATTTATTGATGATAGCCATTCTGACGGGTGTGAAGTAATATCTCGCTGTGGTTTTAATTTACATTTCTCTGGTTTGTTACATCGAGCATCTCTTCACATGTCTGTTGATCATCCGTATGTCCTCTTTGGAGAAGTACCTATTCAGGTCCTCTGCCCATTTTTTAAAAAAAATGGATTGTTGGATTTTTTTTGTATGAGTTCTTTATAAATTTTGGATATTAACCCCTTATCAGATGTATAATTGGCAAATATCTTCTCCCATTTATTAGGTTTCTTTTTGTTTTGTTGATAGTTTCCTTTGTTGTACAACAACTTTCTAGTTTGATGTAGTCCTATTTGTTTATTTTTTCTTTTGTTTCCCTCACCCGAGGAAATATATCAGAAAACATATCACTAAGAGCAATGTCAGAGACTTTACTGCTTATGTTTTCTTCGAGGAGTTTTATGGTTTCAGATGTTGCATTTAAATCTTTAGTCCATTTTGAGTTTATTCTTGTATATGGTGTAAAAAAGTGGTCCAGTTTCACCTTTTTTTTTTTTTTTGCATGTATTTGTCTGGTTTTCCCAACACCATTTATTGAATAAACTGTATTTACTGAATGTATATTCTTGCCTCCTTTGTCATAGATGAAATGGCCACATGGGTGTGGCTTTTTCTTCTGGGTTCTCTATTCTGTTCCATTGATCTATGTGTCTTTTTTTATGCCAGAACCATACTATTTTGATTACTATTGCCTTTTAGTATTGTTTTATATCAGATAACACGATACCTCCACCTTTATTCTATTTTCTTAAGATTTCTATGGCAATTCAGGATCTTTTATGGTTCCATATAAATTTAAGGATTATTTATTCTAGTTCGGTGAAAAATGCCATTGGTATTTTAATAGGGCTTGTGTTGAATCTATTGATTGCATAAACATTTTAACAATATTGATTCTTCCTATCCAGGAGCATAGAATATGCTTCCATTTATTTGTATTTTCTTTTTTAATATTTATTTTTATTTTTTATTTTTATTTATTTTTATTTTTACTTTTTTATTTTTTATTTCTATTATGGTGACATTGATTAATGAAATTCAGTAAGCTTCAGGTGTACAATTCGATAGGTTTGTATCTTCTTCAACTTCTTTCTTCAATGACTTCTAATTTTCTAAGAACAGGTCTTTTATTTCCTTGGTTAAATTTGTTCCTAGGTATCTTGTTTGATACAACTATAAATGGGATTGTTTTCTTAATCTCTTTTTTCTGATAATTCATTATTCATGCATAGAAATGCAATCAATTTGTAAATTTTAATGTTGTATTCTGATACTTTACTAAACTTATTTATCAGTTTTAACAGTTTTTTGGTGAATCTTTAGGGTTCTCTATGTATAGTATCATGTCATCTGCAAATAATGACAGTTTTAGTTCTTCCTTTCCAATCTGGATGTCTGTTATTTCTTTTTTTGTCTGATTGCTGTGGCGAGGACTTCCAATATTATGTTGAATACAAGTGGTGAAAGTGAACCTCTTTGTCTTGTTCCTGATCTTAAGGAAAATGCTTTTAGCTTTTCTCCATTGAGTATGATATTAGCTATGGGTGTGTCATATTTGTAAGACCTTTATTATGTTGAGGTAAGCTGAGAGTTATTATCATAAATGGATGCTGGATTTTGTCAAACACCTTTTCTACATCTGTTGATATGGTGATATGATTTTTATCTTTCAATTTGTTAATGTGGCATATTACATTAGTTGATTTGCAGATATTGAACCAACTTGCATCCCAGGAAAATCCAACTTGATTATGATGTATGTTTTTAGCGTTTTGCTGAATTCAGTTTACTAATATTTTGTTGAGAATTTTTGCATCTATGTTCATCAGAGATATAGAACTATAATTTAATTTTTTTTTTTTTTTTGTAATGGCTCTGGTTTTGGAATTAGGGTGCTGGTGGCCTCATAAAATGAGCTTGGGAGCCTTCCCTCCTCTTGAACTTCTTGGAATAGTTTGAGAAGAATAAATGTTAATTCTTCTTTGAATGTTTGATAAAAGTCACCTCTGAAGCTATCTGGTCCAGGATTTTTGTTTGTTGGGAGTTTCTTGATTTGATTTCATTAGTAGTAATTGGTTGGTTCAGATTTTTTGTTTCTTCTTGACTCAGTCTAGGGAGATTATATGTTTCTAGTAATGTAACCATTTCTTCTATTGTCCGATTTGTTTGCATACAATTGCTCATATTATTTCCTTATAATCCTTGGTATTTCTGTGAAGTCAGTTGCCACTTCTCTTTCATTTCCGATTTTATTTACTTAGGTCCTCTTTCTTTGTGTGTCACTTAAATGTGTCATTTAAAGTTGTTGTTTCCTTCTTGATTTTCTTTGATGAGTCTGGCTAAAGGTTTATTAATTTTGTTTTATTTCTTAAAGAAACATCTCTTGTTTTCATTGATCTTTTGCATTGTTTTTTAGACTCTACTTCATCTTGTTTCTACTCTGATCTTTATTATTTTCTTCCTCCTACTCACTTTGGGCTTCGCTGTTCTCTTTCTACTTTAAGTATAAGGTTAAATTGTTTACTTGAGATTTTTCTTGTTCCTTGAGGTAGGCTTGTATTGCTACGAATTTCCCTCTTAGGACTGCTTTCACTGTGCCTCATAAATTTGGGGTCTTTGTATTTTCATTCTCACTTGATTCAAGGTATCTTTTGATTTCTTCCTTGATCTCATTGTTAAGCCATTCATTGTTTAGTAGCATGCTATTGAGCCTTCATGTGTTTGTGTGTTTTTTAGTTTTTTTTTCTTATAATTGATTTCTAGTTTTATACCATTGTGGTCGGAGACAATGCTTAATCTAATTTCAATCTTCTAAATTGATGGAGACTTGTTTTATGGTCTAACATAAATAATGTTCTATGTGCACTTGAGAAGAATGTATATTCTGCTGCTTTGGGGTAAAATGCTCTGAGAATATCAATTTAATCCATCTGGTCTAGTATGTCATTTAAGGCTGCTGCTCCCTTATTGATTTTCTGCCTGGAAAATCTGTTCATTAGTGTCAGCGAGGTGTTAAAGCCCCCTACTATAACTGTATTACTATCGATCTCTCCCTTATGTCAGTTAATATTTGCTTTACGTATTTAGGTTCTCCTATGTTGGGTGTATAAATGTTTACTAGGGTTATATCCTCCTGTCGAATTGATCCCTTTATCATTACATAAGGTCCTTCTTTGACTTATTGTAGCCTTTGTTTTAAAGTCTGTTTTGTCTGATGTAAGTATTGCCACTCCAGCTTTTTTTAAAATTTCCATTTGCATGAAATATCTTTTTCTATCCCTTTACTTTTAGTCTGTGTGTATCCTTAGATCTGAAGTGGGTCTCTTGTAGACAGCATATGTATAGGTCTTGTTTTTTTATCCATTCAGCTACTCTATGTCTTTTGATTGGAACATTTAATCTATTTACATTTCAAATGATTATTGATAGATACATAGTTATTATCATATTATTATTCATATTTATGTTCTTCACCTTCCCCCCCCCTTTCTTCTTAACTAAGTTCTTCTTTAGTATCTTGTAAAACTGGTTTGGTGGAGATGAATTCCTTTAGTTT
Source organism: Pteropus vampyrus (assembly GCF_000151845.1). Lineage (NCBI taxonomy): Eukaryota > Metazoa > Chordata > Mammalia > Chiroptera > Pteropodidae > Pteropus > Pteropus vampyrus. Next base: position 2,213,761 of record NW_011888875.1, read on the forward strand.
TTTCCTGTCTGGGAAGGTCTTTTTTTTTATTTTTTAGAAAAGGTAAGAATTATCGAAAGTACATTTTAAAAGGAGATGGGCCATGCTAGGGAAGGCTGCAGCCCCATGGAATTTGGGAGAAGAGATAAGACCCAGTACGCCCCAAGGAAGGAGTGGATTTTCACAAGGAGAGCTGTAACCTGGGAAGCTCTTTATCTCACCTTTTATTCTAAATGATAGCCTTGCTAGGTAGTCTTGGATGAAGGTCCTTACTTTTCATCACTTTGAATATTTCATGCCAATCTCTTCTGGCCTGCAAATTTCTGATGAGAAATCAACTGACAGTCTTATGAGAGCTCCTTTCTAAGTAACTAGATGCCTTTCTCTTGCTGCTTTTAGGATTCTCTCTTTGTGTCTAAGCTTCGGCATTTTAATTATGACATATCTTGGTGTGGGTCTCTTTGGATTGATCTTGTTTGAGACTGTTTGTGCTTCTTGGACTTGTAGGTCTATTTCCTTTGTCAGGTAGGGAAGTTTTTTGTCATTATTTCTTTAAATAAGTTCTCAATCCCTTTTTCTCTCTTCTCTCCTTCTGGTACCCCTATGATGCAAATGTTGTGCTTGATGTTGTCCCAGAGGCCTCTTAAACTGTCCCCATTTTTGGGGGGGTGGGTGTATTTTTTCTTTTTACTATTTTGATTGCGTGTTTTTTGTTACCTTGTCTTCCAAATCACTGATTCCATCACCTGCTTTATCTAACCTACTGTTGATTCCTTCTAGTGTATTCTTCATTTCAAATATTATATTCTTAATTTCTGACTGGTTCTTTTTCATAGTTTCTATGTCCTTTTTATGTTTACTATCTCTTTGTTGAAGTTCTCACTGGGATCATCTATTCTTCCTCTAAGTTCATTGAACATCCTTATAATCAGTGTTTTGAACTCTATCTATTAGGTTACTTACCTCCATTTCAATTAGTTCTTTTCCTAAAGTTCTCTTTTGTCCTTTCATTCGGGACATTGTTTTGTTTTCTCATTTTGGCTGCCTCTCTGTGTTCATTACTATATATTAGGCAGATCCGCGATGTCTCACAGTCTTGGCTGGGTGGCCTTATGTAGTAGGTGCCCTGTGTGGCCCAGCGGCACAGTTTCCCTGATCACCTGCACTGGGTGCTCCTGGAGTGTCCCTTGTGTGGGTTGTGTGTGCCTTCTTGTTGTAGTAATGCCTTGATTGCTATTGGCATATTAGTGAGTGGGATCGACTCTCAGGGTGACTGGCTGTCAAAACTGGCCACACCCACAGTGTATGAGCTGCTGAGTGGGGGCTGACCCCATGGAGCAGGATTCACCACACCAGGCTCCTATGCCTGTTGATGCCACCCTTTATGTGCACTGCTTATGGAGCTCATCAGGTGGTACTCTGCTGTGGTCTGACATCACCTTCTGCGTATGTTGGGGCTCCTGTGATGGCCCTGGGGCTACCTGGTAGGAGCTACAGAGTGATCTATAAATGGTCGCTGCCTGTGCTGGAGGCATGTGTGAGAGGTCATGCTGCAAACGGAGACCCTCTGCCACCAGTACTGGGCCTGGGATAGCTCAGCAAAAGGCCCAGGTCACCCTAAGACCTGGGACTGCCTGCTGGCTGCCTGTAAGGCTCAGTAGCTTAAAGAGCCTCCAGTGGTATAGTTGTTGAGTGAGGCAGGATTCTAGGAAGTCACCAGGGTGGGGTGAGTGGTATTCACCAGGTAAGTACAGATTCAGATTTGGCACCAGTGCTGAGCCTGTGGCCACTGGCAAAAGTCTCAGATCACACTGACGCCAGTGTGGACTGCCTCAGGCCTGCCTCTGACCTCTGAGATTTGTTTAAGAAATACTACAGCTTGGGCCAGGGCTGGTTATTTGCCACCAAAAGTGTCTCTAGAGCCACGTGAGCCAAGGCTTATTGTTGCTGAAGGAGCTTCCTCCTGAGAGCAGGAGTGGGGTTGATTGCTTAGCCACAAATATGCCTCAGGCAATGAAAGATTTAGGTGGGGTGGGGTCTCAGAGATTCATTGGGGTGGAGCTAGTGGAGCTCATGTAGCCAATGCACATTCAGATTTGGCAGTGTTGGGGGAGGGCTCAATACAAGCAAGATGGTGCCTTTCTGTGGGCTGCACAGAAGGAGAGAGAGCTCAACACAGGGATAAAGGAGACTGTCCCTCCAGCCCTTGCCCTAAAGCCATACAACTCAGTCTTCCCCCATATGTCTCTGATGCCTCCTGAGCTGCTCTCCCTCCGCTGGAGCCCAGGGTGAGTGCCTGTGAGAGAGCGAATCTGTGCGTGGGCCTTTAAGGGGATGTTTGGGTTTCCAGCAGGTTTCTGGCTCAGGTAGGAATCCCCTGCTGATTTTCACAGCCAGATTTTGTGGGGACTCCTCTTCCAGGTACTGGAAACCTGGGCTAGATAGCCCTAGTGTGGGGCTGGGACCCCTCATTTCTCCTGGGGAAACTCTGTAGCTGAGATATGCCTCCTGATGCTCAACTACCACAGATGGATGTGGGGCCAGTTGTTTTGCATTTCCACCTCTCCTACCAGTCTCGATGTGGCTGCTGCTTTATAACCTTACTGACAGGAGTTCCATTCAGCTAGTCTTCAGATGGTTCTCCAGGTTGATTGTTGTCTAATTTAGTTTTAATTTTAATGTGGTCATGGGAGGAGGCAAGCACAGCATTTACCTTCTCTGCCATTCTGAGGTAAACCACTGTCTTGATTGGAAGATAAGTGCTCTCAGAACTATCTCATAAGATAGTTATGCACTTGATAAAATACAAGTTATAATGAGTGAATAAATGAATTTCAGAAAATAATAATTATTTTTATATTGACATGATGAGTTCTAAAGCTTATCTAGATTCTTAAATGTTGGAAGCCCTTATTTAGGTCAATTTCTTTCTCTAGTCCTACAAATGCACATGTGTTTTCAGAGGCAAACTTTAGTATTTCTTTTTGCTATTCATTAAGTTTTCCTAGTTTTCTTTTCCGCTTTAGGAAATTTAGGGTCTTTGGGGGATTATTAGAGTATTCCATCAGCAAACTGTATTTTAAGCACAGTTTGGCTATTATTGGGTAATTTCCAGTTTATCCATATTAACTTTTACTTTGTTACTATTCTTGGCTCCATGGTCAGTTTCTCATATCTGCATTTTTCACTTTTTTTTTTGGTTCTTGGATCCCTGTTTGAATGCCTTCTGTTCATCTCTAGTACAAAAACAAATCTTGAGGTTTCCTTTTCCTCCCCAAAGAGTCTTTGCTACTAAAGACTACAGTGAATAACTAATTAAGTGGAAGTTGAACATTTCCTAGAGTTAAAGCTCAGTAGCGGCAACCTAGAGCTGATTCATGAGCTGGCATTGCCCAGAACGGGGCTAGTTAAATCACTGCCAGCTCTACATATTGGGAAACCAGGCTCCCTGGATAGGAATCAGAACCAGTTGGTACTTCCAGGAACAACATGGGATTATAGTTTGAAGAGGAAGTCAGAAAACAGTTTATAATTTTTTAATGAGCCAAACTGTTGCAGTCACTGAATATAAGTGGCTAGGGCTCCAGGTGATCTGTTTTTTTTTTGTTTTTGTTTTTTGTTGTTGTTGTTGGTTTTTTTTTGTAGAAATAATTATTGAGATGTTAATATACTTCTGAGTATAAGTAGTAGATGCCTCTGAATGGTTAGAACTATGGGTGTTCTTTATTTTCTCCTTGTTAATCTGCAAAGTTTGTAATGTAAATCACTGTTTGTTTGTTTTTTTTTTTTTTTATAAGAGAAAGTAACACTAAATTACAAACTAAAAGCAGTTAGGAAGTTTAACTTAAAATAGAAAAGATGTAATTTTTTGTCAGTTATGCCTGCTATATTTAGCAAAGTTTGTACAATTTTTTGATTGTGCAAATTGGAGGAAAATTGTTATTCATCACTAGTTTGTGTTTCTTTTTCTAAACTGTTTCTTTATACTATTTGTCCATCCTTTCATGTGGCTTATTATAATTTTTTAAAAGTGAAGCTCTTTCTGATGCAATGTCATGGGAAAGGAATAAAAAATGGTTAGAGTAGAAAATAATGTTCTGAAAGTGCCATGAAGCATTGTAGAACTTCCCTATGATACCTTAAAATGTATTAATGTATGAAAAACAAGTCATAAGGGCATATACATTTTCTATAAAGCATCACTTTAAGCTACTCTCTTGCCCTATTTAACTTTGTTCAACCCTTTTTGACCAAATTAAATGCTACCTGTGGAGCTAGTTTCAATTTTTGTTTCCTCCGGGTACTATCAACCCATCTTTAATTTTTATATTAATAGAGAATCCTAGCTTTATTAACCATGGTGAATCTCTTTTAATCAAAGATCTAGTGCCTTTGTATCATCCTTTCTTCGGTAAGGAGAGCTCCACTCCAGATTCTACGTCCTACTTTGCTTCTCTTCCCTTCCCTCTCGTCCCTTATCCTCCCCTCCTGTCACATGTTCTGTCCTTACTTACCTTTCCCTTCCCTCTTCTCTTTTTTCCTCTTCCATCTTGATTTCCATCTTTTCCCTTCTCTTTTACCTTCCTTTCCTCCTTCCCTTCCCCTCTCTTCTCTTTACCTCTCGCTCCCTCCTCTTTTCCCCTCTCTTTCTCTGTTCTCCTCTTCACGGTGCCCACCATCACCCTGGGTTTCTTCTCCTCCATCCTCTGCTCCTCCAGGGCTGTCAGCCGGGCTTCTTCCTCCTTCCCTGAACCAGCCTCCACATCATCTTCTTCCTCCTCTTCATTTTCTCCTTCTTCATCACCATTATTATCTTTCCCCTCCTCTTCCTCTTCTGATTCATTCAAATCCTCTGGATGCTGTCCCCGCTGCAGGACCAGCAGCTTCAGCTTCTCAGGGGGGACGTAATTGCCTTCCTTCTCCGACACAAAGGGCGAGAGGTATGGGGAGAGCTGCTCCCCAGGGAAGTGGTCTGCCACAGGGAGGAGGAGCCCGACATTCACAGAGTCAAACACCCACTGGGGCTGCACGTAGTACCTGCTGATGACAGGAGTCTGCTGCCCAGGCCAGTCAACGATCTAGTGGGTGATGCAGGAATCTGTAATGTCGTAGGTGGCCCCAATGCACAGAGACTTATCCCATGACACGTCCCCCCCAGAACTCCTGATGATGAAAGCCAGGGCCTTGTGACAGTCTCCTTCCCTGCTCCCCCTCCCATCTTTTTTTTTTTTTTTTTTTAAATAAAGTTGGACTTAAAACATAATGAAGAGAGACACAGGTACTAATTTTAGGGTTTTCCTATTCCCTGGGAATGAATGAAAAGATTCAGTTATACTTTTATGGAAACTCTTAACCATTTAACCTATTCTCAGTTTCATCCCTGTTAAAGAGACTATTCTCCTAGAGGCTCTTTGTCATGTGTTGCCTTATTTGACCAGGTCATGAGTCAATTGAACTTTACGTTAAAGAGTTGATATATGGCTTTAGTTGTACTTAATCATGTGTTAATAATTGATGGGCTTTTGTGTCATGAAAGTTAAAAACTTCAAAGCTTCATAATTCACATAATTTAGTGAGATAAATACCAGGGTGATGAGGTTAATGTAGGTTAATTAATATAGGTCAGGTTTGCTCTGGTTTGTTTTGTTTAATTCTGAAATAACCTTAAAACAGTTGAATTTTTACTGTAATACTTACTTTTTGTTTCTGATTTATTTAAAAAAAAATAAAATCTTGCAAATACTGTTAAAGACTGTCTTGTAACATTTTACAATCCTCTATCTGCAGAAAGAATCACTCTCTTTAAAGTTGTATATATCCTTCCTAGCTATGGTTTTTAAATTTTTCACTATCTATGTTTTTTTCATGGACTATGTATACTATTATACAATTATTTTATGTCCTTTTAACCTTTACATAAATGTTACCATATTGTCTGCAACTTGTGATTTTTATACTACATGATATTTTTGAGATCTATCCATGTGAACACATGGAGATTTACCTTAGTCATTTTAAATGCCCTATGGTGTTTCCTAAGAAACTCTGATTTAATGGATGAGTTTAAAAATTGTGCATTTACTTTAATTATTGATATATATTTGGATTTATTCTAAACTTTTCTGTTTGCCAATTTTAAATTGTTTCACCTTTTTAAACTGCAAACTTACATTTTATTAAAATAATCAGTAGCTAATTAAATATACTTAAATATTTAACAGTCATTGTAAACCTTAGTTTCACTTCTCTTTCCCTTGAAGTAAATCCTTAAGTGTATCATTATTTTAGTGAGAGCCTGGGGTTGTAAGCTCTTGTACTCTTGTTGCTGGAGAGGCCAAGGTGTGTGTGAGACTTTACAGTTTTCATGAGACAGATAATTGATTTAGGTTGTTCTCATGCTCCAAGCAGTTAATTCCTGATACAAACGCTATAACTAAAAATGATGTAAGTTAAATCAATGTATCCATAGAAATGATGGGAAGTAAAGGGTGGTGGTCCCAATGGAAAGCCTGACTCTTAATTCTTATGAAATGACTGTAAATCCTGGCTTCACCTTATGTCTTTTTTGAGTGTTTAGATTGTATCTATCACAGCTGGATTTTCATATTTCTGTCTCATTTCTTTTAATTAGCTATTGCAAACGCCTCCTGATTTTTCCATTTTTCCTTCTATCTGTCCTCTCCAAGTCATCTCATTTTCTTGCCAGGTTACTTTTCTCTAAGATGGAAACTCATGATGCTATCGGCTTGATTCCCCAGACGTACATCTTTCAGAATTTCCAAAAAACTTCAGGATAAAAATCAAAGCTTCAGCAATCTGTGATCTGGTCTCTACACACCTTCTGGACCTATCCTACTTCCACCCATGTGCTCACCATGTTTCTAGATAAATGAGACTTCTGCCTTCTGGACTTGCTATGATTTCTTCTCACGTCTTCCTAACTTTGCCTAAAAAACACATCCCTCCATTTCTCCTTTTGGACAACTGACCTTGAAATTGGCCAAACACCAACATCTGAGGTTAGTTGCCTCTGATGTCACTCAGGTTTGCTGATAACTCTTTCCTTGGACTTTTTTTTTTAGCCCTTATCCTCAAGGCATTACCTTTATTTGTTTTACCTCCCCCAGCAACCTGAGAGCATTTAAAGTCAGCTCTGGGCCTTGTCCTATTCATCTTTGTATTTCAAGCAATTAACATTAACAGGCATTAATAAATAATAAATAAGAACTAGTATTGAATAAATACCTGTAAATATTTATTGGATGGATAAGCAATCCGCTAGTAGAAATCAAACCTTACTATTACATAATATAGCATCACACAAAGTCCAGTTGATGATGAAAACAATCCTTCACTTTATTCCTTGAACCCTTTGGTTGACTTACTTCCTTCCTTCCTTCCTTCCTTCCTTCCTTCCTTCCTTCCTTCCTTCCTTCCTTCCTTCCTTCCTTCCTTATTTTCTGGCTCTGGCTATCCGTCTCCATTTGGATTTAAGTGTGCAGTGAGGTAGAAGGTAGCCTCCTGAGTTTCTGTGCACAGGGAGAGGAAATAAAAAATTAGCCCCACCTCATTCAGCCTTAGGAAGATTATATACAAAACGAATTCTTCCTTTACAAATATTTACCACCTCTTAGCACAAAACTAGGAGATGAATGTGCTAAAGAATGTCTGTCTTATTTCTTTCTGTCATTGAAGACTACCTTCAATTATTCTAGGTTAATGTGGGCCAGGAGAAGGAAATTAAGTGTCCCAGTAAGTGGAAAGGTATAGGGGAAAGTGGAGGAGATTATCCTGCTTCTGTTAATTTGCCCAGAACTATAGGAATGTATAAAAATTGCTAGGGAAAAAAACGTTCTTATGTTTCAGCCATCATGCCTCATATCCCTAAGCATCCAGTCACTATTGTAAGCTCACACCTTCCACATCGTCTTTCACTGCAAAAATCCTTTCCCTAACTACTCTGCACACCCCTTAATCTGGTCCTATTTCACCCCTCCTCACTTTCCCAAACTCTTTTACTGTGATCTCTTGCTCAGCCTTTTTCCTGAATGCTTCCTTCATCTTTCTCCTCCTGACTGAGAACTGGCTCTCCTCCAAGGATGCCCCTCGGAAGAAGAGGTCATGTTTTCCATGAGCACCTGCAGCACCTCAGGACCCGATGGAGCGATCACTGCCCTCCTTGCTTCCCATTGTTTAAAACACACAAATATTGACCCACCTGTGTGTTTTAGTCTAGCTCTCAAAATAATTTGTCTCATCAGAAAATGTCATTGTTAACTAGGCAAATATTTCAAAGACTGGAAAGAAATGTGTAAATGGGGCCTAAAAAATAAAATTTGCAATAAAGTACTATTCTGTAACTAAGCATGGTGCAATATTGGTGTGCCACGCTGAGCATAAATGATACTTTGGATCATTCAGCCTCATTTTTTAGTAACCTAGGGAAATTATCTTTACAGAAAAATGCATAATTTGGAATGCTGCTGCATAAAAATGAAGAGATGACATATGAATAAAATCTAACAAGTGGTACCTCTGGTCTTTTTTTGTACCCTGACTTTAAGAAAGGAGCATAGTATTAATAATGCAAAACTCAATGGAAATATAGGTGATATTTTAGGATGTCATTGAGCCTCAACACTGCAAATGTAATTTCCAGTAATATATGTACTGCAGGTGAATTTATTTTTTTTCAGATGTCTGCGAAACCATGCCAAATGTCAAGTGAAAGAGACAAAGGCATGGAATAAGTATTCTGAGTCCTGAATGCGAGTTCTGGTTCTGTCATTAGCTAGTTGGACTTGTCTTTCACTTCTCTGGGCCTTACTGTTGCCTCTGCGAGATGAAGGTCTAGATAGATGGTCTCTAACAGATATTCCAATTCTGATCATTCATGAAATGACACCACCAGAATTGCCAAACTCCTGTAGGTGAACCAACTGATAGTTTTATTAGAGGAGGCTGTGTTTGATATATTTACTACCAAGAATGTTGGTTGTCTTGTTGTCTTAATGATCATGAGAGGCTTCCTTGCAGATGATCAACCTCCTATGTCAACCAGCAGCTCCTATTTCTTAAAACGTCAACCTTATTTTGGCCTTTGTATCTAAAATACCTAGAACATTTGCCCATCTCTGTCGAGGCCGTGCTGCCAAATTTGTACTAGTTACAAGGAGTCCTGTGGTCCTGTCAATAGCAGCAGTGTGTCTGGCATCACTATAGTCCTGTAGAAAAGAGGACAAATTTGGAGTCCCCAAGCCTGGGTTTGAATTCTGGTTTCAGTCTTTTGTCCATGTCACAGGGAATTCATTGTAACCGTTAAGTGAGGCATCAAGAGATCCTAGATTAAAAAATTCCAAAGGGAATTTCTAGATGGAAAGGAATATTTTAAAGGAACTCTATGGGAACCAGTTTCACAAATCCCCAAATTTGTCAGTTGTAAGAAGGACATAAAAAAGTATCATACAGAATGGGAAGAGAAGATTGGTGAGAAGGATGCCTTTTGAGAGTGTCCTTGGAATTCTGTGGGTCTCATCCCTGCTCCACAAGCCACTATGAGATCATTTGGGGCTTTAACAAGACAACTCAAATAGCATGAAGGTCTTCTGAGGCTGGGCACAATGGCCTGAGAATATCTCTTGCTTGAGAAATCTCTAGCTCCAGAGAATGCGGTTGGCTCAGTTTTCTGAGGGCTGCCTTGGTGGACTAGGGGCTATCTTGGGTCCCACATGTTTCTTTCCTGTGGGCCAAGTGTGAAAGAGCTGATCTGGGGTCATTTTACATTTTTCCTAAGAAGATCTTCTTGGAGGGTGATGGGACGCCAGTTGAGAGAGCATATCTATAGAGTGAAACAGCAGAAACCAGGGTGGAGGGCCAAGAACACCAGGGGAAAACTGTGCATCTCCTGGGTCTTGGTGGTTAGATGGTCCGTGAAGGTGCCCGCTGGAGATGGAGTCAGCTTTCTCATGTGTCAGGACCTTAGCAGGCAGTCAGCATAGGACAGGAGCAGCATGTAGGAAGTCTCTGTGCCCTTCTCCCTGCCCCATAACCTGCCCCTTCCTTCTTTTACTGATCAAGAGGAAACCTAGAGGCAACCCTGTGTGGGAAGACAGGTCAGGGAGAAGGTGGGAGAGAAGGAGATACTCTTTCTGTGCTTCTTGCTTAAGGAAGTGAATAGATGCGATTTGCCATATTGTGGCTCTGAACTGGCTGTATAAGCCTAATTTCTTCAGAGTGACCAACAAAGTCTTAAGTCTGCCTGACTTTTTGTCCAACTGAATACATTTTAAGGGGACAGCAGGAGACTAAAAGAAAGTTGCATTCTGAATGCATCATGGGTGAGATTGTTCCATGGCCTAGTTACCCTCAGATGGTGCCACCTACGTCGATTTATTGGACCTCATGATCCTGTCGCCTTATCTCTCAATTAGTGATGATAACACTGTCTTTGTGCAGAATAAAAGCAATCATGATGGTAAAGTGTTTTAGTCTTCATAAGAGTTTGAGCAATGATATCTTCCTAACCTTCTTCCTTAATTTTAAATTATTTTATAAAATAATAGTTTCGATTTGATTACAACCTCCTAGGAAGAAGCAAGAAATTTACATTAAAAAGCATGTTGAAATGTCTCAATTTTATTCTGATGAGGGGGTTTCTTCCCCTGTCTTCACAGCCTCTTTTCAGTCTTCAACAATGGCAGACAAGTTGTGTGCCATATTTCCCCTTCGGTTCTGACAGCCGGCAATGGGAGCTGCAGGATTTCCTTCTCCTCTTCTCAAAGGCATTGGAGGTGGGGAACATCGCTCATCTCCTATGAGAGCACCTGACAAAACAGTGCTTATTTTTAATACTCATGGAAACTGTGAGTTTTCTGAGGATTCTTAAGAGCAAGGGAAGAGAAATTCTGTTCTAGCAGGCTCTTAGACACCGTCACCTCCTCCTCTGCTGGCAATTGGGGTGACAATAAATGGATGACACAAGAACAGACCTTCGACAGAGCTATAATTAGATGCCAAAGAGACTCTAGTAACCAAACCTTCTCCTCCCTGACCCCACCTCCTAACATGGCCCCAGAACTACAGTGACTCAAATAAAGGGAAACCGTTCATTTGGAAGGATAGTTCATGTTGGCTTCTTACGACTTGTTAACTGATGTGCTTTTTCTATGAGAAAGGAGTAGGCATGTATTCTGAGATTGCACCTGTGCTGGGTGCAGAACTAAGTAGTCTGCACTCTGAATTTTCAGGGGTTACAGAATGCTTGTCTGTTTTACTGGGTAAAGGATACCTCTGTGAGTCCTCAGTGGTTATGAGTGGACTTCCACACAGGATGATTTAGAAACAGTTGATATTTCTGCTATTGTCATGCTGTGCCAGGCAGAGCATGGGACACCATGGGTCAAAATAAAGATGAGGCAAGGCCCATCTCTATCAGGATCTAGAATGACAGGCCTGGGGTGACATTTAGAGTGGCAGGAAAGCCCCTGCTTTAGTTCTCAGTGGGGACGGATTTCTGTAGCACAAATGCTCAGGAACTTTGGCAGAGAAGTCAGGTCTATGTGTGTCATTTGTTTCTAGATGGTTTTAGTCCAATAATAAAAACTTGGTTTTATCAGAAATTTGGTGAAATTATTATAAAACACATGTTGGGTGATAACATAACGAATTTATCTGTCAATCATTCTCTTTTTTAAATTAACAACGTTTGCTGATGTAATTTGAGTACAAAGATGACAAGTAGTACTGGAGATTTAATGATAAACAGCTGTCCTCTACCCCACTTTCTTACCCCTGAGTTTCACCCCAAAGAGCAAACTATTTCTAAATCAATGGTGCTTTATTCCCCCTGGAATGTATTTCCATTTCTAAATAAAATGTATATGCCTGCTGTTTCCTCATTTGTCCATTTTAGATATTATTTGTTGTCTTCCTATTATAGAAGATAAAAATTTGGGAGGTATATATTTTTTTGAGAAAACATCTTTTTTTTTTTTATGATTTGACTCTTAGTTTACATCAGTTATCTAGCTATATAATTCTGGATTGGAAATCATTTTCATTTAGAATTGTAGGTCCATTGCTCCATTTTCCTCTAGTTTCCATTTAATTTCTTTCTTTTTTCTTTTTTCTTTTTTTTGGTTGCAATCTTTTCCCCACCTTTCCAACCCTCAGAAACTTATAGGATCCTCATCCTTGGTTTTCCGGACCTTCATAGTAATGAATGGGTGTGTCCTTTCTCCTTCATTGGACTTGCCCTTGCCATGCCCTTTCAATTGGGAAATTGTATTTTATAATTTATTTGATAATTTCTCCTTCTCTATATCCTCCGTTCTATTATTTAGGCATTACAACTTTAGGTACCTAACTTACATGTTGAGTCTGTGTTGTAAGGTTCCAATTGTTTTATAGTTTCTCTATTTTCCATTTTTTGCTTTTTTTTTCTACATCTGGTGCTATTTTCTTGACTTTTTTTCTACCCCTTTCAGTATATATTTTATTTCTAAGGTTATTAATTTCCAAGAGGGTTTTTGAGTTTCTTTTATAGATGATATTTTTCATGTTTTATTGGTGAAATAGTTTATCTTTCTAGGTATGTTCATTATTATAAATTTAGAAAACATTTCTTCTGTGTCTCACATTCTATCTGTTTTCATTTAGTTTTGTTTTCATGTTGATTTATTTTGGTATCTGATATTACAAGATCTTACTCGTTTGGTGGCCCGAATTGTCTATTTATAAGTAATGAGATCGAGGCAGTAAACACCCAATGTGTTTACTGCCATATGGATGTGGGCTGGTGGCTTTTCTGGCTTTTTGTCTGAATCTGCAGGACTCTTCGGTGGACAGTCCTCAGCTGGCTGCCATCTCTGGTGGCCATGCGGAGCAAGGGCCTGGGGAGCTCCCTTTTACTGCTCCCTCAACTTGTGCTCCTGCTTTCAGTAAGGCCTCTATCTCTTCACTGTTTTGTCTCTGTTTGAAGCCCCGTCTAGTTTGGTATCTCCACGAAATAACTGCCTCTCCTGTTGGGCTGGGGGGAGGGCAGTGATGGGGAAGGCCGTGCTGCTGGGAGGGCGGTGTGTGGGTTTTCCTGGAGACTTTCTACTAATCCATTCGCTTTTCTGCTTAATCCTCACTCTGTGGTAGCTGACACGTCTAATACCTGAGACTTCCCTGGCTTCTGAGGTGCAAACTGACTTTTCTTTTTTTATATTAGCTTACTTCTCTGTAGGCTCTTAGAAATCAGCTTTTACAGATGTACCAAGTCTAACATCACTCTGTGTCCTAAAACGTGTTAAATGCTTTAATCAATCTCTCCCCACATCTCTTCCCCCTTTAATTTCTATTTATCTGTATAGGTTTTAAACTCCTTTAAATTTTTTTTTCTTTCTTTATTACTATGAGTTTGAGGGAAAGAACAATGATAAGAAAACATGTTTAATGGCCCACGTCTTGCCTCCTTCTTATCTAAGATTCCTTTTACCTTGGAGTCATGCTGGCCTGAGACTCAGTCCTGCCCTATCACCATCTGTCAGTTCCGTCACTTAATATTGTCATCTTTCTTATAGATACAATAATGCCAACTTCCCTGAATTTGTGGAAGCCCCATGTGGAGTAATATCTGGAATACTGCCTAATCACTACAGTATAGACATGGACAAGTACTTTTGTTTTGATTCATCCTCTGTTATTTGTTCCTATCCACAAGTCACCCTCACAAGAGTGGAGGCCCAGTGGCTGTAGTCCTGCCACGTGCATCTGGCAGGTGTTCTTTACCCTGATTGAGGCCCTGTCCTTGCTCTGGGGCCCTAGAGGTGAACAATAAAACATCCCTCCCCATACAAGGGAGGCAGGAAGACAAACAAATGTATGGGAACACTTACAGTAGGTCAGATGGTAACAAGTACAATGGACGTGTAAATTAAGGTCAGTGCTGAGGGTCTGTGTGGAGGAAAAGCTGCTATTCTGTGTAGGGTGGGCAGGGAGGACCCTGATGAGAAGGTGACTAAGTAGGGAGCAAGCAGGCCATGCAGGTCTCTCAGGGAAGAACCCCCCAGGCAGAGGGCACAGGCCATGCAAAGCCCAAGGTGGGAGCATGATTGTCAAGTTCTATGAGTAAAGGGGCCAGTGTGGCCCAGGTGGAAGGATACAGGTAGGCAGTAGTTTATTCCCTCATCTTAATCACAGCCACAGAGCCCTTGAAGGAGAGTTGAAGACTGCACCTGTGGGATAGTAATCTAGGGCTCAGTCATCACCGGGATGCATCCTGTAGACATGCGCCTCAGTGCCTCCTATGTGACAGAAACTGTGCTCTCTGCTGGGCACTTAATGCTGAATAAGACACGGTCCTGATTCTCAGGGAGTTTGCTCCCTGGAGGTAGGGACAGACCAGTGACCAGGTGGCGCCCACACCTAGGTCTGCCCTGAGGATCTCCATCCATCTCGTGCATAGTGTAGAGGTGCTGCTGGGCAGTGGGTGCTCAGCCTGAGACTACCGTCCCCAGGCCCCTGCATTTAGTGATGACCACATGGCTCATTCTCATCAACATGAGTGGAAGTGATGCGTGTTGTGTGTCATTTCTTGGCCAACGTGGTTAGAAGCAGGTGTGCTTTCTCTACAGTCTCTCCCCCCATTTCCTGTCTGTGTCTGTGGCGTTTTGTGCAGGCAGTGTTGAGTGTCCCCCAGAAACCCAGAACCTTCTTGGCTAACATGCACGTCAGATTGCCTACGCCTCAGATGGAGTAGAGCGAAGGCTGGCAGCTTTTACGAGGTCAGTTGGAAGGAAATA